>NC_134354.1:427563138-427863138 GCF_048569485.1 Anomaloglossus baeobatrachus | reverse complement strand
TATAAGAGGAAACATGAACTTGTCTCAGTGAATCAGTGTCCAAGTAAAAACATCTGTTGTAGACTGATTGCTCCCTATCTTGTCTTAAATGAACAAAAAACAAAAAAGAGGCTGCTGAGTGTTGTAGTGCACCTGTAACCCCCCTGGCTATATTGGGAGGCTTGGAGTGTTGTATCACTTGTGAGTCTCTGTTCTGGTCCAGATTGTGCTATGTGGATCAGGTGGTTACTGTCGTCTGCTGACTGAGGAAGGGTTGTGCCTGGTCAAAAAATCCCAAAGCAAATCAGAGCACTGTTAAAAAAAAAACAAAAAAAAACAAAACACACACATAATGTTGCCACAAAAAGCTTAATATACCATTTTGACACTCTAGGTGTGATCAAAGATACATAGTTTATAATTATATCATTCCAGATGTTGTCATGTGTAAATAAGCGAATCCCTCAGCACCAGAAAAGACTGCTTCTATTGTTCTCTGTTGTCAGCCTTTATACACAACTGTTATTGGTATAGAGAGGCTGCAATTATTATCCCTTGTTGTCAATCTTACAAGTCATAGAATAACTGTTATAATGTGGGAGAACTACTGATTTCTTTGTCGCTCCATTGGGAGACCCAGACAATTGGGTGTATAGCTTCTGCCTCTGGAGGCCACACAAAGTATTACACTTTTAAATAAGTGTAACCCCTCCCCTCTGCCTATACACCCTCCCGTGGACCACGGGCTCCTCAGTTTTATGCTTTGTGTGGAAGGAGGCACACATCCACTCATGCATTCTCATACATAGTTATGACGGATGGAAGAAAAGAGGACCCCGATGGGGTCCCCGGCATGTTCCCTTCTCACCCCACTATGTCGGCGGTGTTGTTAAGGTTGAGGTACCCATTGCGGGTACGGAGGCTGGAGCCACATGCCGTCTCCTTCACCATCCCTTATGCGGCTCTGGGAGAAGTGGGATCCTAAGCGGTCATCCATGTGCTGGGACCGTGCTCCATCCGCAGCCCCTGGTGGAACCTGCCGGACCGGAGCTTCTTCACCCCCAGGGACCGGGCCCTGCAACTTGAAGGTACTCTGTGTCCCCATGTGGGGACTGTACAGGGAGGGAGGTCGCACCTTCTCCCCAGAAGCCGCGGTAGTTCCGTCCGTTGTTTTTTTCGGCGGACTTCCGCGCCGACCGTGCCTGCTTGTCGGGCGCGGCCTTAAATTTAGTCCCCGGCTTCGCCGCGGCCTAGTCGCGAAAAATCCCGCCCCTGAGCCTGCCTGTCAGGGGTAAGGGCGGGATTACCGACATGACGTCGGCTTTGAGGGCTGGAGCATCTTTGCATGTCTCCCCCCCCCTCATTGACCACTTTGGGGACTTCCAGATTCCCGCTCTTTGCTAGCGCCGCCCTCGGCTCCACACCCCCCCTGAGAGGTCCGGCGGCCATTTTTAGCATTCTGCCGGTGGATGCTACTCAGCGGCAAAGCTCTGCAGCTCCGGGGGATCCACGACAGGGAATCTGGAGGACACACTCCGCTCGTTAGCGGTTGGTAAGCCACACCGGTCACCCGGTGCTGGTCCCCCTAGGGTGCCGGGATATATATATATATAGATAGATAGATAGATAGATAGATAGATAGATAGATAGATAGATAGAGCTATATATATATATATATATCCGTTCGGAAAGGCTGTATACCCTTTTCCCATATACCCTCAGTGGTTCCTCTCCTAAGAGACAACAGCATGTCGTCCACAAGGAGCAAAGCTACTAAGGCACAGATTTTTTTCGTGGCCTGTACCTCTTGTGGGGCTATGTTGCCTGCGGGATCCACCTACCCTCACTGTGATCAATGCTCGACTCCTGCCACGCTTGCTCAACCGGAGCCTCGGGCACTTGTGGGCCCCTCGGCTCATGTAGATCCCCCTGAGCAGTCTGCAGGGATAGAGTCACCGTCGTTGGCCTCTTTCGCTGAGAAACTCTCCCAGTCACTTTCTCAATCCATTGCACAGTCTATGGACAAATGGTCATCTAAGCTCCTTGAGGCATTGCAGTCCAGACCGGGCCCTTCACAGGCCCCGGCCCCTGTTAGTTTGTCTCCTCCTGGCCCTTCTTGGTCCGCGCCGCAGCGTGCTCCCAGGATAGCCCCTAGGTCCCAGGTGGAGGACTCCTGCCTGGATCGCAGCCCCAGGCCGGCTAAGCGGCCTCGCTGGGACTCTTCCCCGGCCACCTCACGCTGCTCTGGATCCCAGCTTGAGGACTCTCAGGAAGACGAGGCGGACGTGGGAACTCAGGGCTCTGACCCTGATTTCACCCTTAACCTTGATACCCCTGAGGGGGACGCCTTAGTAAATTATCTTATCTCGTCCATCAACCAGGTGTTGGATCTCTCACCCCCACCTCCTCCTGCAGAGGAGCCGGCTTCTCAGCAGGAGAAACACCAATTTCGATTCCCCAAACGTACGCGCAATACGTTTTTTGATCACTCTAACTTCAGGGACGCTGTCCAGAAGCCCAGAGCGGTTCCGGACAAGCGCTTTGCTAAACGGCACACTGACACGCGTTATCCCTTTCCACCTGAAGTCGTTTAGGGCTGGGCACACTCCCCCAAGGTGGATCCTCCAGTCTCTAGATTGGCTGCTAGGTCCGTTGTGTCTGTTGCCGATGGCTCATCCCTGAAGGATGCCACTGACAGACAGAGCTCTTGGTGAAGTCTATTTATGAGGCCACGGGCGCGTCTTTCGCCCCGGCCTTTGCGGCCGTGTGGGCTCTCCAAGTAATCTCGGCATGTCTGACTGAGATTAATGCCGTCACGCGGAATTCTGCTCCGCATGTTTCTTCCTTGACCTCTCAGGCATCAGCATTTTCGTCCTACGCCATGAACGCCGTCCTGGACTTCGCTAGCCGTTCGGCTGTGGCATCCGCTAACTCCGTGGCAGTCCGCAGGGCCATGTGGCTGCGCGAATGGAAAGCAGACTCTGCTTCCAAAAGGTTCTTAACTGGTTTGCCTTTTTCTGGCGACCGTTTGTTTGGCGAACGGTTGGATGAGATTATTAAGGAATCCTTGGGAAAGGACTCCTCCTTACCCCAGTCCAAACCTAAGAGACCTCAGCAGAGGAAAATCCAATCGAGGTTTCGGTCCTTTCGTCCCTCCTCCAAGACCCAATCCTCTTCGTCCAACCGGCCGGAGAAAGGCCAGAGGAACTCCTATGCGTGGCGGTCCAAGTCACGCCCCCAAAAGGCCGTGGGAGGCACTGCCTCCAAGACGGCCTCCACATGACTCTCGGTCTCATCTAGCCACATCCTCGGTCGGTGGCAGGCTCTCCCGCTTTGGCGACGCCTGGTGGCCACACGTTCAAGACCGATGGGTGAGAGACATTCTGTCTCATGGTTACAGGATAGAGTTCTGCTCTCGACCTACGGCTCGTTTCTTCAGAACCTCCCCACCCCCCGCACAGGCCGACGCATTTTTTCAGGCAGTGGACGCTCTAAAGATAGAAGGAGTTGTGATTCCCGTTCCCCTTCAGGAACGTGGTCGCGGATTTTACTCCAACTTGTTCATGGTGCCAAAAAAGGACGGGTCATTCCGTCCCGTTCTGGACCTCAAGCTGCTCAACAGACATGTGAGAACCAGACGGTTTCGGATGGAATCTCTCCGCTCGGTCATCGCCTCGATGTCACAAGGAGACTTCCTAGCATCGATCGACATCAAAGATGCTTATCTCCATGTGCCGATCGCACCCGAACATCAACGTTTCCTGCGTTTCGCCATCGGGGACGAACACCTCCAGTTCGTGGCATTGCCTTTCGGCCTGGCGACAGCCCCACGGGCTTTCACCAAAGTCATGGCATCCGTCGTGGCGGTCCTGCACTCTCAGGGCCACTCGGTGATCCCTTACTTGGACGATCTCCTAGTCAGGGCCCCTTCTCGGGTGGCGTGTCAACGAAGTCTTACCGTCACTCTAGCGACTCTCCAGCAGTTCGGGTGGATCATCAATTTCCCGAAATCCAAGTTGACGCCGACCCAATCACTGACTTACCTCGGGATGGAGTTTCATACCCAGCCAGCGTTAGTCAAGCTACCGCGGGACAAACAGCTTTCTCTGCAGGCGGGGGTGCAGTCACTTCTTTGGAGTCAGTCACACCCCTTAAGGCGCCTCATGCACTTCCTGGGGAAGATGGTTGCAGCTATGGAGGCAGTGCCGTTCGCGCAATTCCATCTACGGCCACTCCAATGGGACATTCTTCGCAAATGGGACAAGAGTTCGGCTTCCCTCGACAAGAACATCTCTCTTTCCCTCGCAACCAAAACATCACTTCAGTGGTGGCTCCTACCCACATCTCTGTCCCGGGGAAAATCCTTCCTACCCCCAACCTGGGCCGTGGTCACCACGGACGCGAGCCTGTCAGGTTGGGGAGCGGTTTTTCTCCACCACAGGGCTCAAGGAACCTGTACTCCAATAGAATCGTCCCTTCAGATCAATATCCTGGAGATAAGGGCAGTATATCTAGCCCTATTGGCTTTCCATCGGTGGCTGGAGGGCAGGCAGATCCGAATCCAGTCGGACAATGCCACTGCCGTCGCCTACATCAACCACCAAGGCGGCACTCGCAGTCGTCAAGCCTTCCAGGAAGTCCGGCGGATTCTGCAGTGGGTGGAAGTCACAGACTCCACCATCTCCGAAGTTCACATCCCGGGCGTAGAAAACTGGGAAGCAGATTTTCTCAGTCGTCAGGGCATGGACGCGGGGGAATGGTTTCTTCACCCAGAAGTGTTTCGAGAGATCTGTCGCCGCTGGGGAACGCCGGACGTCGATCTCATGGCGTCACGACACAACAACAAGGTCCCGGCCTTCATGGCACGGTCTCAGGATCACAGAGCTCTGGCAGCGGACGCTTTGGTCCAGGATTGGTCGCAGTTTCGACTACCATATGTGTTTCCCCCTCTGGCGATGCTGCCCAGGGTACTACGCAAGATCCGGTCCGACTGCCGTCGCGCCATTCTCGTCGCTCCAGACTGGCCGAGGCGGTCGTGGTATCCGGATCTGTGGCATCTCACGGTGGGTCAACCGTGGGCACTTCCAGACCGCCCAGACTTGCTGTCACAAGGCCCGTTTTTCCATCTGAATTCTGTGGCCCTCAACCTGACTGTGTGGCCATTGAGTCCTGGCTCCTAGCGTCTTCAGGGTTATCTCAGGATGTAATTGCCACCATGAGACAAGCCAGGAAGCCAACGTCCGCCAAGATCTATCACAGGTCTTGGCAAATCTTCTTATCCTGGTGCTCTAGCCAGGCTTCCGCAGGTCCGCACGTTCCTGCAGGGGGTTTGCCACATGGTCCCACCTTACAAACGTCCGTTGGAACCTTGGGATCTTAACAGGGTCCTGACGGCTCTTCAAAAGCCGCCTTTTGAGCCGCTGCGGGATTTCTCTCTCTCCCGTCTTTCTCAGAAGGCGGCCTTCCTGGTGGCAGTCACATCACTTCGGAGAGTGTCTGAGCTTGCAGCGCTGTCATGCAAAGCTCCCTTCCTGGTTTTCCACCAGGATAAGGTGGTTCTGCGTCCTGTCCCGGAATTTCTCCCTAAGGTGGTATCCCCTTTTCATCTAAATCAGGATATCTCCTTGCCTTCCTTTTGCCCTAATCCAATTCACCAGTGTGAAAAGGATTTGCACTCTTTGGATCTAGTGAGAGCACTCCGGTTCTACGTGTCTCGCACGGCGCCCATGCGCCGTTCAGACGCGCTCTTTGTCCTTGTCGCTGGCCAGCGTAAGGGCTCTCAGGCCTCCAAGTCAACCTTGGCTCGGTGGATCAAGGAACCGATTCTCGAGGCCTACCGTACTTCTGGGCTTCCGCTCCCTTCAGGGTTGAAAGCCCATTCTACTAGAGCCGTAGGTGCGTCCTGGGCATTGCGGCACCGGGCGACGGCTCAGCAGGTGTGTCAGGCAGCTACGTGGTCTAGTCTGCACACTTTCACGAAGCACTATCAAGTGCATACCTATGCTTCGGCAGACGCCAGTCTAGGTAGGCGAGTCCTCCAGGCGGTGGTTGCCCACCTGTAAGAGGGGGCCGTTTTCGGCTCTTTTTATTGAGGTATTGCTTTACCCACCCAGGGACTGCTCTTGGACGTCCCAATTATCTGGGTCTCCCAATGGAGCGACAAAGAAAAAGGGAATTTTGTTTACTTACCGTAAATTCCTTTTCTTCTAGCTCCTATTGGGAGACCCAGCACCCGCCCCTGTGCCCTTCGGGCTGGTTGTTCTTTTGTGTACATATGTTGTTGATGTTGATTTGTTCTTTTGGTTCATGGTCTTCAGTTCTCCGAACATCCTTCGGATTGAATTTACCCTAGACCAATTTATAAGTTTTCTCCTTCCTGCTTTTGCACCAAACTGAGGAGCCCATGGTCCACGGGAGGGTGTATAGGCAGAGGGGAGGGGTTACACTTTTTTAAAAGTGTAATACTTTGTGTGGCCTCCAGAGGCAGAAGCTATACACCCAATTGTCTGGGTCTCCCAATAGGAGCTAGAAGAAAAGGAATTTACGGTAAGTAAACTAAATTCCCTTTTTTATTCTCCGTTGTCAGCTATTACTAACCAAGAAAAGGCTGTTATAATATGGGGGAACCACATCCACTATTCTCTATTGTCAACCTTAACAGGCTAGGTAAGAAACTATTGTAATATGGAAACCAGTGGCGTAGCTAGGGTTTCAGCTCAGGGGGGGCAAAACATCTGAGTGGGCCCCTTACCAGGTAACTATGATGGCGCAGACTAATCGTGGGTATAGTGGAAGCTCAGCAGATGACACTGATATTACGCTATATGGTGACTATATAGTGGTAGATATCGGTGCTGCAGCACATACAAGAGGTCACAGTGCAGTTATAGATGGTGACTTACTGCTGACGTTCATTCAGATGGAATTGTTAACCTTTTCCGTCTTTTCCATCTGGCCCAGACCGACATGACAACTTCTTCCAGCCACAACTCATCTACAGAAATTACCACAAAGACACTTGACTCCTCACACTTCCGGCCCCGTACCCCATCTAATCCCAACCTGCACAAACTCCTCATCCTGCCGTCACCCCAATACTGAGCCGCTGCTGCCGTGTGTGTCCCTATTATTGGTCCTGCTGTGTGCACAAAAAACCGACCCCTCTTACTGCCACACATAGTAATGCCACCACTGTGCCCCCACATAATGCCCCCACATAGTAATGCCACCACTGTGCCCCCACATAATAATGCCCCCACTGTGTCCCCCACATAATAATGCCCCCACTGTGCCTCCACATAATAATTCCCCCACTGTGTCCCCCACATAATAATGCCCCCACATAATGCCACCACTGTGCCCCCACATAATAATCCCACCACTCTGCCCCCACATAATAATGCCCCAACTGTGCCTCCACATAATATTGCCCCCACTGTGCCTCCCACATAATAATGCCCCCACTGTGCCTCCCACATAATAATGCCCCCACTGTGCCTCCACATAATGCCACCACTGTGCCTCCACATAATGCCACCACTGTGCCTCCACATAATAATGCCTCCACTGTGCCCCCCACATAATAATGGCTCCACTGTGCCCCCCACATAATAATGCCCCCACTGTGCCTCCACATAATAATGCCACCACTGTGCCCCAACATAGTAATGCCTCCACATAATAATGCCCCCACATAGTAATGCCTCCACATAATAATGCCACCACTGTGCCCTTCACATAATAATGCCACCACTGTGCCCCCACGTAATAATGCCACCACTGTGCCCCCCACATAATAATGCCACCACTGTGCCCCCCACATAATAATGCCACCACTGTGCCCTTCACATAATAATGCCACCACTGTGCCCTTCACATAATAATGCCACCACTGTGCCCTCCACATAATGCCACCACTGTGCCTCCACATAATAATGCCACCACTGTGCCTCCACATAATAATGCCACCACTGTGCCCTCCACATAATAATGCCACCACTGTGCCTCCACATAATAATGCCACCACTGTGCCTCCACATAGTAATGCCTCCACTGTGCCCCCACATAATGCCACCACTGTGCCTCCACATAGTAATACCACCACTGTGCCCCCACATATTAATGCCCCCACTGTGCCCCCACATATTAATGCCCCCACTGTGCCCCCACATAATGCCACCACTGTGCCCTCCACATAATAATGCCACCACTGTGCCCCCACATAGTAATGCCACCACTGTGCCCCCACATAATAATGCCACCACTGTGCCCCCACATAATGCCACCACTGTGCCCCCACATAGTAATGCCACCACTGTGCCCCCACATAATAATGCCACTACTGTGACCCCACATAATGCCCCCACTGTGCCTCCACATAATAATGCCCCCACTGTGCCTCCACATAATAATGCCCCCACTGTGCCTCCACATAATAATGCCCCCACTGTGCCTCCACATAATAATGCCACCACTGTGCCCCCACATAATAATGCCACCGTGCCTCCACATAATAATGCCACCACTGTGCCCCCACATAGTAATGCCACCACTGTGCCCCCACATAGTAATGCCACCACTGTGCCCCCACATAGTAATGCCACCACTGTGCCCCCACATAGTAATGCCACCACTGTGCCCCCACATAGTAATGCCACCACTGTGCCTCCACATAGTAATGCCTCCACTGTGCCCCCACATAATAATGCCACTACTGTGCCTCCACATAGTAATGCCTCCACTGTGCCCCCACATAATGCCACCACTGTGCCTCCACATAGTAATACCACCACTGTGCCCCCACATATTAATGCCCCCACTGTGCCCCCACATATTAATGCCCCCACTGTGCCCCCACATAATGCCACCACTGTGCCCTCCACATAATAATGCCACCACTGTGCCCCCACATAGTAATGCCACCACTGTGCCCCCACATAATAATGCCACCACTGTGCCCCCACATAATGCCACCACTGTGCCCCCACATAGTAATGCCACCACTGTGCCCCCACATAATAATGCCACTACTGTGACCCCACATAATGCCCCCACTGTGCCTCCACATAATAATGCCCCCACTGTGCCTCCACATAATAATGCCCCCACTGTGCCTCCACATAATAATGCCCCCACTGTGCCTCCACATAATAATGCCACCACTGTGCCCCCACATAATAATGCCACCGTGCCTCCACATAATAATGCCACCACTGTGCCCCCACATAGTAATGCCACCACTGTGCCCCCACATAGTAATGCCACCACTGTGCCCCCACATAGTAATGCCACCACTGTGCCCCCACATAGTAATGCCACCACTGTGCCTCCACATAGTAATGCCTCCACTGTGCCCCCACATAATAATGCCACTACTGTGACCCCACATAATGCCCCCACTGTGCCTCCACATAATAATGCCACCACTGTGCCTCCACATAATAATGCCACCACTGTGCCTCCACATAATAATGCCACCACTGTGCCCCCACATAATAATGCCACCACCGTGCCCCCACATAATAATGCCACTGTGCCTCCACATAATAATGCCACCACTGTGCCCCCACATATTAATGCCACCACTGTGCCCCCACATATTAATGCCACCACTGTGCCCCCACATTAATGCCACCACTGTGCCCCTACATATTAATGCCACCACTGTGCCCCCACATAATAATGCCACCACTGTGCCCCCACATAATAATGCCCCCACTGTGCCCCCACATAATAATGCCCCCACTGTGCCCCCCAAATAATAATGCCACCACTGTGCCCCCACATAATACCACCACTGAGCCCCCCACATATTAATGCCACCACTGTGCCCTTTACATGGTAAAATGCCTCATTAGTACACATACACAATCCTATACACATACACAATCCGATACACACAGACACAATCCGATACACACAGACACAATCCGATACACACAGACACAATCCGATACACACAGACACAATCCGATACACACAGACACAATCCGATACACTCAGACACAATCCTATACACACAGACACACACTCACATGCTGGGGGGCTTTTTACTTTTGATGATTGGAGGACACTTCTTCTCTCTTGTGCGGCCACAGACTTTGATGGTAAATCCCTCTAGGCTAAAGGACCTGTGGTGACGTCACGCCCATGTGATCAGAAGGGGCGGGGCCTCAGCAACACGTCTGATAACAGAAAAAAACTCCAGGTGTCCTGGAGTTCTTTATGATAGAAGCGGGAACCGAGGTAAGACCTCCAGATGTGTGGTGCAGGGGGGCAGGTGGGGGGCGAAGCCTGCATGATTATAGTGGACGGGAAAAACATGGCCACGCCCAATAACAAAGCTGGTCACGCATACTACACAGGCAGCTCCTAACCACTGGGATCTTGCCTGATGCTCCTCGGCTGGATGGAGGCAGCGCGCGCTGCATGACGTCATTATAACACACATGGCCGCACAGTGAGCGGCCGAGTCTCCTCTACTATGCGGCGGTCAGCACTGTCTGCGCCTGTCAGTGTGCCCGGCCACATCATAGTATAAGAGACACGGCCGCACGCAATTCACTGTGCGCAGCCATGTGTGTTATAATGACATTAAGCAGCAGGCGGCCGTCTAATAATAGCTGGGAGAGCAGCCTGGGGGGCAATTGCCTCCCCGCCCCTACCCGGCGCTGTGCGATGACGTCACCACGCTGTGTCCGGCGTGTGCGCTGTCATCAGCAGCAGTGCAGGGAGATCATGTCTCCTCCGCACTGCCACAGAGGTTACTATATCGGTGCGCTGTGCACGCTGATATAGGTAATGGTATTGCAGCTCCGAGTGGGCCCCCTCTGAGCACGGGGCCCGGGGCGGCGGCACCCTCTGCCCCCCTGCTAGCTACGCTACTGATGGAAACTAACATCTATTGTTCTCTGTTCTCAGCCATACAAGCTGGGAAAAAAAAATAAAAAAAGGGGTAATTTTAGTAGAAGGAAACTGCATCTCTTACTCTTTGATTTTGGCTTATGTATGGAAGCACCAAGCCTCAAGGCTGAGTTGAGAGATATTAGCCGTGCTGAAGTCAGGGAAACACATAAACAATCCACTAGGAAAGATGGTTGAACTTCAGATAAATCAGGCGGCTCTGAACGGGGTTCCAGAAAATTTTCACCTGCCTCTTCCTCAGCTTTGGATTCCTCATCTTCCTCAGACGTGGACGGCAGACTATGCTTCCCATCCTCTGAGGTGACACCCCTAGTGGAATCTGTCCACTCCACTATGGGGCTGGTGGATGATAAAGATCCTAAATCCACACAAGACCTCATGTTGGAGGCCTGGATTGCAGGTTCGTGGTACCTGGAAGGCTGCATCAGGAGCTCTTCGATCGGCGGTGGCAGGTACATGTGTAACAAGGTCCATAATGGTCTGGGTCCAACAATTAGAAGACTAACTTAAGGGTACCGTGTCTAGTAAGGACATTATTTCCTCATTTCCACGTATACAGGGGGCGGCAGACTTCTAGCGGATGCTTCCATCGACTCGCTCAAATTATCTGCATTATCTAAGCTCTTTCCAATTCAGCCTGAAGGGCCCTATAGTTGAAATACTGGAAGGGAGACGTACAGTCCAGGAACAGACTATGCAGGATACCTTGTGAAGGAGACTTTTTGTTTGGATCACAACTGGATGACCTTCTGCCCAAAGCGGCAAACTAAACAAGGATTTCCAGCTGTAAGAACTCCATTCCCTCTTAGCCGTCCGTTTCGGAGGAAGCAATTTTCCATAAGGAGCCTCCCAGAGACCAGAACTCCTGGAAGGATAGACGGAAGAGGTCCTCAGGATTATGTTTGAGCCATCATCCTCTACCAAGCCACGAGGCCTTCAATTACTCCAAAATCCCAGTGGGGGGGAGGCTCTCCCTCTTCCTTGATACTGTTTCCTCCAGCCCGTGGATTCTACAGATCATTGCAAAAAGGGCTGACATTACACCTGAAGTCGCCCCCTCGGGGGTATTTTATTGTAACATCTATATGACAGGGAGAGAAAAAAATAGTGATCTCCATCCTAGAGCACTTAGGGTGGATCATAAATCAGGAAAAATCTAGAACACAAACCTCAACAGTGTCGGTCTTCCTGCATCCCCACGGTTCCTTGGGCTCAGATAGATATGAGATCCCTTCAGATAGAGGTCCTGGTCTGACAGCAACAGTCAGGAGGCTTCTTGGATATGACACTCTGCTTGGATCCAAAGGTGTTGCTTTCTCTGTCCTGGTGGCAGGACTTAACTCTATTGTCCGCAGGGGTGTCCGGGTGTCCCAACATCACGGATATCATCCCAACAGATGCAGGTCACTTAGACTGGGGAGCTTACCTGAGAACTCACTTGTTACAAGGACTATGGGACGATCATGTGAGGACTCAGTCCTCAAACGTCAGTGAACTAACTGCAATAAAATCAGCCAGGGATCATCCCATGACAATAGATGCAATGCCGATCCCCTGGTCACAGGGTCTTCTATATGCCTTTCCACCCCTGGTTCTTCTTCCGGCGGTGCTTAGGAAGGTTCGGGAAGAAGAGGCCCTCATTATCCTCATAGCTCACTTCTGGCCAAAAAGAGCCTGGTTCTATTGGCTCCAAAGACTGGCAATATCAGACCCTTGGATACTGCCGGACAGGACAGACCTACTAGTCCAGGGACCAATGTGCCAACCCAAGGCTCCTACCCTCCACTTGACAGCGTGGCATTTAAAAGGCGGCTGCTCCTAGCACAGGGATTCTCCTGAGAATTTAGTAAAACTCTCCCTAAAAGTAGGAAGCCGGTCGCCACTGGTATTTAGGGAAGGGTCTGGTGAAAAATCCAGCTAGTTTCCTGGGCACAGATCAGGGGTCCCCCTCTCTTCCCGGCCATCCTGGAAATCCTTCAGTAAGGGTTGGATTGAACTTATCCACTAGCACCTTGAAGGTACAAGTTTTGGCCCTAGGAGCCCTCTATAAACATAACCTCGAAGAATAGATGGATTAGCAGTTTCATTAAATCCTGTGCTAGAGCGACTCCTGTCCCTTCTCCTCGCATGCCTCCCTGGGATTAAATCTTGTCCTTGATGCCCTTATAGACACCCCATTGAGCCCCTTTCAGATGTTCCCTCCAAGACCCTGAAGGTGGTACTACTCATTGCTTGGCGTCCGCTAGACGGGTGGGTGACCTACAGGCGCTCTCCATTGTCCATCCATATACCCAAATTTTGGTCGATAAGGTGGTATTGCGAACAGATCCCTCATAGCCTAAAGTGGTCAAGCCCTTCACAGGTCCCAGAAATTTATACTGCCTTCCATTGTGACCCTCCTTCCAATGACAAAGTGGACAGGCTGCATAGCTTGGATGTAAGACTTGCCCTTATAACCTACTTAGATAGGACCAGGGAATTGCGAGAATCTCAGGCTCTGTTTTTGTTATTTTACAGCCCCTGGACGTTCCCTAGAACGTATCTACAAGCACCTTGGCTAGGTGGGCCCGGGATGCTATGTTGCTGACCTACTCAGCTAAGGGGGTGCCAATTCCCCTGCAGATTAGGGCCTTTCCACTGGGTCACTTTCTACTACTTGGGCTGAGCGGGCAGAGGTGTCTATTGATCATATATGCAGGGCCGCCACTTGGTCCTCTTCCTCTACCTTTTTCTGTCACTATAGACTTGACTTGTCCTCCACGGCCGACCCTTCTTGGTAGAGGGGTATTACAGGCGGTGGTCCCTCCCTAAGGTGATTGGTCTCTAGAATCTCTCAGGTGGTGCTGTCATGGGCGAAAGGGAAAAATCTTAATTACTTACCGGTAATGGGATTTTCAGAAGCGCATGACAGCACCCTTAGTTCCCCCCCTATTCACTGGTTATGGGCACCCTTCAGGGAGTGTTAGAGTTAATGGTGTATTCCTTTGGTGGTGGTGTGATTAACATTTCTGTTTTGTTTTGCTGGTCCTCTCTGGCTCTGTAAACCTACTGATGTGGAGGAGAGGTGCCGCCTTTTTATCAGTGGGTTTCCTGTCCTGATGTGGGCGGAACCTATCTCTCCGGTGGTGCTGTCATGGGCTTCTGAAAATCCCATTACCGGTAAGTAATTAAGATTTTTTTTGTTCTTAAACGTCACTCACCATGATTGTGTACACATGTTTATACAGATATGCATATCTACAGGTCCAGTCACAGCTATTTCTCAACTCAAATGGGTCATTGTTCTAACCTTTTACCTACGTTCCTTTTATCTACTTATAGTGAAAGGTAATATTTACTCCCCACCATGATGTGGTGGGTCCCATTATCACATGTATATACCCCTACCTATGGACGTGTGATTCCATGCCCATATTTTATGTCCATAGATTTGTTCCTTATATCCGGCACGTGCTGCCTTCTGGACTTCTAGGACATCATTTATTCCTGTAACCAGTACATGTAGGTTTTCTACTCACCAACGGGGTATGTACTTAGTAATTTTTTCCTGCCCTATATACATTACCTAGGGACCACCCTGTGATATCACTTTCCTAACTATTGAACCACTATCTTTGATATAGAGAAGTGGACTCTGGTACTTCAGACTTACTACTGATTTTTTTCATTGAAAATTCCGATTTACTCATTATTCATCATTTTTTATCAACATTGGTGAACAGCAAAGGTATTCACTACAATAATTCCTTTTTGTTCTTCCTTCTTTCCTCCTCTCTCCTGACCCTTTTTTTCTCTCTCCCCTTTTTTCTTTCTTTCTTTCTCTTTTTGTTTCATCTCTTCTTCCCCCCTTTTCTTTCTATCTTTTTCTTTTTCCTTTTTTTTCTCCCTCTCTATTCTTCTTTTTTTCTTCTATCTTCATTATCCATCTGTTTGATCACCTCCACTTTCCCGCACCCCTTTTTTTTTCCCAGTTACTCTCCCTCTCCTGCTCTCTATTTTCTCATATCCTTCTCATAAGGTTAATCCTTTTCCTATGTATCTACATATATAGCATGCCGGTATAGCTTCTGAAGTTCTCATCTACTTCCTAGGTTATCATTACTCATCTATCTGGATTTTTCACATTTGTGAATATGCGCTTTCTCTACTTTTCACCATATAGGTATGTTTCTGCCCATCTTCATGTATCATAGTATCATAGTATCATAGTTTTTAAGGTTGAAGGGAGACTCTAAGTCCATCTAGTTCAACCCGTAGCCTAACATGTTGATCCAGAGGAAGGCAAAAAAAAACCCAATGTGGCAAACAAGTTCCAATGGGGAAAAAATTTCCTTCCTGACTCCACATCCGGCAATCAGACTAGTTCCCTGGATCAATACCCTGTCATAAAATCTAATATACATAACTGGTAATATTAAATTTTTCAAGAAAGGCGTCCAGGCTCTGCTTAAATGTTAGTAGTGAATCACTCATTACAACATCATGCGGCAGAGAGTTCCATAGTCTCACTGCTCGTACAGTAAAGAATCCTCGTCTGTGATTATTATTAAACCTTCTTTCCTCAAGACGTAGCGGATGCCCCCGTGTTCCAGTCGCAGGCCTAGGTGTAAAAAGATCTTTGGAAAGGTCTCTGTACTGTCCCCTCATATATTTATACATTGTGATTAGATCCCCCCTAAGCCTTCGTTTTTCCAAACTAAATAACCCCAAGTTTAATAACCTGTCTTGGTATTGCAGCCCACCCATTCCTCTAATAATCTTGGTGGCTCTTCTCTGCACCCTCTCCAGTTCAGCTATGTCCTTCTTATATATCGGTGACCAGAATTGTACACAGTATTCTAAGTGCGGTCGCACTAGTGACTTGTACAGAGGTAGAACTATATTTTTTTTCATGAACACTTATACCTCTTTTAATACATCCCATTATTTTATTAGCCCTGGCAGCAGCTGCCTGACACTGTCCACTAAAGTGAAGTTTACCATCCACCCATACACCCAAGTCTTTTTCTGTGTCTGTTTTACCCAGTGTTCTACAATTAAGTACATAATCATAAATGTTATTTCCTCTACCCAAGTGCATGACCTTACATTTATCTACATTAAACTTCAATTGCCACTTCTCAGCCCAATCCTCCAATTTACATAAATCTCCCTGTAATATAAAATTATCCTCCTCTGTATTGATTACCCTGCAGAGTTTAGTATCATCTGCAAATATTGAAATTCTACTCCGCATGCCCCCAACAAGGTCATTTATAAATATGTTGAAAAGAAGCGGGCCCAATACTGACCCCTGTGGTACCCCACTATGAACTGAGACCCAGTCCGAGTACGTACCATTAATAACCACCCTTTGTTTCCTATCACTGAGCCAGTTTTTAACCCAGTTACACATATTTTCCCCTATCCCCATTATTCTCATTTTATGTACCAACCTTTTGTGTGGCACCGTATCAAAAGCTTTTGAAAAGTCCATATACACAACATCCACTGCATTTCCCTGGTCCAGACTTGAACTTACCTCTTCATAGAAGCTGATCAAATTAGTTTGACAGGATCGATCCCTCATAAACCCATGTTGATACTCTGTCATAAGGTTATTTTTCTTGAGATACTCCAGTATAGCATCTCTCAAGAAACCCTCAAGGATTTTACCAACCGTAGAGGTTAAACTTACCGGCCTATAATTTCCCGGCTCAGTTTTTGTCCCCTTTTTGAATATTGGCACCACATTTGCTATGCGCCAGTCCTGCGGTACCGACCCTGTTGTTAAGGAATCTGAGAAGATTAAAAATAATGGTCTATCTATCACAGAACTCAATTCCTGTAGTACTCTGGGGTGTATGCCATCCGGGCCCGGAGATTTGTCAACCTTAGTGATTTCGAGGCGGCGGCGTACTTCCTGCTGGGTTAAGCAGGTAATATTCAAGGGTGAATTTATGGTATCACTGGTCATGTCATCTGCCATGGCATTTTCTTGTATAAAAACCGTAGAAAAAAAGTCATTCAGCAGGTTGGCTTTACCCTCATCCCCTTCCACCATTTCACCAAGACTATTTTTAAGGGGGCCAACACTATCGCTTTTCAGTTTTTTACTGTTTATGTAGTTAAAGAATATTTTAGGATTATTTTTACTTTCTCTCGCAATGAGTCTCTCTGTCTCAAACTTAGCTAACTTAATTTGCTTTTTACATATTTTATTTAATTTTCTATAATTATATAATGCCTCATCACTACCTACCCTCTTTAATTCTTTTAAGGCTTTCTGTTTTTCTTTTATTGCTTCCCTTACAGCTCTATTTAGCCATAGGGGTTTCCTCCTATTTCTAGCATGTTTGTTCCCATAGGGTATATTTTCTGCACAAGCCCTATTCAGGATGCTCATAAAAGTCTCCCATTTGCTTTGTGTACTTTTATTACTTAGTACATCATCCCAGTTTATTGCACTAAGATCATCTCTCAACCGTTTAAAATTTGCTTTCCTGAGGTTTAGTGTCCTTGTAGCCCCTCTACTAGACATCTTACTGAAGAATACATGAAAACTTATTATTTTGTGATCACTATTCCCCAAGTAACCCCCAACTTGTATATTTGATATGCGGTCTGGCCTATTGGTTAGTACAAGGTCTAGTAGTGCTCCCCCTCTTGTGGGGTCCTGTACCATTTGTGAAAGGTAATTATCTTTCATTGTTATCAAAAATCTATTTCCTTTGCTGGAACTGCAAGTTTCTGTTCCCCAATTTATATCAGGATAGTTAAAGTCCCCCATAATAATTACCTCTCCGAGACTCGCTGCTTTATCAATTTGCTTTATGAGGAGATTCTCTACCTCTTCCATAATATTCGGCGTCTTATAACACACCCCTATCAGTATTTTATTATTCATTTCCCCCCCCCTTATCTCCACCCATAGGGACTCTACATTCTCAGTACCCTCACATATGTTGTCACGCAGGATGGGTTTTAAGGATGATTTTACATATAGACACACACCTCCCCCTCGCTTATTTGTACGGTCATTCCTGAATAGGCTATAACCCTGTAAATTAACAGCCCAGTCATAGCTCTCATCCAGCCATGTCTCTGATATCCCCACTATATCATAATTTTCTTCCAACAATATTAATTCTAATTCCTCCACCTTATTTGTGAGGCTTCGGGCATTAGTGTACATGCACGTTACGTATGACTCTGTACCTGTATTCCTGCTTACTGTATTAACTGTCCTAACCCTTCCCCCCGTACCACCCCCAATTTCATTACTTGTGCCCTGGTCACTATCTGCACTACATTCCCCTTCTATAAAGTGAATACCCTCGCCCCCCATTCCTAGTTTAAACACTCCTCCAACCTTCTAGCCATTTTCTGCCCCAGCAGAGCTGCACCTTCCCCATTAAGATGCAGCCCATCCCTAGCATAGAATCTGTAGCCAACTGAAAAGTCGGCCCAATTCTCCAGGAACCCAAAACCCTCTTTCCTACACCAATTCCTGAGCCACCTGTTAACCTCCCTGATCTCTCTTTGCCTCTCTGGTGTGGCTCGTGGCACAGGTAGTATTTCCGAAAATACCACCTTTGAGGTCCATGCTTTAAGCTTACAACCTAATTCCCTGAAATCATCTTTAAGGACCTTCCACCTACCTCTAACTTTGTCATTTGTGCCAATGTGTACAATGACCGCTGGGTCCTCCCCAGCCCCTCCCAGTAATCTGTCAACCCGATCAGCGATGTGCCGAACTCGAGCGCCAGGAAGACAACACACTGTTCGGCGATCCCTGTCTTTGTGACAGATTGCCCTATCTGTCCCCCTAATAATTGAGTCCCCCACTACCAGTACCTGTCTTGCCTGCCCTGCACTCCTATTCCCCCACTTACTGGAGCAGACACTCCTCTGGCGTTCAGAGGTCATGCCTTGCTGCAGCAATGCTACCCCTGTAATGACATCCCCCTCATCTGCCAAGTTTGCAAACCTATTGGGGTGTGTCAGTTCAGGACTAGCCTTCCTAGCACTTTTCCCTTTACCCCCCTTTCTAACTGTCACCCAGCTACCTACCTCACCGTCCTGCCGCTCCCTACTACAATCCTCCCCCACATCTGACCCAGCAAGCTGCTGCTCAGTGAGCAGCAGACTCCTTTCCATATTGCTAATGCATCTCAGAGTTGCCAGCTGCTCATTTAGATCCAGTATCTGGGCTTCCAAATGTGCAACTTGCTCACATCTCGAACAACAGTATGCACCCTCGAACGGCTTTTCAAGGACTGCATACATGAGACAAGATGTACACTGGTTCGCATTAGCAATAGTGGAGCACATTTTCTAATGGGGATAGCACTTAACAAATGTTAAGTAATTAAACAACTAAATACAAACAATTCTACTCACACTTACTTTTGCTCACACTTTGCTCACTCACGCTCACAATGAAGAAGACAGGCTAAAATTCTTTTTCAGAAGTCTTCCTTCCGGCTGTAACGGCCAAAACCCGGTTCTCCTTGAGCTCGCGGTGACTCTTCACTTATCCCAGAAGGCACTGGGAATATGCAAATTATCCTCGCAAGACTCCTTCCCTCTGTAAACTTCCTTTATAAGGAATTCCTCCTCTCATTTTTTACAGAATTATATTCATGTTTTAAACATATACGGAACACGCCTTTTTCCTATGTTTTTACTTTGTACTCCAGATCAGTATTTTGCTTTGTTAATATTGACCCCTTTGGAATATTTCCATACTATCTTTATGACAGTATCTTTTATCATGTATGTGATTGCTAACATTTTTGTTTTTCTTTCTGTATATTGCATCCTAGAATATCTCTGACGAAGGCCCGAATGTTAGGGCCGAAACGTTAGAATTATTTTTGACCTTTGCATCAATAAAAAAGAAACTGAATTTCAAGCATCACTTTGACTCTGATTTTCATTTTCCTTGACTGCCCAAGTTTATTCCTTCCACTGCTGTCTGTACCGGCTGCGTGTAGACACGTGCGCACAGTGATGATGTCATCACTGTGCGCACCGCTAGTCTCCACACACAGCCAAGAAACAACAAAGAGCCAGCACCAGTGTGCACTAAGGCATCAAATATTCCAAACTGCATTATAAAAATTTTTTTTTTTTTTTTTTGAGATTTTTGGCAAAAAATTGCAATTTCTTGAGCTGCTTCGCCACGTCACGGCAAATCTCATTTGAAGCAGTCCTACACTAAAATATTTTTATAAAATGTGCCATGCGGCCTCACATATAAATAGCAGAACTGCTCTCAGCAGCACTCACCTGGTCTATTGCAGTCCCGTACCCATGACTGAGCCATGGCTGTGGGCGGGACAGGTCCAAGCAAATGCCGCATGAAGCATATATATAGCCTGTGGACAAAGCCTGATGACCCAATGTGAACAGTCACCAAACGCCAAAATCTACACAGATGGAATACATCCCAAATTGGGGTGCATAGCCTCTAATGAGATTTGCCGTGACGTGGCGAGGCAGCTCAAGAAATTGCAATTTTTTGCCAAAAATCTCAAAATTTTTATAATAAGTACAGTTTGGAATGTTTAGTGCTGAAGTGCACATTTGGTGCTGGCTTTTTGTTTTTTCTTCATTGAATTGGTCGGTGGGTGACCTCCACCTTGCTATGCACCCCAATTTGGGATGTATTCCATCTGTCTAGATTTTGGCGGTTGGTGACTGTTCACATTGAGTCATCAGGCTTTGTCCACAGGCTATTTACTTCATGCAGCATTTGCTTGGACCTGTCCCGCCCACAGCCATGACTCAGTCATGGGTACGGGATTGAAATAGACCAGGTGAGTGCTGCTGAGAGCAGTTCTACTATTCATATGTGAGGCCGTATGGCACATTTTATAAAAATATTTTAGTGTAGGACTGCCTCTAATGAGATTTGCCGTGACGTGGCGAGGCAGCTCAAGAAATTGCAATTTTTTGCCAAAAATCTCAAAATTTTTATAATAAGTACAGTTTGGAATGTTTAGTGCTGAAGTGCACATTTGGTGCTGGCTTTTTGTTTTTTCTCCACACACAGCCGCAGCCAGCACAGACAGGAGGACGAGCGAGGCTGCAGGGATCGTGACCGGTGAGTATACTGATTCACTGCACCCCACGCTGATTATGATGCGTGGGGAGCAGTGAATACAGCCGCACATGATCACTCCAGGCTGTAGTTGCCAGGGGTCATCATGCGGGCCAGCTCTTTACTATGCGCGCACCCCCCGCCCATCATCCCGCCCACATGTCAGCGCCGGCTTCAGCGCTGAGAGATGATGGGCGGGATGATGGGCGTGCATATTAAATGAGCGGTCCCATGTGGTTACGGCAGGCTACTACAGCCTGCTCGTGCCCCTATGACCCGCAGCATCGCAGCACCCTCATTCCCCACAACCTACATTCAGACTATAAGATACACCCCCCACTTTTCCCCCAACATTTGGGGGGAAAAAAGTGCGTCTTATAGTCCGAAAAATACGGTAATTAAAATAATTAAAATCAGACATAAACATAATACAGTATCAACTCCATGGATCAAATCAAAAGAGCACTGTGGGATATCATATAGGAAAACAATACATACAATGTATTCCGTTAACCCCTAAAGGGAACTCAATATAGGCCTGTGTAAATATCCCAGTCGTAATTTATTAAATAATTGCATAGCTCTGAAACAGTGGTTGTTATAAGGCTATCAGACTGTCTGAATACGACTTAGCCTCAAACAAAAAAAAAATGCAAAAGGCTAAGTAGCCAAAAAATGAGCGCCTGGAGTCAAAGCCTCAAAAATAGTTACCAAAGCAAAAATGCAGGACCAGGAGTGAAAGTGTAGCAGCCCGACGCGTTGCGCCAGTCAAGCTGGCTTCATCAGGAGAATACCACCCATTGTGCTGTGGGGGTCTATAAATATTTCCCCAACAGGATATTTGCCCTATCAGAGAGTGGGAAAGATAATTATATAAAATGCGACCAGGTGTCTTACCAGAATGCAGTGATGGCAGGGTCTATTCCCGTGTGTGTCACTACTCCACATGGAGCCGCCGCCATAACGGAGCTAACCCGGAAGTATCCTATAAGCTGCTTGCTCCCCCAGTGGCACACACTCTGCGTGTCACAGAGCGGAAGCGAGGTAGCGGTCATGTGACCAATGCAGAGCGCTGCCGCGCTGTGCATTCTATAGTGTTTATGGTTGCTGATGATTAATATGTGGTAGAACGCACGCCTGCGTTCCACCAACCTGTAATGAAGCATTTAAACTGCGCTCATGTAGGATCCTCCATTCTAAACAATCCCCCCGGTACACCATATATACACAGGGGTTCCATGTATCAGGTAAATTAGATGGTGATGCATAAATTGTATTATCAGGCCACCCTTAGTTACATGGTTGTACATTCAGTGGATATCAATTCATATTCCATCATATTACATATATAAAAACAGTCCTCAACAGTCCTGAAATGTAAATTTTGGATGCATATAGATATAATACAATTGACTTTTATTGTCCTTATATAGTTAGTATTGATACAGCAACCCTTATGCGAATGAACCCAAATAATGCTGTCGTGTCCAGTAAGTTCACTCCAGCATTAAATATCAGCGCTGATATTATATATTAATAATGCTTATAGAACCCCGTGAATAACAGATCCTCATGGATTCCACCAGGATATACACTATTCAATTTATATATCCATCTGGATTCACTACGCAGGAGAGCTGGTACAACGTCACCGCCTCTAATAGACATCTGGATCAATTCCAAACCTACAACAAATGTATTCCTAATTTTGCAATTATGCAATCTGTGGTAATGCATGGCAACAGCGGAAATTTGTTTACCTTCTTTGAGATGATTATTATCCAGAGATATATTAGATAGGTACTGTTGTATCTGCTTTCGTAATTCCTGCGTAGTTTGGCCCACATATATCAGTGGGCAGGGGCAATTAATAACAAAAAGATTAGAGTAAAAAAAAAGAAAGAAAAAGAGGGAAAGTGAGTGAGACAGGGTTTTTTTTGTATCTTTGGAGTAGTGTCTTTGAGAAATCTATAAATTTTAATAAGATTGTCAAAAAAATAGTATATGTCGCCCTATATAGTTTGGGATTCAATAGTCATCCAGTATCTATTAAATTGTTTAACCAAACTCCCCATCTTTTATGGTAAGAGCCGAATGAATTATTAAATATAGCATGTTTCCTTTCAAATTTGTGGTGTAATATGAGCTTCTTGTTAATTTCTATTATGTTTGATATATTGTCACTATTCCAATTAGCTTCAAGGGAATTTTTTATTAGGAGAAGAATTTGAATAACTAGAAGGTGGCCCGATTCTACGCATCGGGTATTCTAGAATTTATGTATTGTGTAGTTCATGTATGATATATATATAGATGTTGTTGTGTGTAGTTACCAAGTGTTTGTGTAGGGCGCTGTACATGTTCTGGGTGTTGTCTGGGTGTGATGGGGGGTGAGAGTGGTGTTTGTGTGTTGCGTTGTTTGTGGAGCGCTGTGTGTCTGTAGCGTTGTGTGTGTGTTGCGCGGTTTGTGTGTGTGTGGTGTGTTTAGGAGGGAGGTATGTTTTGTGCAATGTGTGTGTTGTGCGGTATGTGCGTATATTTGTGTGTGCAGCGTTGTATGTGTGTGGGTGTCTGTGTAGGGCAGTTGTTTGTGGTTCCCAGTGTGTGTGGTGTGTTGTGCAGTGCGCGCGTGTGTGTTGGGGGGAGGTGTGCACTTCCCATCGTGCTCCATCCCCCATGCAGCGCACTCCCCATCGTGCTCCATCCCCTATGCTGCGCACCCCCCATCGTGCTCCATCTCCCATCCTGCGCACTCCCAAACGTGCTCCATCCGCCATGCAGCGCACTCCCCATCGTGCTCCATCCCCCATGCTGCGCACTCCCAAACGTGCTCCATCCGCCATGCTGCGCACTCCCCATCGTGCTCCATCCCCCATGCTGTGCACTCCCAAACGTGCTCCATCCGCCATGCTGCGCACTCCCAAACGTGCTCCATCCGCCATGCTGCGCACTCCCAAACGTGCTCCATCCGCCATACTCCGCACTCCCTATCGTGCTCCATCCCCTATGCTGCGCACCCCCCATCGTGCTCCATCTCCCATCCTGCGCACTCCCAAACGTGCTCCATCCGCCATGCAGCGCACTCCCCATCGTGCTCCATCCCCCATGCTGCGCACTCCCAAACGTGCTCCATCCGCCATGCTGCGCACTCCCCATCGTGCTCCATCCCCCATGCTGTGCACTCCCAAACGTGCTCCATCCGCCATGCTGCGCACTCCCAAACGTGCTCCATCCGCCATGCTGCGCACTCCCAAACGTGCTCCATCCGCCATACTCCGCACTCCCCATTGTGCTCCATCCGCCATGCAGCGCACTCCCCATCGTGCTCCATCCCCCATGCTGCGCATTCCCAAACGTGCTCCATCCGCCATGCTGCGCACTCCCCATCGTGCTCCATCTCCCATGCTGCGCACTCCCAAACGTGCTCCATCCGCCATGCTGCGCACTCCCAAACGTGCTCCATCCGCCATGCTGCGCACTCCCAAACGTGCTCCATCCGCCATACTCCGCACTCCCCATCGTGCTGCATCCCCCATGCTGCGCACTCCCAAACGTGCTCCATCCGCCATGCTGCGCACTCCCAAACGTGCTCCATCCCCTATGCTGCGCACCCCCCATCGTGCTCCATCTCCCATCCTGCGCACTCCCAAACATGCTCCATCCGCCATGCTGCGCACTCCCAAACGTGCTCCATCCGCCATGCTGCGCACTCCCAAACGTGCTCCATCCGCCATGCTGCGCACTCCCAAACGTGCTCCATCCGCCATGCTGCGCACTCCCAAACGTGCTCCATCCGCCATGCTGCGCACTCCCAAACGTGCTCCATCCGCCATGCTGCGCACTCCCAAACGTGCTCCATCCGCCATGCTGCGCACTCCCAAACGTGCTCCATCCGCCATGCTGCACCAGCATCAGCCTCTCTACCCGCAGCATCAGCCTCTCTGCCCGCAGCATCAGCCTCTCTCCTCCCAGCATCAGCCTCTCTCCTCCCAGCATCAGCCTCTCTGTCCCCAGCATCAGCCTCTCTGTCCCCAGCATCAGCCTCTCTGTCCCCAGCATCAGCCTCTCTGTCCCCAGCATCAGCCTCTCTGTCCCCAGCATCAGCCTCTCTGTCCCCAGCATCAGCCTCTCTGTCCCCAGCATCAGCCTCTCTGTCCCCAGCATCAGCCTCTCTGTCCCCAGCATCAGCCTCTCTGTCCCCAGCATCAGCCTCTCTGTCCCCAGCATCAGCCTCTCTGTCCCCAGCATCAGCCTCTCTGTCCCCAGCATCAGCCTCTCTGTCCCCAGCATCAGCCTCTCTCATCCCAGCATTAGCCTCTCTCATCCCAGCATCAGCCTCTCTCATCCCAGCATCAGCCTCTCTGTCCCCAGCATCAGCCTCTCCATCCCAGCCTTCCCCAGGATTAGCCTCTCTCATCCCAGCATCAGCCTCTCTGTCCCCAGAATCAGCCTCTCTGTCCCCAGCATCAGCTTCTCTGTCCCCAGCATCAGCCTCTCTGTCCCCAGCATCAGCCTCTCTGTCCCCAGCATCAGCCTCTCTGTCCCCAGCATCAGCCTCTCTGTCCCCAGCATCAGCCTCTCTGTCCCCAGCATCAGCCTCTCTGTCCCCAGCATCAGCCTCTCTCATCCCAGCATCAGCCTCTCTCATCCCAGCATCAGCCTCTCTCATCCCAGCATCAGCCTCTCTCATCCCAGCATCAGCCTCTCTCATCCCAGCATCAGCCTCTCTCATCCCAGCATCAGCCTCTCTGTCCCCAGCATCAGCCTCCCCATCCCAGCCCTCACCAGGATCAGCCTCTCTCCTCCCAGCCTCCTCCAGCATGCCATGCTCCTCTGCCGACACTCACAGATCCGATCGCATACACTCACACACACCGACACACACCCGATCGCATACACTCACACACCCGATCGCATACACTCACACACACCCGATCGCATACACTCACGCACACACACATTGACGATATTGCACATACGCGCTCATACTCGCAACATCCGGAGATACCACATGCTTCTGGCCATGTGATCCTCCGGCAGGTCCTGGAAGGTCACAACAGCACAGTATCGAGGCCGAGAAGCAAGCGATATCGCCGGATGCTGTGAGTGTGTGGATGCGATGTGTGTGTGTGAGGTGTGTGTGAGGTGTTTGTGAGAGTGTGATCTGATGTGTGTGTGTGTGCTGTTATGTGTGTGCGTGTGGATCTTCCGCCGCTGCAGGACCTTGATGTGCTGGTAACTATGCTAGCATGGTTACCAGCTGGTAACTATGCTAGCATGGTTACCAACGTATCCCGTCCCCCGCTCGCACGGGAGCCCACACCAGCATACGGCGGCAAGGCCAGCAATGCGAGGGTAAGCGTCGGCTGGGTTGGCGGCGTACGCTGATGTGGGCTCCCGTTGGGGGGGGGGAGTTCAGTACTCACCTGGTAGCCGTGTCAGTTCGGGGAATGCGCGGGGGGGGGTGCGGGGCCAGAGCTAGCGTGCATTGCGTGAGGGGGGTGGGGCGTGGCCGAGTTGCCAATGCCTGCAGGGTGCCGGGGCGAGAGGCCAATCTGGGGGGGGCGGAGCCTGGGCGAGTGGCTGGCCAATCCGTGTGGGGGCGCAGCCTGGGCGAGCGGGCAATCCGTGTGGGGGGGCCATGGCGAGCCCAGCGGCCAATCAGCTTTGTGTCACCGTAAGGACACAATGTCACCGTAAGGACACAATTTTGGAGCATGACAGACAGACAGACAGACAGAATAAGGAAATTATATATATAGATAATCAGAATATGACATGGATTAATGGATTCTAGATCCATTGAGAGTAGAGCCATTTCAGGTGTTATTTTAATTTTAGAATGTGTAATTTTATTTATCAAATTAGCAGCTTCTGTCCAAATGTTTCGTATTTTTGGGCATTCCCAGAATATGTGTATCAGCGTGTCTTTGTCTTTACATCCTCTCCAACAAAGGGGGGAATTTTTTTTTATTAATTTTATGTTTGAGACATCAAGGAAAGCACTATGCATATGCTGCTGTTATCACCAGGCAAGCCTTTGGTGGTGGTGGTGTTAGTGTGGACAGATGTGTCTAGTCAGTACAGAACTGCCCTAGGCTTTGTTGAATAGTATAGTGAACATCCCTTACTACTTGAATAACAATTCAGTCATTGTCCCTCTGCATGAACAACACAGGCTTAATTTCATCATCATGGATGACAATGCTCCAGCTCATCGAGGTCGAATCATTAGGGACCACTACCAGAGACTGGGGTACCTCAAATGGAGTGGCCTGCACATTCTGTAGCCCTGAATCCCATAGAAAAACTATGGGATCAGCTGAGTCAGCGTGTAGAGGCTCATAACTCTACATACCAGAACCTCAGTGACCTGAGGGCCAAGAAAAGCGGGATGCCATGCCTCAGCAGACAATAACTCGACTTGTGAACAGCATGATACATCGTTGCCAAACTGTAATTGATGCACAAAGGCAACATGACAAGTTATTGAGACTAGAGATGAGCGAACTTGTTGATGTTCGGTTCGGCAGGTCCAGCCAGACTTTACATAAAATTCTGTTTCGGACCCGGACTTGATCTGAACCCCAATTGAGCAGTTCGGGTCTCCGCCCACATGCAGCCAGCCATAAACAGAACTCTTCTGAGGGAGGGTTGGCAGGGTTTTTATATATATAGATATTATTTATTTGGTTTGGTGCACACTACATCAAATCACGCAGTTGTTACAACCAGTGTGAGCTGTTCAAACACTGCAAGCGGATTGCACTGGGCTGACCACCTGTGAACCCGAGCACAGCAATGCTCACACGAGTGTTTTGCATACGTAGAGCAACCAAACTCCGACCCTGAACCCTGTTTGTTTTTTTTGTTTTTTTTAAAAGTCTGTTGTTTACGAACATCAAACCTCGACCCGGTAGGCACCAACCTTGTCTTCAATCTAAGCTATCTCTAGCAGCCTGCAAGGACCACTCACCAAATGTATTAAAATGACTTGCGTCCACAGCTCGTTAGTACGTCATGCCGCCACCGCAGGTGATGATACTGTATGCAGAAGTCAGAATATGATAGCGCAAGTAGCTTAGCTATGGGGGAGCAGAGGGGCGGTCCTGACCTGGAGCGGCGCACCCGGAGCTTATGAGCAACCAGCACTGCAGGGGCAGAGCAGAAGCTCCTTCCCAGACTAGGGAATAAATGGTAGAAGGTTGAGAACTAGCATCGCGTACCGCACATGCGCCGCCACTTCCTCCTCTCCTACCACGCCTCCTCACCTGTGGATCCACCCGACTGCTGCTGGCCGTGTTCCCAAGCGTCGCGCACCCACCGCCTGC
Organism: Anomaloglossus baeobatrachus; assembly: GCF_048569485.1. Taxonomy (NCBI): domain Eukaryota; kingdom Metazoa; phylum Chordata; class Amphibia; order Anura; family Aromobatidae; genus Anomaloglossus; species Anomaloglossus baeobatrachus. The sequence goes on along the minus strand of NC_134354.1, from coordinate 427,834,818 downwards.
CGTGCACCCGCCAATATTCAGTGCAGTGGGGAAACCTGCAAAAATTCAACGCTGCAGTGTAGTGCCATGGTGATTAACCCTTACACCCCCTGCCGTATACAGCTAGCTGTATACCCTTGGGGGGAGATCTGTATACCCGAGATAGAGCAACAGCAAAAAATAGTAGATTCCAGCACCAATTAGGATACCATCCAAAAATTATGTAAAAAATAGAACATTCTTTATTGGATCTTCATATTAAAAATATGAACACAATTTAAAAGTCCATAAATAACACCTGTTGCGTTTCAGATCTAAAGAGAAGATCCTTACTCATAGGTGATATTAACCAGATAAGAGACAAATTTATAATAACCAAAAGCAGAGAGATTCAAGGCAGAAATCCGGAGAAACAAACCCACTTGAAGATAATTAGCATAATCCCATTAAACAGGGCTGGGTATCAGACCTGCAGCATGAAAGAGTCAGAAGTAAAACTCCAAAAAGACATAAAAAAACACTTAAGGTATAATGGAATACAGAAAAAAATTGGTTATTATAAATTTGTCTCTTATCTGATTAATATCACCTATGAGTAAGGATCTTATCTTTAGATCCGAAACGCGTCAGGTGTTATTTATGGACTTTTAAATTGTGTGTTCATATTTTTAACGTGAAGAGCCAAGAAAGAATTTTCTACATAATTTTTGGATGGTATCCTAATTGGTGCTGGAATCTATCTACTATTTTTGCTGTTGCTCTATCCTGGGAACCCCAATCCTGGTGTTATCCGTGCATCACAATTGAATCCATATCACAGGCATTACGGTAGTCTGAAAACTATTTTTTCCTTTTCTCTACTTGTATACCCGAGAGGGGAGCTGTATACCCTTGGGGTGGTACTGTATACTCAAGAGGGGAGCTGTATATCTTAGGAGGGGAGAGTGGTATACCCTAGGAGGGAGCTATATAACAGGGAGGGGAGCTATATACCCTTGGGGGAGAGCTGTATATCCTTAGGGGGAAAATTATATAGCTAAAAGGGAAGCTGTATACCCTTGGGGGGGAGCTGTATACCCTTGAGGAGAGCTATATACCCTTGGGGGGGGGAGTGTCATTATCCTGTACCCTCAGTGTCAGTTTCATTATGTACCCTCAGTGTCAGCCTCTTTTATGTATGCAGCCTCTATTGTATATGTAACCAACAGCCTCTGTTGTGTATGCAGCCTCTACAGTATATGCAGCCTCTATTGTATATGCAGCCTTTATTATGTATGCTGCCTCTATTGTGTACGCAGCCCAGAGCCTTTAATGAATATATAACTCACAGCCTCTATTGTATATGCAGCTTCTATTGTGTATACAGCCCACAGCCTCTATTGTGTATGAAGCCTCTGTTGTATATGCAGCCTTTATTGCATGTGAAACCCACAGCCTGTTTTGTATACCGCCTCTGTTGTGTATACAGCAGGCAGACTCTTTTATATCCAGCCTCTATTGCATATGCAGCCTATATTGTGTATACAGCCAGCAGCCTCTATTGTATGTGCAGCCTCCATTGTATACGCAGCCCATAGCCTCTGTTGTGTATGCAGCCTCTATTGTATATACAGCCACTAATGTGTATGCAGCCTCTAATGTGTATACAGCCTGCAGACTTATGTATATGCAGCCTGTATTGTGTATAGGGCCTGCAGACTCTTGTTTATGCAGCCTTTGAGTATATAGCCCACAGCCTCTATTGTGCATACATCCAGCAGACTATTGTGTATATAGCCCACAGCCTCTATTGTGTATACAGCCTGCAGACTCTTGTGTATGCAACCTCTATTGTGTACACAGCCGTTGAGTATACATCCTACAGCCTCTATTGTGCATACAGGCTGCAGACTCTTGTATATAGCCCACAGCCTCTATTGTGTATACATCAGCAACAGCCTGTATTGAGCATACAGCCCAGGCCCCTCTGCATTTACCACCGTGGCTGCCGAAGCAGTGGGGCCACCCTCTTTACCTCATGAGGTTTGTACTGTGCATGCACTAAATAGGCTGCCAGGCACAGTAGAAAAAAAGAGCTCACCAGAAGAAGAGAATCCTCCAATCACTACTGAGCGCGTCAGGATGGTAAGTATGATGTGTCTGTCTTCCTGTTCCCGGTTCATATACACATCACCATACTGTATCCTGTATTACAGTGTGTCTGTATATAATGTGGATCTGTGTACACAGTATGGTGCTGTGTATACACTATACACACCCCGCAGCCTATATTGTGTATACAGCCTCGATTGTGTAATACAGCCCGCAGTAGCCTCTATAATACAGTGTGTCCACCGCCATTAACTTGAGAACGGCGGCAGCTATAGGAAAAGAACTGGTGTCTACGGATAGTAAAGTAGCGATGCGCTACGCAATGAAACCACCTATAGCGCCACCTGGTGGAAAACAACGGAGTTAGCATTTTTATCTCGAAAACGGAACGAAATAGAGAAAAAATACGTAATTACTTACCGGTAATGTGTTTTTTCTGAACCCATGACGGCACCACGAGAGAGGGGATCCGCCCTTCAAGGACAGGAAACCTCCAGAATAAAAAGGGGCGGCACCTCTCCCCGCATCAGTTGATTACCGAGCATGACAGGACCTCCGAAACAAGGAACATCGTTAAAAACATATCCCGCCACCATAACCGCCCAGTGAAGAGGAGTGAAAAGGGAAGCAAACTAGCAACCCCCAAGTGCAGGGAGGGAATGTAAGGGTGCCGTCATGGGTTCAGAAAAAACACATTACCGGTAAGTAATTACGTATTTTTCCAGCACCCATGACGGTACCACGAGAGAATTACAGAGAGGAAGACCTAGGGAGGGACAACAGTTTGCAGAACCACCTCCCAAAGGTGATGTCGGTGAACGACAAATCAAGGCGATAGTGATTAAAAAAGGTGGACGGAGAAGACCAGGTTGCCGCCTTACATATCTGCTCGATGGAGACCTCCGATCTCTCCGCCCAGGAAGATGCCATCGCTCGCGTGGAGTGTGCCTTCAAACCAGGAGGTACGTCTTCCCCCCGGCCGCGTAGGCAACCGAGATGGCATCCCTGATCCACCTTGCCAAGGTGGATTTAGAAGCCTTAAGCCCCTTTCTACAACCCTGGAAGACTACAAACAGAGACTTATCCCTCCTCCCTTCCGAGGTGACCAACAGATACCGTTGAAGACAACGCCTAACATCCAGGCAATGCCATCCCATCTCCTCCGGAGTAGAAGGGTTGGCATAAAAAGAGGGGAGCACTATTTCCTGTGATCTATGGAAGTGGGAATGCACCTTCGGCAAATAGGCAGGGTCAGTTCGTAAAACTACTCGGTCATCAAAAAACTGGGTATACGGAGGAGAAATGGATAAGGCCTGAAGGTCACTAACCCTACGGGCAGAAGTGAGGGCGACCAGGAGAATCGTCTTAAGGGACAGATGCTTGAGAGAGATAGAATCTAAGGGCTCAAATGGGGGCCGTGTTAAAGCTGAAAGGACCAAGTTAAGGTCCCTGGACGGTAGTGGCATGGTTCCCCGAGGCTTAGACCTAGCACAGGACCTAACGAACCTAGATATCCAGGGATCTCCGGCCAGGGCATGGTTATACAAGGCGCTCAGTGCGGAGATTTGCACCTTAAGGGTACTAACTGATAGACCCAGTTCCCAACCCCTCTGGAGAAATTCCAGGACAACCGGGACAGAGGGCGGTTTAGCAGGATCCGCACCTGTAGAGGTCAGGAATTTGGCCCAAATGCGCCCATAAATGCGAGTAGTGACAGGCTTTCTGCACTGCATCAAGTTGGAGATCAGACCCTGAGAAAATCCCTTATTGCCTAACAGCGACTGCTCAAGAGCCACGCCGTCAGATGTAACCTGGTGTGCTGCGGGTGGAAGGCTGGACCCTGGGATAGGAGATCCGGTAGGTCCGGGAGAACCCACGGATCAGTGACTGACAGATGCGTCAGCCAATAAAACCAAGGCCTCTTCGGCCAAAAGGGTGCTATGAGAATCACAACTGCTTGATCCTCCCGTATCTTCCTGAGCACTGCAGGGTGGAGGATGAGTGGAGGGAAGGCATATGCGAGGCGGAAGTCCCACTTGAGCAATAGCGCGTCCACCGAGTGGGGATGATCCCTCGGATCCAGGGAACAGAATCGGGGAACCTTCCTGTTGGTTCGTGTTGCAAAGAGGTCTATCTCGGGAACCCCCCACATCTCCGTTATCCGGTCGAAAACGGACTGATTTAGAGACCATTCGCCTTGGTGAAACTGGGTGCGACTGAGAAAGTCCGCCAAATCGTTCTTCCCTCGGATATGCACTGCCGACAGGGAACCCAGATGAGCCTCTGCCCAAGACATGATCCTGCTTGAGACGGACATGAGGTGTCTGGAGCGAGTACCCCCCTGGTGGTTGAGATATGCTACTGTCGCTTGGTTGTCCGACAGAACTTTCACATGGCGACCCCGTAACAACGGCAGGAAACGACCTAACGCCTTTTCCACCGCCAGCAATTCCCTTGTATTCGAGGAATTTTGAGCTTCTTCTCCAGACCATCGTCCCTGAATGAAATGAGCGTCCAAGTGTGCACCCCAACCGTAGAGACTGGCGTCGGTGGTTACCACCACAGGCTCTGGCGCCCTCCAAGGCACCCCTCTGCCCAAGTGGACCGGATCTAGCCACCAATAGAGGGACTGTAATGTGCGATGGTCGAGAATGATGAGGCTGTCCAGATGGTCCCCGTGAGCGGTCTGATGCTGTAAGATATTCCATTGCAGGACCCTGGTGTGTGCCTGAGCCCATTGGACGGCCGGGATGGCCGCAGTCAGGGAGCCCAGGAGGGACATCGCACCCCGGAGAGACATACGCCGGTGCCTCAGAGTCCGGTCTATCTGGGTCCGGAGGGCTTCCACTTTGGAAGGAGGCAACCGACAAAGCTGAGTGTTGGGAGTCCCAAGTGAGTCCCAGAAACAGCTGAACCTTGGATGGGATTAATCTGGACTTTTCCTCGTTGATCAACCAGCCCAACTCCCGCAGGGAAGCTTGCACCTGCCGGAGAAGGGCCGCACAATGGAGAGCTGAGGCGCCCACAATCAAGAAGTCGTCCAGATAAGGAATCAGAAGGACCTCTCTCTGACGCAGATATGCTGACATTTCTGCTATTATCTTTGTAAAAATTCTCGGGGCGATGGCCAGACCGAAGGGGAGGGCTTTGTATTGAAAATGGCAGACCCGACCGTCCATGTGGAGGGCTATTCTGAGGAAGCATTGGAAGAGAGAGTGGATTGGGACATGATAATATGCATCTCGCAAGTCTATGACAGCCATGTGACAGTGGGGATACAGATATTTCACTATGGACCGCACAGACTTCATCTTGAAGCTGTCTATTTGAAGGAACCGGTTGAGGGCTTTCAGGTTGATGATTGTGCGATAGGAACCGTCGGGCTTCCCTACCAGAAAGAGGGTGGAATAGAATCCTTCTCCTTGTTCCCTTGTGGGAACTTCCACTAGAACCCTCTTTAAGAGGAGGTGACGGACCTCTGCTTCCAAAGCCAGCTGTTCCGCCGGAGAACGACGCAGAGGGGTAACCAGGAATCGGGGAGGAGGAGGCCGAAGGAAGGGGAGCCGGAGGCCGGAGCGTATAAGGGCCAGTATCCATGCACTGGATGAAATCCTTTCCCAAGCCGGAAGGAACTGAGAGAGCCTCCCTCCGACCTGGGAAAGCGAGTCACTTGGACAACTTATTCCGATCTTTTGAGGGGCCCTTGAACATGAACCCCTTTCCCTGAGTCTTTCTATCGGACCAGGTATTCCGATCCCGTGGCCGGGTGGGGCGGCGAACTGGCTTCCTCCGAAAGGACCGCCGTGAAGAAGGAAACGATGGAAAGGGAAAGCCGCCCTTCTTGTCGCTAGCTTTTTCCAGGATGTCATCCAGTACCGGCCCGAACAGATATTCACCTTGACAAGGGATATTGCAGAGTTTAGACTTAGTTTGCAGATCCCCCGGCCAGCATTTCAGCCAGAGAGCTCTTCTAGCCGCATTGGAGAGGGACGCTGACTTTGCAGCCAACTTAGTGGAGTCTGCCGAGGCGTCCGCAATGAAGGCCGCCGCCCCCCGCAATTTGGAGAGGGAGGAAGCAATCTCCTCCTTAGGTGCTCGTGATCTAAACTGGTCTTCCAGTTCGTCAATCCATATAGTCAGGGATCTAGCCGTACAGGTAGCCGCAATGGCGGGTCTCAGTCCTCCGGCAGAAGCTTCCCAGGTATTCTTTAGGACAGGGGTGGGGAACCTCCGGCCCGCGGGCCGTATGCGGCCCGTGACACCATTTTATGCGGCCCCTGGGCACATTCCCGGTGACCGATGTACTCTGGCAGCAGCAGCGCTTTTCCCGGCTGCTGGCCCTTTAAATCCCACAGCCTGATGCCCTGAGGGTAGATGCTAGAATGTACGGGCTCTATTCAGATCCTGTCTTCCAGGACCTGACTGCAGCCCATACATTCTAGGCTTAACCCCGGCCTGTGCTGGTGTGCTCTGGTGGGCGGGGTAAGCAGCACGCTGCGATAAAGTCACAGAAGAGCTGCAGCAGATTACCGGCCTCCCGGACCTGTGCTGTGCTGAGCTCTATGACTCACTCCCCCCCCCCTCCCGACCCCAGTACTGTGAGTATTCAACCCATCGCTGCCCCCCGTCGCTCAGGGCTGTGTACCCCCAGTACAGTGTGTACCCCGCAGTGCTGTGTACCTGCTAGTACAGTGTACCCCCTAATGCTATGTACCCCTAGAACTGTGTACCCCCTAATGCTGTGTACCCCCTAATGCTATGTACCCCCTAATGCTATGTACCCCCTAATGCTATGTACCCCCTAATGCTGTGTGTACCCCCTAATGCTGTATACACCCCAGTGCTGTGTACCCCCTAGTAGTGTGTGTACCCTCCAGCGCTGTGCACCCCCTCAGCGCTGTGTAACCCCCCACTGCTGTCCATGCCCCCCTAGTGCTGTCTGTACCCCCTGGGTGATGTCTATGCTCCCCCAGTTCTGTCCGCACCACCTAATGCTGTCCATGCTGCCACCAGTGCTGTCCATGCCACAGTCAGTGCTGTCTGTGCCCCCTTATGCTGTCTGTGCTCCCCAGTGTTTTGTGCCACCCCTCAGTATGGTATACCCCCCAGTGCTCTGTACCCGCCACTGCTGTCTGTACCCTCCCACTGCTGTCTATGCCCCCCAGTCCCTGCCCTTTTGGTGATGTCTATGCTCCCCCAGTCCTGTCTGTGTCTCCCTAGTGATGCCTCCTAGTGCAGTCCGTGCTGCCTTCTAGTGCTGTCCGTGCTGCCACCTAGTGCTGTCCGTGCTGCCACCTAGTGCTGTCCGTGCTTCCACCTAGTGCTGTCCGTGCTGTCCGTGCTGCCTCCTAGTGCTGTCCGTGCTGCCTCCTAGTGCTGTCCGTGCTGCCTCCTAGTGCTGTCCGTGCTGCCTCCTAGTGCTGTCCGTGCTGCCTCCTAGTGCTGTCCGTGCTGCCTCCTAGTGCTGTCCGTGCTGCCACCTAGTGCTGTCCGTGCTGCCTCCTAGTGCTGCCCTTGTCCCCAGTCATGTTTGTGCCACCGCCAGTTCTGTCCATGCCCCCCTAGTGATGTATATGCCCCAGCCCCTCTTGTGATGTGTATGCCCCCAGCATCTTCAGACCGAGACAAACCTGGAAAAGCAGCTGAGAGAAACAAGATGATCACTATCACTGAACATCACAGCCGCACACCAAAGAGAAGCAGCTTCTGCCTCCACAGTAGGGGTGAGTTAATTAATCGTTTGGCCAAATATAGCAGGGTTATTTTTCAAGTTGATAATGTTGTGCGGCCCCCAAAAGGTTAGTAGGAAATTCCAAATGGCCCCCGGCAGTAAAAAGGTTCCCCACCCCTGCTTTAGGAAGTGATCAGCTTTCTTATCTAACGGGTCTTTCAAGGAGCCCATGTCCTCAAATGGCAAGGCAAACTTTTTGGACGCCTTAGCGACAGCCACATCCAATTTTGGTGCCTTATCCCATGTGGAGCAGGAGGCCTCCTCAAACAGATATTTTCTCTTAAAGGCGCCAGGAAGGGAATGCTTCTTATCAGGTCTCTTCCATTCCCGGGCAATTAAGGCTTGTATTTTATCCACCACCGCGAAGGAGCGTCGTTTTTTCTGCTCCATGCCCCCGAACATCCTATCCTGGATAGATTTTTCAGGTTTCTCATCCGGGAGGCCCATGGTGGTCCTCACCGCCTTAACTAACTTCTTCATATTTTCGAGTGGGAAGCACTGGCGACCCCCTGAGTCGCTATCAGAGGAGGAGTGGGAAGTAGAGCCAGAGGAATCACATTCCCCATCAGACCTATCAGAGTCCTCGTGGGTAGGCGAAGGGGGCCGAGAACCCCCAGCACTCTGTGCTCCAGACAGGGATCGGAGGGAGTCCCTGACCTCTTCCCGTATGAGGGACCGGAGATCGGAGGCAAATCCTGGCTGTTCCTCCGACAAAGTTTGCTGAATGCAGCCTTTGCACAGTCTCTTAGTCCAGGAACCAGAAAGTTCTTTACAGCACAAGGCACATTCCTTATGTCTGGCTTTTGATAAACACTTTCTAGGTTTACTGCGATCCTATAAAAAACATAGACAAGACGACCGCCATTAAAAGCGGAACTCATGAGTTGCACTCACCCACAGATGTCAAGAGGCTATACCGGGTCAGCAGGGCCATCATCCGACTTCCCTCCTTTAGAGGGCCGTCTTCTGTCAGGAGAGTCAGGGTCCTTCCGCTTGGAGGACCGGTCATCAGTCCCCCCCACGCTTGACCCCTGAGCCGGTGACACTGTCATCTTTGCCACCCTTCTGCTGCCGTTTCAGGGCGGCAGTATCATGATCAGAGGGAGGTTTTGGGGAGGAGGGAGGCGAAGGAGACGCAGCTGACTGCTTGTCCGTCATGGTAACAGAGCACCGGCACCATAGAGAAAATTGCCGCTCTGTTTTTCAGAGCAACCCTGGCGACTCCGCCCCCTACTTCCGGCGGATGACGACCCATCCGCGCCTCCAATAGGAAAAAAGCGCGCTGCGCATGCGCACGGCCCGGACATCCCTTTTGCCACACACAACATGGCGCTCCTTCCCGGAAGCGCCCCAGCATCTGCCGCCACGAGGACGCCCCGCAGGGATCGCAGCAGCAGCCACCCTTATCCCGGCCTCCGGTGCCGGTAGCGTGGTAAGGAGAGGGGGGGGCGGGAGCAGGGAGGGAAGGAGCCCTTGTGCAGACAGGACCCCCGTGGGTACGCTGCGACGGGAGAGCCCTGCGGCCAGTTCCCCGGCAGAAGCCTTCCACCGACCGGACTTACCTGGTCCCCGCAGGCTCCTGGCGCTCCTATCGGGCGCGCTGTACGCAGTCCTGAGCCCCATGGGTCCGCTGCGGCAGCTCCACAGCACCTCGGCCGACCGCAGCAGGACCCGTGCCGCTGCCAGAGTCGGCCGGCCGGGCGCCGGACTTGAATCTTCGGCCCATCAGGCCTCTTGGATCTAGTGGATCTCTGGAGGCTCCCTGTTCAAGGACAGGAAACCAACTGATGCGGGGAGAGGTGCCGCCCCTTTTTATTCTGGAGGTTTCCTGTCCTTGAAGGGCGGATCCCCTCTCTCGTGGTGCCGTCATGGGTGCTGGAAAAAGGTGAATTAAAAAATTGTAGGGCATCATCAATTCAATACGAATCGACATCTTGCATACAGAAATGCTACGATAAAAATGTGTAAAACTCACAAGGCTGCGGACGTGAAGCGATACCTCATGGAGACCTTCCTACAAATCACTGGGTATGGTGGCTGCGTGGAGTGGCCTCCACGCTCACCTGACCTGACCCCATTGAACTTCTTTCTGTGAGGTCACATCAAACAGCAGGTGTATGCGACCCCTCCACCAACATTGCAGGACCTACAACGACGCATCACAGATGCTTGTGCAAACATAACAAAACAATAGGATAAAGAGTTGCACACTAGTCACAATGTATAGGGGGAATAATGAAAAGCAGAACTGCTACGGGAATGCTAGACTGAAAAATACAATGGACTATCTGAAAAAAGTGAAAAACATGAAAATGGAATGTGCATAACTGCTATGAATAATAGGAATGAGAGATGTTTAGCCATTGTATTGATCAATGCAAAGGAGCCCCAAAACCAAACGCCAAGGTAATCTCTATTTTTTGGGGTCCCTAACCTATGTGTAACCTCACCTGCAGTTAAAAACTTGCTCTGTATGGGAAGCAAAGGACCAAGCTATATATGTGAAATAAGACACATGGCTATGGGTGGGGAAGGGTTCTCAGACAGAAAATGCATACTAATTAAAGAATGTACGTCTGGAACACCTATGGTGTGAACAGGGTGCAAGACTCAAAAATATACAACTAAACAATAGAATAAAGAGTTGCACACCAGTCACAATGTATAGGGGGAATAATGAAAAGCAGAACTGCTACGGGAATGCTAGACTGAAAAACACAATGGACTATCTGAAAAAAGTGAAAAACATGTCACCTACCATATTGCACAACGTGCAGCAAGATACAGTATGGTGTCCAGAGTCCAGATGTGCATTGCAGCTGACGGTGGCCACTTTGAGCATCAAAGTTAAATGAGCGCCATATGCGTGATCAGCATTCAATGTTACGGGGGGGGTCATGGGTTTCATATCATAGCATTTCTGTATGCAAGGTGTCGATTCGTATTGAATTGATGATGCCCTACATTTTTTTAATTCACTTTTTTTCTCTATCTCGTTCCGTTTTCGAGAAAAAAATGCTAACTCCGTTGTTTTCCACCAGGTGGCGCTATAGGTGGTTTAATTGCGTAGCACATGGCTACTTTACTATACCTAGACACCACTTCTATTCCTATAGCTGCCGCCGTTCTCAAGTTAATGGTGGTGGACAGGATATGGGTGGACACATTGTATATACAGCCTATGTACTCACATATGCAGGAGTTTTTCCCAAGAGTGGCGGAAGGACCGTGGAATGCTCAAGGGATGGAGGCAAAACTGGTGTGGAGCCTGGTCGGAGTCTTAAGGGGGCCTGAAAATTTTGCCAGTATGGGGCTCTGAAATTCTTAGTGGCAGCCCTGTTGGCACCTGTCCACACTGCCAAAAGTACCAATACCTGGTTTAACCACCACAGTATCACTGTGCTTGATTGGCCAGCAAACTCGCCTGACCTGAACCCCATAGAAAAGGGTATTGTCAAGAAGAAGATGAGACACCAGAGCAATGCCACAGGCTGATCGTCTCCATACCACACCGCATTGATCCTACTGGATATTCATGCAGAAGGAGCACCTACCAAGTATTGAGTGCATTTACTGTACAGACTTTTCAGTAGGTCAACATTTCTGAGTTTAAAATAATTTTTTCAGTTGATCTTATATAATATTCTAATTTTCTGAGAGAATTTTGGGTTTTCATTGGCTGTAAGCCATAATCATCAACATTAACAAATACTTGAAATAGAACCCTTTAATGACTCTATATAATACAGTACGTGTTTCCTTTTTGTATGAAATTACTGAAATAAAGTAACTTTTTGAGGATATTCCAATTTATTGAGATGCACTTGTAGCAGAAACCCCCTAAAGTGACCAAATTTGGAATTTACACCTTTCTGGGAATTCATCTACGGGTGTAGTGACAATTTAGTTCCTGGAAAACACCTGTGGAGTCAAACGCAGTGAATGTTTCAGGATAAAAAATTGCAAAGAAGCCGTTGTTGTGCCCATACATTTTGGCTGGTTTGTGCTTCTGGAGAAACATATGCCATAAATTAAGCGGGCTTTCCTCGCTACAACAGTGTCAAACATGTGGACTTTGACTGTAGTTTAGGCACATTTGGGGCCCAGAAGGAAGAGAAGCATTTGGGAGTGTAGATTTCTCTCTCGGCCTATTGAGGGACACAGGACCATGGGTGTATGCTGCTGTTGCTAGGAGGTTGACACTGTGCAAAATAGAGAGAAAAAAAGTTAGCTGCTTCTCCTCCTCAGTATACAGCCTGAGACTGACCTGGAACTAGCCAGTTTTTTGCTTAATGTCCTAGGAGGTGGACATAGACCTGTTTCTCAGGCCCTTTTTTAGTTTTTCTTGGGCGCGTTTTTGAGCCCACTAATCTCTTCTGTTCTTTTCTTCACAGATGGGCGACAGGGTGTCTCACACTCCTGCTCTCCCCTTATGCGGGAAGAGGGTAACATGGTGCTCGGTCACTAGGTCTCCCCTCTTCCTAAGTGGCCGGACATTGTACGCTCTGTGTCACCCCGGTGCCCAGAGCCCCAGTAATTACGTCAGCCCAAGCTCCCCCCTCACCGAAACCTCTAGGCAGGCAGCGCTGAGAGAACGCCCACTCGTCGCACTTCTAGGCAAGCATCTCAGAGTGTGGCAACGTAGATGGTTCTCTGAACCGGATCGCTGCATGGCGCAGCGAAGTGGAAGTCCGTGACCCCCCTGGTTGTTACCCGGTTGGCATACCTCCCAACCGTCCTGGATACAGCGGGACTATCACGATTTGCAATGTTTGTCCCGTTGCCCCGGGCGGGAGGTCCGTATCCCGTGGCTCCGCCCACCCACTCTCTCACCGCCTCGCTGCTTTTCCTCCTACCATCCTAACACGTGACGTGAGCATAACAGAGCGCGCTCCCCGAAACTAGTCTGTCTGCTCTGTGGTCTGTGCTGCTGCAGGTATGAAAACTGAATCTCCCCAGCGCTGATTCCCCTCCCCCCCCGGCCAGAGCGTGAGATGCTCTAGCTGTTTCTCTGACTCCCGTGTGTCCTTATCTATCGTGTGTGCCTGCCCTGCAGCATTGAGAATCAAACAGTGTTTGCTTCTCAATGCTGCAGGCACACCACGGTAGATCAGGACATTGGGGAGAGGACAGTGTGTACTTACCACTTGTGTCCTCTCCTGCAGGTGCAGAGACAGCACTGGCCGGTAATATGCAAAGATAGAAGCATTGCAAATGCTTCTATCAGCTACCGACCACATGATCCCCTGCCTGGCAGAGCTGCTGTTCACATATCAGTTTTTTCCAATCAGGCACAATCTGGTTTGTGCCTGATGCAACGGATCCGTCTCAGATTGTGAAAAAACTGATGCGACGGATCCGGTTTTTTTTTTGTTTTTTTTTTTATGCTGAGAGAGACCCCACACGCACACACGCCGGCACTACCCAGCACGCATCATCACCGCACACCCCTGCACTACCGCACGCATCATCACCGCACACCCCTGCACTACCGCACCCATCATCACCGCACACGCAGGCACTACCCAGCACACATCATCACCGCACACGCAGGCACTACCCAGCACGCATCACCACCGCACACGCAGGCACTACCCAGCACGCATCATCACCGCACACGCAGGCACTACCCAGCACACATCATCACCGCACACGCAGGCACTACCCAGCACGCATCTTCACCGCACACAACCCGGCATTACCTCAGTAACGTCACCGCTGACAGCGCGAGTCCCTTCAGTTGCTGCGTGGAGCTGATAGAGAGAGGCGGTGTTCTACTGCCGTTCTTGTCAGCTTCATGTAGTAGAGCTGAGAGCGTCGCGGGACCTCTGTGGATTACGTCGGACCTGGAGGGTTATTTGGGGATTTTAATAAAATGGTGAAAGAGGGTGTTTTTTGTCTTTTATTCCAAAAACAGGATTTTTTTTGGGTGTATGTGTTTATTTACTTTCACTTACAGGTTAATCATTGGGGGTGTCTCATAGACGCCTGCCATGATTAACCCCTTATTACCCCGATTGCCACAGCACCAGGGCAATTCGGGAAGAGCCGGGTAGAGTCCTGGGACTGTCGCATCTAATGGATGCGGCAATTCCGGGCGGCTGCTGGCTGATATTTTTAGGCTGGGGGGCTCCCCGTAACGTAGAGCTCCCCATCCTGAGAATACCAGCCTTCAGCCGTGTGGCTTTATCTTGCTGGTATCAAAATTGGGGGGACCGCACGCCGTTTTTCTTTGTTATTTATTTTACTGCACAATATAGACCCGCCCACCGGCGGCTGTGATTGGTTGCAGTGAGACAGCTGTCACTCAGCGTCGGGGTGTGTCTGACTGCAACTAATCATAGGCGCCGGTGTGAATATGAGATTGAATAATGGGCGGGCGGCATTTTCAAATCAGGAGAAGCCGCCGGAGCAGTGTGACAGCCGTGCAGCCCCGCGCCGGTGATCGGTGAGTGAGTGAATGAGTCAGTGAGTCAGTCAGTGAGTGAGAGAGTTTGAGAGAGAGTGATTGATTTTCTGACAAGCAATGAATTTATATCACTTTTGGGCATGCTCAAAAAAAAAAAATCTGATACGGTACATGCTTCCGGCGTTTGAAGCATGACACCGTATCCGGCTCGCATAGACTTTCATTATGCACCATGCCGCACCTAGCGCTATGCATTTTTTTGCCGCTGGCAAAAAACGTTCCTCTCTGCGTCCTGTGCGGCCGCCGGAGTGACGATTTTTGCCGCATCCGGTAAAAACTGGATCAAACGTAAGTACACGCGGCACAATCCGGCGCTAATAAAAGTCTATGAGGAAAAACCGCACCCGGAGGCAAAAAAACCCCAGATGCGGTTTTCCCGCAAAGCGCCGGATTGTGCCGCACAGCAAAAACCTGATGTGTGAACATACCCTTAGCTGCACACCGTGTTCAGCCCTCCTCCCAGGTCCTAGCTACCTGCACACCCTGTTCAGCTCTCCTCCCGGGTCCTAGCTGCCTGCACACCCTGTTCAGCTCTCCTCCCGGGTCCTAGCTGCCAGCTCACCCTGTTCAGCTCTCCTCCCCAGTCCTAGCTGCCTGCACACCCTGTTCAGCTCTCCTCCTGGGTCCTAGCTGCCTGCACACCCTGTTCAGCTCTCCTCCCGGGTCCTAGCTGCCTGCACACCCTGTTCAGCTTTCCTCCCGGGTCCTAGCTGCCTGCACACCCTGTTCAGCTCTCCTCCCGGGTCCTAGCTGCCTGCACACCCTGTTCAGCTCTTCTCCCGGGTCCTAGCTGCCTGCACACCCTGTTCAGCTCTCCTCCTGGGTCCTAGCTGCCTGCACACCCTGTTCAGCTCTTCTCCTGGGTCCTAGCTGCCTGCACACCCTGTTCAGCTCTCCTCCTGGGTCCTAGCTGCCTGCACACCCTGTAGTTAACTCCCTGCCTGTTCTGCACATTGCTGATCTGTGGCGGCTCAGAGCGATCACGGACAACTTCTGCAGTTTCAGTTTGCTGGATGGGTGTAGATGGGGAGTGGATATGGGTGTTGCCGTTTGTAAAATGGGTGTGGTTAGGGGGCGTGGCCTAAAAATTGCCGAAGCGCGCGTTGCGCGCCGCAAACTTTATCCCTCTTTCCCTTCTTTAAAAGTTGGGAGGTATGTGGTCGGCGTGGCTTCCACAGACCCCCTGGACACAGGTAAGCATAGTCATCCACTCCAAGCAGGTCCTTCAGCATGAGCGGCGGGGGGGAGGTCTTGCAGTGCAACGAATCGCGCTGGCCCCCAAGTGTTTTCGTCCAGGCATTAATTTAATCCCCGGCTTGGGCCTACCGGGTCCGCTGGCCACGCCCCCTCTTCCTCTGTGTTCACAGTGCTGGAGCTGCAGGGGTGGGAGTGGTCTCTCCTCCATGAGAACGCTGATGCCTCATGCTGCAGGTGCCCCTACTGCTCCTCACAACACTGTATGGGGACGCAGGGAAGCAGTGAGCGGGCATTTCTCCTGCTCTCACACAGACCGTGGATACGCCAACGACGGCGTCGCCATTTTTCTCAGCGACATCTTCATAAGGACATCGCTATTCTGCCTGGGGGACACAGCCAGCAACATTAGCTCCTCTTTTGGACAGGGTAAGCTCTCCTAATCCAAAAGCTGGGAAGCAGGCCCCCCCCCGTATAGTGCGTTACGTAGCTTGTACGTCCTGCAAGAAAAATTTCCCCTGAGGCCAGTCATCCCCCCTGAGTCAGGACTGCGATGTCCCAATTGTGATGGCATCCCAGGACCACCCCGCCACTACGGATGATCGTCCTCGTCCTGCTTCCCAGCTTTTGGATTAGGCATAATGCAAACTATGCAGTAATGCTAGCTGCCCTTAAACTTCTATGGAAGTTAAAGGGGGTCTCCTAACGTGGAGGGGCTAAAGTTCTATTATATGCAGCAAAACGCTGGGGCCCGTAGGCCAAGTCTCCTGGCAAGGAGAGCTTACCCAGTCCAGAAGAGGATCCGATGCTGCTGTGTCCCCCAGGCAGAATAGCTATGTCCTTATGAAGATGTCGCTGAGAAAAAAGGCGCCGCCGTCGTGGGTATATCCGCGGCCTCAGTGTGTGAGAGCGGGAGAAATGCCCGCTCACTGATTTCCTGCGTCCCCACCGTTGTGGGCGGGACACCTGCAGCATGAGGCATCAGCGTTCTCATGGAGGAGAGACTACTCCCACCCCTGCAGCTCCAGCACTGTGAACACAGAGGAAGAGGGGATGTGGCCAGCGGACGCGGTAGGCCCAAGCTGGGGATTAAATTAATGCCTGGCCGAAAACAGTTCGGGGACAGAGCAACGTTGCAGTGCAAGACCTCTATCCGTTCCATCCGGAACTAGTGAAGGATTGTGCTGATCCCCCTGCCGTCGACCCTCCTGTGTCTCGACTGACCAAACATACTGTGCTCTGTATTCCAGACAGTAACTCTCTCAAGGAACCCAATGACCGCACCATTGAAGCTATGGCCAGGTCTATTTTTTTAGGCGACAGGTTCCTCCCTCTGCCCCTCATTTGCCGCAGTGTGAGTTGCCAAGGCTCTTGCCGTCTGAAGTAGGACCTTATGGACAGGTCTCCGCTCAGAAGGTCTGCCTTCCCGGTTGAGCTCACCGACCAAATTTCCATAGCTGCCAAAATGCCCTATATACACTGCCCTGGATTCGGCAAATTATGCCGCCTTGGCAGCTAGCAATTCTGTAGTAATGTCGAACTCTCTGGCTAATGCGGGCGTCACACGAGACGATCTATCGTGCGATATGTCATCGGGGTCACGGTTTTCGTGACGCCCATCCGGCATTGTTTACAACGTCGTCCCGTCTGACACCTACGAGGGACTCTGAACGTTCGCAAATCGTGTATCGTTGACACGTCGCTCATTTTTAAAAAGTAGTTTATTCTTCTTTGCGCTGGTTGTTCATCGTACCCGGGGTAGCACACATCGCTCCGTGTGACACCCCGGGAACGATGAACACATCTTACCTGTGTCCTGCCGGCAATGCTGAAGGAAGGAGGTGAGCGGGATGTTTACGTCCCGCTCATCTCCGCCCCTCCGCTTCTATTGGCCGGCCACTGTGTGACGTTGCTGTGACGCCAAACGTTCCTCCCATTTCAGGAAGTGGATGTTCGCCGCCCACAGCGAGGTCGCCCGAGAGGTAAGTACGTGTGACGGCGGTTTAACGACTTTGTGCGCCACGGGCAACTAATTGCCCGTGACGCACAAACGACGGGGGCGGGTACGATCGCTCGTGTGATCGCACGATAGATCGTACCGTGTGACGCCCGCATTAAAGCTTGGAGTGCAGAGAGGGCATCTAAGGGTGGTTTCACACATCCGGCATTTCGCAGGATTGCCGGCACACTCCAGTACAGTGGAACACAGTACAATGGTATTGCGGCAACATCCGGTCACATGCTGTCTGCTTAGGAAGTCCACGGCCCAGTCAAGGCGGAGGGAGTCTCAATGATACTAGTAGCTCCAGATTGGCCCAGGAGGGCCTGGTACTCGGAACTCATCCAGCTACTAGGCGACACTCCCTGGCGGCTTCCCGACCGCCCAGATCTTCTGTCGCAGGGGACAATTTGCCAAAAGAACTCCGCTCGGCTACGTTTGACGGCATGGCTGTTGAATCCTGGATTTTAGCCAAGACCAGTCTCACCTCCCGAGTCATTTCCACTATGATTAATGCTAGAAATCCCTCCTCGGCTCGCATTTATCATAGAACCTGGAGATCGTATCTCTCTTGGTGTGAACAATATGGAAAGTCACCGCTTTCCCTTTCCTTGTCCAACATCCTGACCTTTTTTTGCAGGTAGTACTGGATTCTGGTCTAGCCCTCAGTACCCTCAAGGGGCAGATTTCAGCCCTTTCGGTCTTTTTCCAGGAGCAGCTGGCGGCTCAAGCTCAGATTAGTACCGTTCTTCAGGGGGTAGCCTATTTGGTTCCCTCCTATCGTCAGCCCCTAGATCCATGGGACCTTAATCTGGTTTGGAGTCCTTCTACCAGCGCCTTTTGAACCACTGCGAGAGGTCTCGCTTTCCCGGAAAGTCAGTTTTTTGGTGGCTATCATGTCTGTGAGGCGAGTTTCAGAATTGGCGGCTCTTTCCTGCAGAGTCCCCTACCTGGTTTTTCACCAGGACAAGGTTCTGCCCTTCTCCAGTTCATTCTTTTGAGAAGTCCCTGCCTAATCTAGATCTTGTCAGAGCTCTGAGGATCTATATCTCTCGAACTGCGCTGTTCAGTAAGTCAGACGCGCTCTTCGTTCTTCATGAAGGGCACAAGAAGGGGGCTTCAGCCTCGAAATCCCGATTGGGTGTTGGATTAGATCAGCTATCTGAGAGGCTTACAGAGTCAAAGGTGTTACCCTTCCAGGAGGGGTGAAAGCTCATTCCACCTGAGCAGTGGGAGCTTCTTGGACTGTTCGCCATCAAGCTTTGGTTGCTTAACTTTGCAAGACGGCTACCTGGACCAGCGTCCACCAGATTCTACAGAGTACATAGACAGGCTTCTGCGGATGCTGCCCTGGGGAGACAAGTCTTGCAGGTGGCGGTGGCTCACCTCTGACTCAGAGGAAACCCGTTTTCAGTTATTACCTACCTTTATAGTTAATGGTCAGTTAGTGTTCTGACCTTACCAAGTTGTTAATGGTTTAGTTCCCACCCAGAGACTGCGTTAGGATGTCCCATGGTCCTGTGTCCCCCAATAAGGCGAGGGAGAAAGATTTGTGTACTCACCGTAAAATCTTTTTCTCTGAGCCTTCATTGAGGGACACCGTACCCACCTTGTTTGGATTAGTTGTTTATACTCATACTTTGCATAATCTACAGCTACAGCTTCTCCTACTACTACTACTTTTACAATAAACTGGCGAGTTCCAGGTCAGTCTTAGGGTGTACACTGCGGAGGAGCTAATTTTTTTTTCTTAAGTTTTGCATAGTGTTAACATCCTGGCAACAGCAGCATACACCCATGGTCCTGTGTTCCCCAATGAAGGCTCGAAGATAAAGATTTTACGGTGAGTACACAAAAATCTTACTTTTACTGTATGTCTTTTTGGTGGGGGGCATAGCTAATGTTCCTGATTGGTACCAGTAATGTGGGCGCCCCCCATTTCTCTGTTTTGTGGGTTGAGTTGAATGCTATTTGGTGGCAATTTGGGGTACAGAACATTTTGGATCAGTTAACATTTATCCTAGGTCTATGCTGAGAACTTAAATTAGGGTTTCCATCTCCATAATACATGATTCAGGTGAAACCCCCGACGAACCATTCACTAAGAGGCAGCAAAGTTAATCCGGACTCTGTTTGGATTCAGCCTTTTCAAAAGTGCACAAAAAAAAAAAAAGAAAAACCCCAAAACCAAGTCAGACAGTTCAAAGTGGCTCCTTCTGCCTTATTACAGTGAATTTTCAATTGGAATTTTTTTTTTTTTTTTTTTTTTTAAGAGATTTACATTTAACCCCTTCCCAACCTTTTACGGATGTATCAATCATGGTGCCCTGGTACTTAAAGACCCATGACTTTTATGTATGAATATGCGGACAAATGTGGCAGACCACTAGCTAAGTTATTACATCCGAGAGGAGACCCCAGTCACATCCCTACAATCAAAAAACCGGACGGCCTTTTGACTCAGAACCCAATCCACATAGCAGAGCAGTTTCAAAAATATTATAGTGATCTTTACGGGGCAAATTTGGGGATATGCCACAAGAAGCTTTGGAGACTAAAATAAATGATTACATACTTAAAACAGCCCTGCCGACTATACCCAATACTGAGGTTGAAAACCTAGAAGCAGACTTTAGAGACAGAAGTGGCATCTATTATCAGGGATTCTCCCTCAGGCAAAAGCCCAGGTCCGGACGGGTTTACCCCTAAGTTCTATAAAAATTTTCAGACTCAGTTATCCCCGTTCATGACCAAAGTATTTAACTCCATATCTGAAAACTCCCAGTGGGTAGCACAGTCTCTTGAAGCACACATATGTGTTATCCCCAAACCGGGAAAGGACCACTTGCTGGTTACAAATTACAGACCCATCTCACTGATTAATTTAGATTTGAGATTTTTCTCTAAAGCACTTGCCAACAGACTTGCCCCGTCCCTGCCTGGGATAATACATATGGACCAGGTGGGATTCGTAAAAGGCCGGGAGGACAACTCCAACAAATTGTTCCTCCTGATGGCTCGGTCGAAGCCTCAGTCTCTCCCCATGTGTTTACTTTCAGTGGACGCGGAGAAGGCCTTCGACCGGGTCAGTTGGAGCTTTATGATGGCAGCCTTGAGACAGGTGGGTTTGGGTCAGAAATTTTTGGGTAGAATTGTGTCCCTGTATACGAGACCCTCAACAAAAGTCAGGACAAATGGGTTTCTATCATCATCCTTTCTGGTCCACAATGGAACGAGACAGGGATGTCCACTGTCGCCCCTCTTGTACGTCATAGTCATGGAGCACCTTGCAGTCGCCCTGAGAAACAACACAAGCATCCACAGGATAGAGGCGGGGGGGGGGGGGGACTGTAAGCTGGCTCTATTCGCGGATGACCTTCTCATGTTCATTTCCCAACCACACATATCCTTCCCGTCCTTGCTCAAGTAGTTCGAAGAGTTTGGCAACTTCAAAGTAAATTTTTCCAAATCAGAGACCATGAACATGACTTTATCGGCAGAAGACCTTCCGAGAGTATCACAAAACTTCCCTTTTAAGTGGCAACCGTCAGTTTTAAAATATCTGGGAGTTATGGTACCTAGGGATCCAGCAAAAATTGTACATCACAATTTTTTCCCCTTATTAGAAAGGACAATCAGGGACTTAAAAGAAATATGACAAAAAGAGATTGACCTGGTTTGGGCGTATAAACGCGATAAAAATGGATGTGTTACCGAGGTTCCTGTTCCTGACAATACCCATACAGCTACCGCTAAGTTACTTCTCCAAGATCCGGACAGCCTTGTCTGGGGGAACAGGAGACCCCGAACAGGAATTAAAACTCTGTCCAGACACAAAAGTGACGGGGGGGGGGGGCTCCCAAATTTTCAGTTATATTACAAGGCAGCTATCCTAACGAGATTACTGGACTGGCATTTTCATGGTAATTTGAAACAATGGGTGGTGATTGAACAGGATATGCTGGGAACTCCCTTACATTTACTCCCATGGTTAAGGTCCAGTCACACTAAACAACTTACCAGCGATCCCAACAACGATAGGGATCGCTGGTAAGTTGCTAGGAGGTTGCTGGTGAGATGTCACACTGCGACGCTCCAGCGATCCCACCAGCAACCTGACCTGGCAGGGATCGCTGGAGCGTCGCTACATGAGTTGCTGGTGAGCTCACCAGCAACCAGTGACCAGCCCCCAGCGCCGCGTGGAAGATGCTGCGCTTGGTAACTAAGGTAAATATCGGGTAACCAACCCGATATTTATCTTGGTTACCAGCGCACGCAGCTACACGTGCAGAGAGCAGGGAGCATCGCACACTGAGCGCTGGCTCCCTACTCTCCTAGTTACAGCACACATCGGGTTAATTACCCGATGTGTGCTGCAGCTAAATGTGCACAGAGCAGGGAGCAGCGCACACCGGGTGCAGCTGCACAGGGTACATATATAGGGTATAGAGTACAGGGTGCAGCTGCAGGGAGCAGCGCACAATGCTTAGCGCTGGCTCCTTGCTCTCCTAGTTACAGCACACATCGGGTTAATTACCCAATGTGTACTGCAGCTAAATGTGCACAGAGCAGGGAGCAGCGCACAATGCTTAGCGCTGGCTCCCTGCTCTCCTAGCTACAGCACACATCGGGTTTATTAACCCGATGTGTCCTGCAGCTACATGTGCACAGAGCAGGAGCCGGCACTGACAGTGAGAGCGGCGGAGGCTGGTAACAAAGGTAAATATCGGGTAACCAAGGACAGGGCTTCTTGGTTACCCGATGTTTACTGTGGTTACCAGCCTCCGCAGAAGCCGGCTCCTGCTGCCTGCACATTTAGTTGTTGCTGTCTCGCTGTCACACACAGCGATCTGTGCTTCACAGCGGGACAGCAACAACTAAAAAAATGGCCCAGGACATTCAGCAACAACCAACGACCTCACAGCAGGGGCCAGGTTGTTGCTGGATGTCACACACAGCGACATCACTAGCAACATCGCTGCTACGTCACAAAAGTTGTTCGTTAGCAGCGATGTTGCTAGCGATGTTGCTTAGTGTGACGGGGCCTTTAGAGAAAGAAAGTAGGATCCAGATAGCGAAGGGAATGGAGTTCACGCAGACAGCGATGGGGATGTGGGATGGTGAGATAAAAGAGGGATCTCTCTCTCAGGAGCAGGGCCCACTTACCCCCGTATTCGGTAATAAGAAGTTCCCCCCGGGACTCCACTCCCATAAATTCGGGGGATTTACCCGGGAGGATGATACTCGTTTTGGTCACGTACTCCAGGGACACACCCTACCAACTTATACTTCCATGCAGGCCACAGGGAGAGAGATTTCCTGGATGGAATATATGCAGTTGAAATCTTTCCTCTCGTACCAGGACAAGGAGAGAAGGATGAGGACACCCCTACTCCTTTTGAGAAAGTATTTTCACCTGGACATGGCATCTCACTCATTTATAAAATGCTGAACCAGAGAAATAGGGTGGATAAACCTCACTTTGTCTGTAGGTGGGGAGAGGATATTCCAGAGGACGATTGGAGCAGAGCGTACCTGTGGACCCACAAGCTTTCCTTGGCGTGCGTCGCTCAAGAGAAAAGTTATAAAATTCTCACAAGGTGGTACCATTACCCGGCTAAATTACATGCTATATTTCCCTCTGTGTCTGATGTGTACTAGAGGTGTGGCACAGACACAGGTACAATGCTACACATATGGTGGAGCTGTACTAAGCTGCAACCCTTTTGGGACTCAGTGTTTATCCTGTACAAAAAGATGAGCGGAGGTGAAACAGAAAAGTCCTCCCCGGTTGCCCTTCTTTCTATGCTCCCAGGAGCTATTAAAACACAAAAAAGGGACATGTAGCAATTTTGCCTGTTGCCTGCCCGTATGATTATCCCACGATTTTGGAAACAGACTAGATGCCCTACGGTGCTGGATTGGTTGGAGGAGATGACAAACCTCCAGAGAATGGAGGAGCTGACAGCAGAACTAAATGGGAATACAGAAAAATTTACTACAGTTTGGGGACCATGGATTATGTTCATGGAGTCCCCATAGTTTGTGGAGAGTTTGGCGAGCTTTTTGAACTGAGAAACGGTGGGGAGTCTCATTCCCCTTCCCCCCTTTTTTTCTTTTCTTGCTTTCCCCCCCTCTAATTTCCTCTTCTTTCTTTTCTGAACATTAATCTTTTTTTTATATGAAAAGATTTATCAATAATTCATAAGACAATAGACATACAAGGAGAATGAGTATATTAGGATACGGAAAGTCAAAAGAAGTGAGAATTCTGACCTATAATTTATAAGTGGTTGTAAGGTAATAGCACAAAGATAATTTGAAGAATTCCAAGAAATTTAGTAATGTAACAATTTCTGGATGTTATCCCGGCATTGAGAAAATGATGTTTATGTATTGTAATTGCACAAATGATA
Source organism: Anomaloglossus baeobatrachus (assembly GCF_048569485.1). Lineage (NCBI taxonomy): Eukaryota > Metazoa > Chordata > Amphibia > Anura > Aromobatidae > Anomaloglossus > Anomaloglossus baeobatrachus. The sequence continues at coordinate 427,810,939 of NC_134354.1, read as the reverse complement.
TGTTTGTATGTTGACAACAGTTTCATCAATAAAACAGATTTGAAATAAAGACCCATGACTGATGTAACAGTCATGGCGAAATCGCTTCCCCGGAGCACCGGTGACCACGATCGGTTTTCAAAAACTGTAGATTCGGGAAAGAGGACCTGTACCTGACCTCAGGAGGGGTAGTGTCTCCTCCCCGAACCTACAGAGGCTGTGATTGGGGCTGACGAACGCCGGTCAGCCAATCACAGCCAGTGTAATGTTTCAGCCATTGAAAATGGCTAAAACATTGAAATCCAGCTATGATCAGTGTAGCTGTAGCAATAATCACTGGCTGGAGCTGTGTGACCTTTGCTGCACCCGCCCCCAGCTCTGATTGGAGATCGGCCTTGTGACCGATCTTCTCCAAGCACCGTGCACCTGGGACCGGTGAGCTGTAGGAGATCGCTCTTCTCAGCTTCTCCCTCCGTGGAAGCTAAGAAGAGCGATCCCTGTGGGTGCCCATCTGTGAGTCATAGCCCCCGATCCACCACTGTCCTCCTCCATCTGCTTCGCCCCTGCCCCGCCGCTGCTCTCCCGCTGTGCCCCTGCATGTGACGCCGCTGCTCTCTTTCTGCTGCCTCCTTGTATCCGCCGCTGTGCCGCCCCTGCATCTGCTGCTCCACTCCCCCATCTGCCACCGCACTCTCCCCATCTGCCGCTGCGCCTCTGCATCTGCCACCGCACTCACCATCAGCCGCTGCATATGCCACCTCACCCCCCCCCATCAGCCACTGTCCCCCTCCCCGATCTGCTGTCTGCTCTCTCCCATCCCCTTAATCCTCTGCCCCCTCTCTCACCTCTCCCCCTCCCGGATCTGCTGCCTCCTCCATCTGCTGCGATCCTGCTGCCTAGATCCATCCTGTAATGTAGCTATCCCCAATTTCACCTCCCACTCCCCCTTCCACCGCCACTCCTGCATCCGTTGCGCCCTCCCCCCATCCTACGCCGCTCCTGCATCCGTTGTGCCCTCTTCCATCCTCCATCTATCTTTTTTTTCGTCCCACCTAGTCCCCCCGCTTTTTGCAGCACATCCATGCGTGCGTTTTGATTTTTTTTCTGTAAACTAAGAAAGAAATACAAATAAACTTAGTTTAGGGCCAGTAAAATTATACTGTAGTAATCGTGAACTACAGTATTTTTTACTGAATATTGTAAGGGTCAGCCCAGTGCCACACATGAGAGATGCACGAGTCTCACATCGCATCATCTGGCACGGTCGCTCTCTTTCAGACAGGAGTGTGCGGCCGTGCCGGGTGATGCGATGCAAGATTCGTGCATCGCTCTCACATGTGGCACTTGCCTTAGTGTCAGTTGCAGGTGCTCTTGTTTTTACCGACGTCCGTATTTTTTTTATTTTGCCAAACTACTATTTTTTTTGTATGGTGGGGGGGGTCTAGTTTCCAAAATGGGGTCACATGTGGGGGAGCTCCACTGTTTGGGCCCATCAGGGGAATCTCCAAATGCAACATGGTTCGGCTAACGATTCCAGCTAATTTTCCATTTAAAAAGTCAAATGACGCTCCTTCCCTCTGGAGCTCTGCCGTGCGCCCAAACAGTGGTTTTCTGCCACATGAGGTATCATAGTACTCAGAACAAATTGCCCAACAAATATTGCAGTCCATTTTATCCTGTTACCCCTATAAAAATTAAAAAACTGAGCCTAACAACATTTTTGTGGAAAAAAAAACCAAAACAAAAAAGTACTTTTTTGGTTTTATGGCTCAATGTATGAAGCACGTGAGGGTTCAAAGTGCTCATTACCCATCTATATTTATGCCATGGGGTGTCTAGTTTCCAAAATGGGATCACTTGTGGGGGAGCTCCATTGTTTAGGCACCTCAGGGGGTTTCCAAACTTAACAAATGCGATGTTAATGATTCCAGACAATTTTGCTTACAAAAATTCAAATGATGCTACTTCCCTTCCGAGCCTTGCCGTGCGCCCAAACAATTGATTTCCACCACATATGAGATATCTGTGCACTCAGGAGAAATTGCACAATTAATTTTATGGGGCATTTTTTCCTAAAACCCTTGTGAAAATGATATGACTAAAGTAACATTTTTGTGAAAAAAAAGTAAAATTTTCATTTTTTCCTTCCACATTGCTTTGGTTGCTGTGAATCTCCTAAAGGGTTAATAAACTTCTTGGATGTGGTTTTGAGCAGAGTGAGAGGTGCAGATTTTAGAATCGGGTCACTTTTGGGTATTTTCTGTTGCCTAGGTTTCTCAAATCACTCCAAATGTGATGTGGTACAAACATTTTTTTTTTGTAAATTTTGTCAGAGAAATGGAAAATTGCTGATGAACTTTGACCCCTTCTAACTTCCTAACGAAAAAAAAAAATTGTTTTGAAAATTGCGCTGATGTAAAGTAGACATGTGGAAAATGTTATTTAGTAACTATTTTGTGTGACATCTCTGGATTTCTGGGCATAAATTTTCAAATTTTGAAAATTGCGAAGTTTTCAATATTTTCGCCGAATTTCCGAAATTTTAACAAATAAATGCAAAACATATCGGCCTAAATTTACCACTGACATGAAATACAATATGTCACGAAAAAACAATGTCAGAATCGCCAGCATCCGTTAAAGCGTTCGAGTTATAACCTCAAAGTGACACTGGTCAAAATTGCAAAAAATGGCCTGATCTTTAAAGTGAAAACAGGCTGGGGGATGAAGGGGTTAATCCCTGGTGTAAGCCTCAGCGTAGAATAAATGTGTGCCTGCTGTACTGCAATCTTTGGGAGACAGAATGAACACAAATAGCAATTGAATTGGCTTTATTACTATATTTTATGCTGTTCACCTTGTGGTGTAAGTGATATGGCGGCTTTATTCCTCAGGTCAAAACGATTACAGCGAAACCATGTTTAGACCATGTGCGCACACTATAGTTTTTTTTCTTCAGAAAAAAAAAATGCACCCTCTGTCAGAAACACACCTGGCTGAGAAAAACGTATCAAAAACGTATGCGTTTTTGCCCACGTTTTTTCACTATATTCAATGGAAAAAAAACACAAAACAAGTGACAAGCTGTTTCTTTTTTCTTCAACAAACACTGTAGGCAAAATAGAAGCAACATGCGTACTGCCTTTCTGAATTCTCAGAATTTGCCAAGAACTGCACACAAACGCAGCAAAAACTATAGTGTGTGCACGGGGCCTTATATAGTTTTGGTTTTTTTTCAAGGTTTTGGCTACTATCACATCAAAACACGCTCTTTTTTTTACAAAAGTTTTTTTTGCATCACCATATGTTGAAAGCTATAGTGTTTGTTTTTTCAGTTTTCTGCCGACAGTCATGTGAGGGCTTGTTTTTTGGGGATGAGTTGAAGTTTTTATTGGCACCATTTTGGTCCATATTTGTTTTTTTTTATTGCTTTCTATTCCACTTCTTTTGAGGCAGAATCAAGAAGAAAAACAGCAATTCAGGATTTTTGTTGTACGCCGTTCATGTCATAAAAGTGATAAGGAAGCTCTATTCTTCGGGTCAGTGCAATTAAGATACCACTTTTTTCATGCTTTGCGCTTTTACATCAAAAACAATTTATAGAAAAAATAGTTTTTGTATTGCTGTATTGTTTTTGGGGGGGCAAGAGGTTATTTTCAGCGATACCATTTTTATTTACATTTGCCTTTTTGATTGCGTGTTATTCCACTTTTTTGTCAGCTTGCTACTTTATTTCTTTACAGTGTTCACTGAAAGGATTAACTAGTGTGACAGTTTTATAGATAAGATTGTTCTTGACGTGGTGATAGTGTTTTTTTTTTTTATTGGTATAATTTTTTTTTTGTTTTTTAATATTGATTTTTTTTTTTTTACTTTTGGTGCTTAGTCTCTATATCAGACATTTTTATTGGCCTGATCGCTGACATAATAAATTGTAATGCACCAGCATTGCAAAGCATATCTGTCAGTGCTGCGCTGACAAGTATTTGAGATCATGCTCTTGGCATGATCCCAGAGGCTTTCTGTAGCTGGGTGACCAAGAGCTCATCACAACCTTAGTTCACCATAACAATGATTAGGCCCTCGCAATGACGTTGCAGGGGAACCGATCGAATAGAAGAGGGAGCGCACTCCCTCTCTCAGGCCCCTAAATGCGATGATAGATATCGATCACAGCATTTAGAGGGTTAAATAGCCGGCTCTCATATAAACCGAGCTCCTGGCAGTGATAGTGTAGGTACAGCTAGCTGGGCCTGCAAGATTGCCAAGACATACATGTACATCCAGAGAGATGTGAAAAGGTTAAAGGGAATATGTCAGCAGGTTTTTGTTATGGAATCTTATAGCAGCATGAGGTAGGGACAGAGACCCTTGTCGCTGTGATGTATAAGTTAGTTTACTGGGTGCAGAAGTTGTGATACAATTAGTTTTCTTTGCTGCAGTTATAGCAGAGCCCATCTACACCACGATTTGTAGCTTGCAGCTTTCTGTGTATATAGACAGAAAGCTGCTCATCAGGGCTGGGGCTGTGATTGGACTAGGAGGCGGAAGGGCATTTGCCCTCTAGCAATAAACTCCTGCGGATAAAACACACTGTAGTGAAACAGCAACACACCCTAGCAAATGACATCTCTAATCAGGGTCTCTGCAGGTTTAGAGTAAATAGGAACTGATATTTAGTACAAAAGGTACCCAGTTTTTAGAGAGAGAGAGCGAAGAAAAAAAAAAAAAAAATTGAGCCCGCCTAAACGTAACAGTGATTTATTTTTCTTGGTAGCTGGGATCCAGACAGACTCATCCATTGCTACTTTTTTTTTTTTTTAAAGACGTGACAGATTTAGGGCATTTGCACACATTGTATTTTGGTCAATAATATGCATGTAAACAAATATAGACATTTTGCTCAACTCATTCATTTGCTGACAAATCCAAAATACTGCAGTGTTAGAGTGGGCATTTAAAAATGTTCTTGCCTGACTGACATTTCCCTTGAAGCATACAGGAACATGGTCAAAATACTGAACTCACTCTGAATAATCATTCGAGTGGTTATGATTTTCCAAGTAGTCACTGAAGCTTCTGTGGCACCTGGTGAAGCTCCTGGCCAATAGAACAGTCAAAGGCCATTTTATTTGTTTTACTGGATATGTTGTATGTTTAATCACCTCTTTTTGGGACACAATTGTTCCAATTCTTCAAGGTATTTCCATTAGTTCTGGTAAAAAAACCCACTTTGAAATGTCACAATTTTTTTTTCCACAAGTTTTGCAAACATTTTGTTACTTTGGCATTTTTATGCCAGTCTCGGTAAGGTCCTCTAAATTGGTTCTCCTCCAGCTCTTATTATGCAGCCTTCTACGCAGACTTTCCTTTTCAAAACTGGAGATGGTGCATTTCATTTTCATTGATGTATTATAAGTAAAATACAGAACAAAAAGCAAACAACAAGTGCTCACCCACCTGATCATGTTGTGGCATTCATATGTAATTTATTAGGGAAAATAGATAAAACACGCATCTGTTTACAGTTTGTAGCATGAGAAGTCAAATAAGGTTATAAAAACCAAATTTATAAAATCATAAATAAAAATCAATCAAGGAATTGAATACTGTCAACACTTATTTCTAATATAGGCATCACCTCTGCTATTAAACAGTATGGCTGCTTCACAAAACACCACATCCAAAGTTTTAAAAGCAATCATTCTGTAAAATAGCATTCACAAAAGGAAAACTCCACGCAAAAAGGAAACATTCAGGTATCTGCTTTTAATCCCACCTTCCAATATGGTACTTGCCATTTCTCCCACACAGTAAATGTGTATGCCCATCTATTACAGAGTCATAGCGAGGTTATTAACCTATATTCATTTATCAATAAGCTTCCAAGAAATTGTAACATTTAGTCTACATTAGAGAAGAGTGAATAAATTCGCAGAACCCTGTTCTGGCAACAGTCGGTATTCTGTGGCCACTGGACGGGAGCTCTGTGAGCCATCTCCTACCAGACTAGCACCACAGAAGTCTTTAGGTAGAAGGCAGGTTGTGGGCTTCCGATCTAGTGGCTATGAAATAGTGACCTGGCTGCTGCTGGACCGGTGTCTTGTGAATCAATCTGCTCCACTCTAGTCTACAGTCATAAAAACAGTAAAATGAATTGTTAGTGATATCCGTAAGTAACACTCATCGAAAATATACAATATACGGATTACACGTCACCATTATTGGATTTGCCTACAAAATAAGAATCTTTACAGATAAAAACATCCTGATGATGAGTGTAATGAACCCATTGACAAACTATTGGTGGTAAAACAGTATAAGATTTGCACTGACTAAACCTGACACTAGGGTTTTGGGTGGAGTTTTCCTTGACTATTGTGCTAGCAAAGATTCTGTAAGTATATAAATATCTGATGAAATATAAACTAAAGCTCTTTAAAGTTTGGCATAAAAGCAGCCTTCTCAATCATTGTCAACATAAGGCGCAGACCTACATTTTCTTTATTTGTAGAACACAGTAATATTGGAATTGAGGTGTAAAATACCCCCACACTGAACACTCAACTGTCAAAATGTTTCATCATTAGAGCACGCTAAACACTACTGGAAATTATGAGTGTGAAATCAAAGTCAAATACAAACTAACCCATTAGTGCATCAGCTGTATACTGCAAAGCAGTCCTTCACAGTCCAATGTACACACATTTGTCCATATGTGGGGTGCAACAACAGCTCCCCCTATTGTGCTTGCAAGCTACTAAACTGTACCTTCAATGGTATGGATACATAATACAGAGTTTATTCTGTGCAATGAAAATGAAAAAACATACAGCAGATATTTGGCTAGTCTCCAACAAGTGATTTATATAAGCTGTGGAACAGTGCCAGTTTTTGACATGGTTATGGGTGTGGAAGGTTGGGCATCATACATGAAACAAATAGCAATAGCTACAATGCCAACTGCTCCAAATGGATGCTTTCTTTATTCAATCAGTGACATTGATACAGAAACATTGGTATGGCTTGTTTCCTAGGCTCAACTATGGGTTGAAGGTTGTGTGTGGCTGGTTCAGGCGATGCTACCATGCTCCAGTCTTCATGTACTTTATTACAGGAATACAAGTAGATAAGTAAAACACTTATGTGATGCCAGAAGTGTACAATACAAAAGTGATCATGATTTACCTTCTCAGAGATGTTCACAAAATTGCTTTGTTAAGGCAGTTAAGGTAAAGTTACCTTTATTTCTTTGTACCTATAAGCCAAAGAGTTAAACCATTCATACAGAATCCAAGACCAGCAGAGTGATAACATTCCCTAGGTCAAGGGAATGTATTCCCCATCTATGGAAGACACAAGTAGAAAGGCCATATAATACTTTTACAATCGGAAAGCCCCAGCATTTCAAGTTCTTCTAACAGCAGAGAAAGCTTAATATATGGAGGAAGAGAAGAGGAGATGATAAAATAGCAAAGGAATACTGGTAGCATGTAACACTCCAGCGTCAAGGTTCACATGTGCCTTGGATTTGATTGAGGCTATCAATACTCATTTTATCTTGCCAAACTGCAAAGCAACTCATCACAATTGCAAGAATGCAAATAATCACACACTGATGCAAGAGTCATCCCGATGCATATATTTCCCAAAACACAATGGAAGACTGCCAATGGTTTCTGGGTAGAACTAGCCCTCTCCAACACGGCATTAGGGACGTTCAATATTATGCATGGCACTCCAACATGTTCAATCATTCTGTGCAAAACACATTTCAGCGTTTAAGAAAAATTACATTTTCTGTTACTTGAAATACGACTTATTGTTCTTGCAGATTTACACTTTCCATCCATTGAGCTCATTTAATTATTATATTTAAAAAAATGTAAACGTGTAAAGTAAGATGAAATCCTTGAGAAAATATGTTCATTTTTCAACTATGGCATTGAAAGAGTATGCTGGGAGCTTAATACATTGTCTATATTTCTGACTGCAGTTTCCTATTCTGCTTTTTTTTTTGCACCACTGATTGAAATATATATATATATATATTTGAGCATATATATATATAAATTATATCATAAAAATTTAACGTTCGCGCCTTAATCTTGCCAAACTGATCCATGCAGTAAGCAAGACTACATTTCACTTTTCCACTCATAGGAAGATGAAAAAGAACCCAAAACCTATATATTTTGTTTTCCGTTAGGTTTACGTCCCTTGGTTTCACCACCTGTACAAGTCAAAGAGTCAGGAAACACTACACTGTCATAGATTCATACGTAGATGTTCCGGTCGTTTAGGGATCAGAGGATAGGTTTGCTTCTTGTATGGCCCGGCATTAGATTGTCTGATTGGTAAGGGTGCCGAGGCCTCTCCGCTTACTGTTACATCCATATGTTCCACACAACTTGTTTCCATTCGGAAATCAGCAGGTGCTTGCGCATTGGTGACTCCAGCAGCTGTTCCTCGTACCCAGAAATCCCCAGGGGAAAATTTAACAGGGCTAAAAAAAAAAAAAAAAAAAGTAACAGGAAAGAAGTGTCAAAACTCTGCCAAAAGTACTTCATGTATTTAGTACTTCCTACAATTGTCTAAAGCATATAAAACACAAATTCACAAGATCTGACCATTTAGGCTGCTTTCACACATCTGTTTTTTGCTGAGCGGCACAATACGGTGCTTTGCAGAGAGAAACGCAACCGTTTTTTTTGCCGCCGGTTGCGGTTTTTTCTGCATAGACTTGCATTAGCGATGTATTGTGCCGCATGGCCTTGCGTTGCGTCTGTTTTTTGCCGGATGCAGCATATTTAGCCGATGCAGCAGCCGGATGGAACGTTGCCTGGCACGTTTTTTTGTGCGGCGAAAAAAATGCATAGCGCCGATTTACAATGCAAGCCTATGGACACCGGATGCGGCGTCCTGCGGTAAAAACCGCATCTTTTTTTGCACTGCACATGCTCAGTATCAAGCTGCATCCATCAAAAAACGGACGGGCCTCATGGAAAAACTTATGCAACGGATCAGTTTTTTTCGCCGCATCCGTTGCATAGGTTTTTGAGCCGGATTGAGTTGAACTGCAAAAACTGGATGTGTGATAGCAGCCTTAGTATTATTGCAATAAAAATACTCTATTTAGCATACGCAACTTTATTAAAATATTGAGTTGGCACAAAATAAAACATTTGCTGGATCACTCAATATCAATGTAATCGCTGTTTTAATTTTCATTAATCAATAGTACACATGAAAATAAGCAACTTTGTCATATCTTATCAGAGCAATCTACCAGAAATGATCAGTCATTATCAACATTCTCCATTACCGAGTAAAATCTGTATTCAGTGAAGTTTCCATTACTGAGATAGGAGATGCAGCTATTACTGATGAGATTCTATGACAGAGGGAGGAGCTAGAGGAGCTCCGCCCCTCCCCACGCTTTTATCTCATTACTGCCATCTTATTTTAGTAATGGGAATGTCTGTCTTCTCTGAATACACTGATCTTTGGGAGCACTATGCCCCATCAATAATGATTGTTCAAGTAGGGAGCTTTTAAGCTCCATGATTGCACAGCAAAGCAGCATAAAGTGGATTTGTCACGAGATATTAAAAAACAAACTGCATACATTATTAATTAGACCTGATAAGACTGGTATATTTACTTTGAAAATCCATGTCAGAATGGTTTATTAAAATGACCATTTTAGGATTACAACTAGATATTTAAACTGAGTGGTGCCCGATGGTGATATGACCACTCACCTGACAAGATGTGTGCATTAGCTCATTAGAATAGGACATGTGTACAATACCTGACAAATTGTGCAAACATCTCATTTCAGATGTGGAAGGGAGTGATGTTGGATAACCCCTTTAATAAGAGGTTGCCAAACTTATACAAAAGCTTAAAATCCATGACAGAATGGTTGTATAAAGTACACCAATCTTGTTAGGTCTAAGTGATTTAGTTAAAGGGAATCTGTCAGCAGGATTTCACACCCCAAACTATTTATATTTGCAAGTAGCTCTTTCAAACACAAGTTCAGCAATACCTTTACATTTCCAGCCCATTCTTGTTACTGAAAAATCAGTCTGAATTGATGTAGCTCTGAAGCCTCTGTCACTCCAGCTCTATTTCACACCCAACGATGCCTCCTCCTGCTTGACTCGCAACCTCAATGGTGTTTGATTTCAGGCAAAGTAGCTGTACACCAGGCAGGAGGAGGATGCAGCGCTGGGTGGAGAAAAGAGCTGGATTGACAGAGGTTGCAGCTCTCCAATTGGTTCTTCAGCTTAATGTGCATATCAATTCAAATTTTGATTTCTCAATAACAAAGGAGTGGACTGGACATGTAAAAAGAGAATTTTGTTTACTTACCGTAAATTCTTTTTCTTATAGTTCCGTATTGGGAGACCCAGACATTGGGTGTATAGCTTTCTGCCTCCGGAGGACACACAAAGTACTACACTCAAAAGTGTAGCTCCTCCCTCTGAGCTTATACACCCCCTGGAGAACCAGATCTAGCCAGTTTAGTGCAAAAGCTGAAGGAGAATAGCCACCCACAAGTAAAAACAGAGCAAGAACCGGAACAACCGGAGACTCTGTCCACGACAACAGCCGGTGATAACACGCGGAACAAGAAACTGCCAACAGGCAACAGGGAGGGTGCTGGGTCTCCCAATACGGAACTATAAGAAAAAGAATTTACGGTAAACAAAATTCTCTTTTTCTTTATCGTTCCTATGGGAGACCCAGACATTGGGACGTCTCAAAGCAGTCCATGGGTGGGAATAAACAGAAAAACTAAGAAGTAGGCGGAGCCTAACTTCACAAATGGGCGACAGCTGCCTGAAGGATGCGTCTGCCCAAGCTCGCATCTGCCGAAGCATGAGCATGCACTTGGTAGTGCTTTGAAAAGGTATGCAGGCTAGTCCAAGTGGCAGCCTGACAGACTTGCTGAGCTGTAGCCTGGTGCCTGAAAGCCCAAGAGGCACCGACAGCTCTGGTCGAGTGTGTCTTGATCCCTGGCGGGGGAGGCACCTGAGAACACTGGTAGGCATCCGAAATAGTCGACCTAATCCAACGGGCTAAGGTCGGCTTAGAAGCAGAGAGGCCCTTACGCCGCCCTGTGGTTAGCACAAAAAGAGAGGTGCACCGCCTAAGCGCAGCGGTGCGAGACACATAGATCCGGAGAGCACGCACCAGATCCAGAGTATGTAACGCTTTTTCAAAGCGATGAACAGGAGCCGGACAAAAGGAAGGTAAGGTAATGTCCTGGTTAAGGTGGAAATGAGAAACCACCTTAGGGAGAAAGTCCGGAGTCGGACGGAGAACCACCTTGTCTTGATGAAAAACCAAAAAAGGTGACTCCGAAGAGAGCGCAGCCAAATCAGAGACTCTCCTGAGGGAAGTTATGGCCACTAGAAAGACCACTTTCTGTGAAAGTCGAAATAAAGAAACCTCCCTAAGAGGCTCAAAGGGGGGTTTCTGCAAAACCGTGAGAACCAAATTGAGGTCCCAGGGATCCGAGGGCCGCCGGTAAGGTGGAATGATGTGAGACGCGCCCTGCATGAAGGTGCGGACCTGAGCCAGCCGGGCGATACGCCGCTGGAACAGCACTGAGAGCCGAGACTTGTCCCTTGAGAGAGTTGAGGGACAGTCCCAGCTGCAGACCGGACTGTAGAAAGGACAGAAGGGTCGGCAAGGAAAAAGGCCAAGGAGGATGGCCGGAAGAGCGACACCAGGACAGGAAAATTTTCCAAGTCCTGTGATAGATCCTGGCAGAGGAAGACTTACGGGTCCAAGTCATACAGTTAGGTCCAGAAATATTTGGACAGTGACACAATTTTCGCGAGTTGGGCTCTGCATGCCACCACATTGGATTTGAAATGAAACCTCTACAACAGAATTCAAGTGCAGATTGTAACGTTTAATTTGAAGGTTTGAACAAAAATATCGGATAGAAATTGTAGGAATTGTACACATTTCTATACAAACACTCCACATTATAGGAGGTCAAAAGTAATTGGACAAATAAACCAAACCCAAACAAAAATATTTTTATTTTCAATATTTTGTTGCGAATCCTTTGGAGGCAATCACTGCCTTAAGTCTGGAACCCATGGACATCACCAAACGCTGGGTTTCCTCCTTCTTAATGCTTTGCCAGGCCTTTACAGCCGCAGCCTTCAGGTCTTGCTTGTTTGTGGGTCTTTCCGTCTTAAGTCTGGATTTGAGCAAGTGAAATGCATGCTCAATTGGGTTAAGATCTGGTGATTGACTTGGCCATTGCAGAATGTTCCACTTTTTTGCACTCATGAACTCCTGGGTAGCTTTGGCTGTATGCTTGGGGTCATTGTCCATCTGTACTATGAAGCGCCGTCCGATCAACTTTGCGGCATTTGGCTGAATCTGGGCTGAAAGTATATCCCGGTACACTTCAGAATTCATCCGGCTACTCTTGTCTGCTATTATCTCATCAATAAACACAAGTGACCCAGTGCCATTGAAAGCCATGCATGCCCATGCCATCACGTTGCCTCCACCATGTTTTACAGAGGATGTGGTGTGCCTTGGATCATGTGCCATTCCCTTTCTTCTCCAAACTTTTTTCTTCCCATCATTCTGGTACAGGTTGATCTTGGTCTCATCTGTCCATAGAATACTTTTCCAGAACTGAGCTGGCTTCATGAGGTGTTTTTCAGCAAATTTAACTCTGGCCTGTCTATTTTTGGAATTGATGAATGGTTTGCATCTAGATGTGAACCCTTTGTATTTACTTTCATGGAGTCTTCTCTTTACTGTTGACTTAGAGACAGATACACCTACTTCACTGAGAGTGTTCTGAACTTCAGTTGATGTTGTGAACGGGTTCTTCTTCACCAAAGAAAGTATGCGGCGATCATCCACCACTGTTGTCATCCGTGGACGCCCAGGCCTTTTTGAGTTCCCAAGCTCACCAGTCAATTCCTTTTTTCTCAGAATGTACCCGACTGTTGATTTTGCTACTCCAAGCATGTCTGCTATCTCTCTGATGGATTTTTTCTTTTTTTTCAGCCTCAGGATGTTCTGCTTCACCTCAATTGAGAGTACCTTAGACCGCATGTTGTCTGGTCACAGCAACAGCTTCCAAATGCAAATCTACACACCTGTAAGCAACCCCAGACCTTTTAACTACTTCATTGATTACAGGTTAATGAGGGAGACGCCTTCAGAGTTAATTGCAGCCCTTAGAGTCCCTTGTCCAATTACTTTTGGTCCCTTGAAAAAGAGGAGGCTATGCATTACAGAGCTATGATTCCTAAACCCTTTCTCCGATTTGGATGTGAAAACTCTCATACTGCAGCTGGGAGTGTGCACTTTCAGCCCATAATATATATATATAAAATTGTATTTCTGAACATGTTTTTGTAAACAGCTAAAATAACAAAACTTGTGTCACTGTCCAAATATTTCTGGACCTAACTGCAGTGGAGATGACTTCAGGGGGGATACCAGAAGCCGTCAAGATCCAGGACTCAAGAGCCACGCCGTCAATCTGAGAGCCGCAGAATTCTGGCGGAAAAACGGACCTTGTGAGAGAAGGTCTGGACGGTCCGGAAGATGCCACGGCACCTCTACGGACAGATGGAGCAGGTCTGGGTACCAAGCTCGCCTGGGCCAGTCCGGAGCAATGAGGATGACTCGACGGCCCTCCATTCTGATGTTGCACAGAACTCTGGGCAAGAGAGCTAGAGGGGGAAACACGTAGGACAGACGAAACTGGGACCAGTCTTGAACCAGAGCGTCCGCGGCGAAAGCCTGAGGATCGTGGGAGCGAGCCACGTAAACCGGAACCTTGTTGTTGTGACGGGATGCCATTAGGTCCACGTCCGGAGTGCCCCACTTGCAGCAGATTGACTGAAACACTGCCGGATGCAGGGACCACTCGCCACTGTCCACGGTTTGACGGCTGAGATAATCTGCCTCCCAGTTTTCCACGCCTGGGATGTGGACTGCGGATATGGTGGACTTTGAGTCCTCCGTCCATTGAAGGATGCGTTGCACCGCCAACATTGCCAGGCGGCTGCGTGTCCCGCCTTGGTGATTGATGTAGGCAACCGCTGTCGCGTTGTCTGACTGGACTCGGATGTGCTTGCCCGCCAATAGGTGGTGAAAAGCTAGGAGAGCCAGAAGCACAGCTCTGGTTTCCAGCACATTGATCGAGAGGGCTGACTCGGACGGAGTCCAAGTGCCCTGTGCTCGGTGGTGGAGACATACCGCTCCCCAGCCGGATAGACTGGCATCCGTGGTGAGGATCACCCAGGACGGGGCCAGGAAGGAGCGTCCCTGAGACAGAGAGAGGGGCCGAAGCCACCACTGAAGAGAGCTCCTGGTCTGTGGCGACAGAGCCACTAACCTGTGCAAGGAGGAAGGCCACTTGTCCCAACAGCGGAGAATGTCCAGCTGCAGTGGACGCAGATGGAACTGGGCAAAGGGAACAGCCTCCATTAACGCCACCATCAGACCCAGCACCTGCATCAGGTGCCTGATGGAATAACGGCGGGGCCTCAGCAGAGAGCGCACCGCCAGTTGGAGGGACTGCTGTTTGATTAAAGGCAACTTCACAAGTGCCAGCAGAGTCTCGAACTGCATCCCTAGGTACGTGAGCCTCTGGGTCGGAGTCAGAGTGGATTTGGGCAGATTGACAAGCCACCCGAATTGGGCTAGAGTGGCGAGAGTGAGCGATACACTCCGCTGACAGTCTGCGCTGGATGAAGCCTTGACGAGAAGGTCGTCCAGGTAAGGAATCACTGCCAACCCCTGGAGGTGCAGAACCGCAACCACTGCTGCCATGATCTTGGTGAATACCCGAGGGGCCGTGGCTAACCCGAAGGGAAGAGCCACGAATTGGAAATGTTCCTCTCCGATTGCAAAACGTAGCCAACGCTGGTGTGAAACTGCAATTGGCACATGCAGATAGGCATCTCTGATGTCGATGGATGCCAGGAAATCCCCTTGGGTCATTGAGGCAATGACTGACCGCAGAGACTCCATGCGAAAATGCCGCATCTGAACATGCTTGTTGAGAAGCTTGAGATCCAGGATGGGCCGGAAGGAACCGTCCTTTTTGGGGACTAGGAAGAGATTTGAGTAGAAACCTCTGAACCGTTACCGGGCGGGAACCGGTACAATTACTCCGTTGGCCTGCAAGGATGCCACGGCCTGAGAGAAGGCGGCGGCCTTGGAGCAGGGGGGAGTTGACAGAAAAAATCTGTTTGGCGGACTGGAAGAGAATTCTATCCTGTAGCCGTGGGAGATGATATCCCGCACCCACTGATCGGAGACGTGTTGAAACTACACGTCGCCAAAGTGGGAGAGCCTGCCACCGACTAAGGACGTTGCTGGCGCGGACAGATAGTCAAGAGGAGGCTGCCTTAGTGGCAGCAGCTCCTGCGGTCTTCTGTGGACGCGCTTTTGTGCGCCAGTTGGATTTTTGGTCCTTGGCCGAGTTAGTGGATGAGGCCGACGGCTTAGAGGACGACCAGTTGGAGGAACGAAAGGAACGAAACCTCGACTGATTCCTACCCTGGACAGGTTTCCTGGTTTTGGTTTGTGGCATGGAAGTACTCTACCCGCCAGTAGCTTCCTTAATAATTTCATCCAGCTGTTCACCGATCAGCCGGGACCCAGCAAAAGGGAGTCCAGCAAGGTACTTCTTTGAAGAAGCATCTGCCTTCCACTCTCGAAGCCACAAGATCCTGCGGATAGCGAGGGAAGTAGCCGAAGCCAACGCAGTGCGGTGAGAAGCCTCCAGCATGGCAGACATGGCATAGGATGAAAAAGCTGAAGCTTGGAAAGTTAAGGTAACCATTTCGGGCATAGATTCCCTGGCGAGGGAATGCATCTCCTCTAGAGAAGCAGAGATGGCTTTGAGAGCCCACACTGCTGCAAAAGTTGGGGAGAACGAGGCCCCTGCCGCCTCATATACAGATTTGGCCAGAAGGTCAACCTGGCGGTCAGTGGAATCCTTAAGAGAGGTGCCATCAGCCACTGATACAACGGTCCGGGCTGAGAGTCTAGACACCGGGGGGTCTACCTTTGGTGAATGAGCCCACTCCTTGACCACCTCAGGTGGAAAGGGAAAACGGTCATCAGAACCACGCTTTGGGAAGCGTTTGTCAGGACAGGCCCTAGGCTTGGTCACAGCGGCCTGAAAACTGGAGTGGTTAAAGAACACACTCTTTGTCCTCTTAGGCGAGGTAAACTGGTGCTTTTCTGCCAGAGAGGGTTGCTCCTCTGATACTGGCGGATTGAGATCCAGTACTGAATTAATGGACACAATCAAATCACTAACATCTGAGTCACTTTCGGACAGATCAATGGGGCACATGGAGTTAGCCTCCGAGCCCCCTGTAAAGGCATCCTCCTCGTCCAGCGAGTCAGCTTCTGAAAAAGAGCCGCGGGATGAGGAAGGAGAGGGAGCCATGCGTCTCCTCTTAGGAGGACGGGGTCTGGGACCAGATGATGAATCCTCTGTGAGCTCCGGTCCTGAGAGAGCCTTAGCAGCAGAGACACCCTGTGAAGGGGGCTGATGCATGTTCAGCAAAGTCCTGGACAGCTGTCCCATGGAGTCGGCAAAAGACTGGGAGATAGACCTAGATAAGGATTCTACCCAAGCCGGCGGTTCAGCCACAGGAGCCGGAGCAGCCGGAGAGACCACTGGGGGTGCGATTCCAGGCTGAGGCATCGTCAGGTTAGAGCAGGCATCACAATGTGGATAGGTGCTCGGTTCAGGCAGTAGGAGCTTACATGCAGCGCATACTGAATACAGCTTTGGAGCCTTGCTCCTCGTGTGAGACATGCTGCTGGAGTGGGGGCTGCGAGAGAATGACCCCCAGAGAGTATATACAGAGGTCCACAACCAGAGGTTGTGGCTTACCAGACCGCTGGAGCGGTGTTGTGTGCCCTCCAGATCCCGAAGCCCGGACCCCCAAGCACCTCAGCAGGGATGCTGCAGACCAGTGCTGATCGCAGGGAAAAACGCTGAGAAAATGGCCGCCGGAGCGAAGAGAGGGGGCGGGACTCACTCTGGGAGCGGGATCTGGAGGGCCATAGAGACTTACAGGGGAGGAGACATGTACCCAGTGAGGAGTGTCCCTCCCCTGTGCAGAACGGCCGCTGGGCGGAGCCGCGCTGTCCCTCTGCATGAATGACATGCGAGGGCAGTGAAACCAAAAGTAGGCCTCCGGCGAAGTCGGGGCCTAAATTTGAGCGGTGCGGCCGGCGCGCAGGCACCATCGGCGCGGTTCTCAGGCGACAGCCAGAGAACCCGCCGGAAATGTCATAAAACTCACTCAGCACATTCTCCCACAACAATAAAGTACAGGGACCCCCAATATATAAACGTCTCAGGTACTTAGCTTGCTGAGACGCAGGGTTCCAAGTCCCTGGGGATGAGTGCTCCGGTCCAGCAGGATCCTGAAGGGCTGCGGATGGAGACCGGTCTCCTGCCAAGCATGGAGAACCGTGCTGGCTCCCACTTCAAGCCAGAGCCCAGGAGGGATGGTGAAGGAGTACGGCATGTAAGGCTCCAGCCTTGTAATCAACCTTAACAGCACCGCCGACACAGTGGGGTGAGAAGGGACATGCCGGGGGTCCAGGCTTGGACCCGCTTTTCTTCAAACTCTTTCCATAAATCAAAAATCAGATGAGAATGCATGTGTGGATGTATGCCTCCTGAACACAAAGCGATAAACTGGCTGGATCTGGTTCTCCAGGGGGTGTATAAGCTCAGAGGGAGGAGCTACACTTTTGAGTGTAGTACTTTGTGTGTCCTCCGGAGGCAGAAGCTATACACCCAATGTCTGGGTCTCCCATAGGAACGATAAAGAAAGGTATTTATGGACTTGTTTTTAAAATGGCTACATGCACATATAAATAATTTGGCGGATAAATCCTAGTCACAGACTATAATTGTGTATGCAGTTTTTATAGTGTAATCTGGTGACAGATCTGCTTGTAGCAGATATGATGTACAGTCAAGTCATACTCCGGCTCCCTGACTTTGCTGTGGGCTCAGAAACTGGGAAAAAAAAATGCTGTGTCGGTAAGGGGTTTAAGAGAACCTTTCACCACATTTTTCATATTGAACTGGCACACGGTCTAATAATAGCACAGAGGAATAAAACTTTTTTTTTTTCAATTTTGCCTCTACCGTAGGTTGCAGAGATACTAGCAATGTATGTATTTAGCATCTAATGAGTTAATATTTTAAAATTTTAAATGAGTATTAGATAGTTTTTACTGGGGGAGTGTACCTCTCCCTGTATGATGAGGACTAATCATAAGCAAGCAACAATGCTCAAAAGAAAGAACATGCTATCACCATATCTTAAAGCAAATTTTTCAGTTAAGATGTATGATGGACAACCCTGATCTCCTTGTCTAACCTCCTGCATGATAAGCAAGCATAGATAGCTAAGGTCCTTGTGGGGGAGGGGCACCACAACTGATTTTAACTGTGTCACATTACTAACAATCAGCTCTCCTCTTCTCAAAGCACTATCACCTCTGCTGTACTGCTCCTCCCCAGCACAGTGTGTCCAAATATGTCTCAGAAATCCCTCTGTCTGTTGTGTTCATAGTAACTTACGCTGCAGTGAGATCAAAGTAAAGTTTCATTACAGCTCACACAGGAGTAGTCCAGAACAGGTAAGCTGCTCCTGTGTGGGATGCAATGACAGCCTGAACTCACTGCAAAGCAAGTTTAAAGGGAACCTGTCACCACTTTTTTGGACTATAAGCTGCGGCCACCACCACCGGGTTCTTATATACAGCATTCTAACATGCCGTATATAAGAGCCCAGGCCACTGTGAGAACGTAAACATTTTATAATACTTACCTATTTTGCCACAGCAGCCTGGGCTCTTATATACAGCATGTTAGAATGCTGTATATAAGAGCCCAGTGGTGGTGGCCACAGCTTATAGTCCAAAAAAGTGGTGACAGGTTCCCTTTAAGTTGCCTAAGCACCGCAGACATAAGTGCGAATACATCTCACACTGAGAAACCCACTCTAAGCTATGCTGACACATGTTTCTATTTCCTTTGAGTATTGCTACTTGCTTATGATTGCTCCGCAGCGTACAGGTGGAAGAAGTTAAAATCTCCAGTGAAAGCTGCCAGAAACTCCCACTTGGACTTAAAAAAAAAAAGTTTACACCTGTCTGCAGACAGTATTACATCATGTGTAGACTTCAACATGGAAAAATTGGTGAAAGGTCACCCTCTAAAAAAAACAAAAAAAACAAACCCCAAACATTTCAAAGTCCTGTTTCTAGATCATGATCTAATTGGCAACATGCACACTAGTAACGAGCACAGATTGTGTACACATAGTATTGGGCAAATTACACACTGTGTTTGTGTGCTTAGCTGTGCGTATCAGCCAGAAAAAGCTCCAGACATATACTTTAACATTCTCTATGCACCAGACGAGCTAAAAAAGTGTCCCTTTGACTCCCTTTAATTGGTATGTGTCTACACACAATTTATCTGCACCTTCCAATAGAGGCAGCCACTGAAAAATATGCAATGGGTCCTAATGGCAGTCAGATAGCATGGCATCATCTAGATTGTCAACCAAAACCTCATGAACATGCACATCTGTCACTGGCCACAAATGCAGTGTGCACTTGGCTTTATATCTGTGCATTTATAAGAAGCAGATTTAGGGTACAGTCACACTTTAGCGACGCTCCAACGATCCCACCAGCGATTTGACCTGGTCAGGATCGCTGGTGCGTCGCTACATGGTCGCTGGTGAGCTGTCAATCAGGCAGATCTCACAAGCCCCCAGTGACGCGTGGAAGCGATGCTGCGCTTGGTAACTAAGGTAAATATCGGGTAACCAAGCACTTGGTTACCCGATATTTACCTTGGTTACCAGCGCACACTGCTTAGCGCTGGCTCCCTGCACTCCTAGCCAGAGTACACATTGGGTTAATAAGCAAACCGCTTTGCTTATTTACCCGATGTGTACTCTGGCTACGTGTGCAGGGAGCCAGCACTGGCAGCGTGAGAGCAGTGGACACTAGTAACCAAGGTAAATATCGGGTAATCAAGCAAATCACTTCGCTTGGTTACTTGATATTTACCTTGGTTACAGCTTACCGCAGGCTGCCAGACGCCGCCTCCCTGCACAATTCAGATCGTTGCTCTCTCGCTGTCTCACACAGCGATGTGTGCTTCACAGCGGGAGAATAACGTCAAAAAAATGAACCAGCACTGTGTGTAACGAGCAGCGATCTCACAGCACGGGCCAGATCGCTGCTCAGTGTCACACACAGCGAGATCGCTAATGAGGTCACTGGTGCGTCACAAAAACCGTGACTCAGCAGCGATCTCGCTATGTGAGAAGTACCCCTTACTAAAGCTGTCATTTTTCCTGTTACCCAAGGAAATCCTTTTAGGTGATACAGGATGGTAATCTGAAATGAGGGCCTTGGTTAAGACTAAATTAACTAATGAGCAAGAGATACTAGAACAAAAAAACAAATTACCTCACAGGTGTCCTTGGGCTTCCAATGAATCGACGAGGAGACCGAATTTTTGGTTCAAAAGAAAACTTCTCTTTTACACTTTCAAGTACAGAAGGAGCCACATAGGTAAATCCCTGGGGTTTACAACCAGATGGTTATCAGACATGTAAACAGATACTCTGTCTTTTTTTTCTTATAAATTGATGTGTTAACTAAAAATTACAAATGCACACGGGGCCAGGAGTATATATTTTATGTTGTGCAAGCCAATGCTACGTATAGTGTGTAAGCTGCAGGTTCAAAATCATGAAAGGCCTACTGGAGAGACAGAGTAAAGAAGGGTCAGCAAACTAATCAATCTAGCTAAAAACATTTACATACATAACTGGGAAAGAAATGAGCAATTTTAAAGCTTAAGATTCTTCAGAAAGTGTTCTAATCAAAAATGCCTTGTATTCTAAAGCTTGGGTGAAATAATTTACTTTCAAAATGTTGGGGTAACAGGGTGGGGGGAAATATTGCTCAAGACAAAACGAGCCATTCACAAGGGTTAACTTACCAAAAATACTTGGTTGGCACTTTCACTGAGAGTGGCGTCATCTGGACTGTCTACAGGGGTCTGCCGTGTAAACTTTGAATCAAACTGGCTCACATCTTCCTCAGATTGCTTTACAGAAAAAAAAAGCATGTACATAAGGAACAGACGGCACTAATGCAATCTAAAGATTGACATTCTGCCCTTGCCAATCTTGGTTTTTTTTCCCCTTTACAGCATGTATTGGTCCGGTTAAATCAATATTATATAGACAGATTGGACTTTTACGAACGCCCCAATACCAACCAAATATGCATTTTTAATAGGAGGGGAATAGAGGGCGATTCGAATTTCATAAATCTAAAAACGTTGCTGTCTTTGTACTTTATTTTTAGTCCCCATGAAAGACTGCAACCTGTGTTCTACATACTGGAATATAACTGTATTGAAGTATATGGAGAAAGTGATGTTCTCCTATAAAGCCTGTGCTTCACAGGAGGACAACCATGGCAGCCAAAAAGCCATCAGCACCCGGTATTAGCGTAATTTAACTGTTGCCGTTTAACTATTGAAATGCCATTATCAAAGCAAGCTCTAGACATTGCTGTTACAAAGGCCCAATGCATAACTCAACTGGCATCTGCTGGGTATAGTTTGGTCTCATCTCCTGACCCTTCTACATAAACGACAACCCAACAGAGGATGAAATATGTCCTTTGTTGGGAAAGGTTATATTCATTGGTACACAGTTAAGCATTTTGCATTATTTATATACAGAAACTATTTGTCTTCATAAATATTTAAATAAAACCCTTTATTTACAACTTACCAAGAGTGGTTTAAAGGGAGGTTCCACCTTTCGCGCCAAGAGATCTTCCCAATTAATGTGTCTGAAAAATGGATGAGCCTAAAACAAAAATGTAGACATTAAAAGGGAATGTATATTTTTAGCAACTTTTCTAATCTGTTTATCTTTATTATGGTTTTAGGTTATTAATAGTAAGCATTCTGCACACAAATTGGTTCATCCTACTTTCCCAGGCTTCTCTTAAAGGAAACCTGTCAAGTCCCTTATGTGTTCTAACCTGCAAGCAGGATGATATGTGGCCTAGAAACCCCTTCCTACCCATCCCTGTGTTGTAATATTGTGTCATATGAATGTATAAAAAAAAAAAGTTTTATAACTTACATGTTCCCTATTTCACTGATCAGACACTAGACCCCAGGGCGTCGCTTCGCCCCGTGGGAGTTTGCATGTCTTCTGTGGTATCACGTCCCTGTAGATGTGATACCAAGGATTTACATGAACGACGTCACCGTCAGCTCCTGGAGATCCCGTGCATACGCACTTACCATTCGCACAGCCCTGGTAAATACAAAAAAAACAATTGTTTTTTTGTATTTACCATGTTCACTATGTGGTAAAAGTGACCTGGCAGTATGATTCCCCAGGCCAGTAAAAGTTTGTAGATACCAAATGTATAGTTTTTTTTTTTTAATATAAAATTGGTGAAAAGAAATTTTTATTAAAAAAAAAAAAAAAAGGTGCTTTTGTTGTCATTTTTTAAGAACTGTACCATTCTCATTTTTTGGGACCTGGGGCTGTGTGAAAGCTTGGTTTTCGTGCCCTGAGCTGTTGATTTTACAAATACCATTTTTGGGTAGATGAAATGTTTTGATTGTCTCTTATTGCAATGTTACAGTGGTAAAGAAAAAAAAATATAATTCTGGGATTTTTTTTCCCCCATTCTGCTGTTGACCGATCAGATTAATTTATTTTATATTTTGATAGATCAGAAATTTCTGAATGCAACAATACCAAATATGAGTATCTATTGTTTTAATTTTCAATGAGGCAAAAGGGGGGTGATTTGAACTTTTTTTTGGGGGTGGGGGGGGGAGTGGGGTTCAAATTTAACAACTTTTTTCTCTTCACGTTTTTTTTTTTGGGACTTGAAGCTGCGATCATCTGATTGCTTGTGCTATACAGAGTAGGGTATCAGTACTGGGCCACCGATGGGAGTGGGGAATGATGCACTCCATGCCGGCTAAAGTGTTAAGTCTCACTGGACAGCGGGAATTAACAGCGGCAGGTGGAACTACAATCCACCCGCCACTGTTTGAGGCACATATCAGCTGACAGAAGCAGGGAAAGATGCGGGCTCAACGTGCGAGCCCGTATGAAAGTCACATGACCTGTGACGTACTAGTATATCATAAGTCGTGAAGGGGTTAAAAACACAGACTTTCAGGCTTTTGAAAAATAAGGGTAAATGAAGCATGTGTCCGGGAAAGAGCAATACTCCTCTATAATATATACACAATTTACAGGGTCAGCTATACACCTTACAATTCTGAAAAGGTATGCTCATTGACCAAAATTCAATTGCAGTCTCTCTTTTCAGAGCCCTTTAGTAGTAAAACAAATTTTTTTTTTTTTCACCTGGACATCTCCAGCATCACCAATACCAGCTCCAAGGCGTGAGGCAGCGTTTCTTTTTAGCAGCTTCCAGAAAAGGAAAAGAGCACAATTATGTCAGGAAGATCGCGAGTGATAATAGAGAAACCGCTGATATCAGCTGTGTAACTTTTCAGATATCATGGCTAGTATTGCAAGCAGCAACTAAAGACTAGGGACGAGTCAAGGTTTTGGTAAGAAGTATGCAACCTTTATTTAACATGGTAAGATGTTTGTAAGAAAAAATGGCAACGGTGTTTGAAGATGCCCTTATTTAATAAATGATGCGCATCTATAGATGTTACCATTAAACTACAACTTGTTACACAAACTTTTATATATAGATACGGCAAAACACAAAATCTCGGAAAGCAGTGATAAAAATAAATAAATAAAAAAAAAATCTACAATAAATTGCGTGGCCCAGAAAGTCTGTAATAGACCTGTCCTTAAAGAAACACTCGTTTTTTATTCCCTATACCGATCTAAATGAGTATGTAATGTAGTGTAATAATACACTCACTAATCGCTCTCCCCGTGCTGCTCCAGCCGCATTCTCACTCATTGGAATCCTGCCTGGCTAGATAACACTCTGCTTTATGTGAGAGCCGGAAGTCACCTTTGCAATGTACGCCATTAAAGGGACAGTATTGCGTTTTTTTATTTTTGTATTAAAAATAGTGATTCTGAAACCAAGTATTTCTAATACAAAATGAAAATCGTAGCTTATTTACTTTTTCTGCTATTCTAATTTTACTGTATGCACTGGGGGCCATGTTGGATTTGCGGTGTGTGTAACGACAGTTACACACTCCTTTATGGCAGCCCCTGTGCATAGAGAATAGTGGTCGCTATCCGACCCTATGTGTAGCATTACAGTGGGCGTATGCTGTGACCTGGATGCGCCCCCTGGGCTGTCCAGATCACAGCAGAGGGAGGAGTTCAGCCGCCATCATCGTGGAGCTCACAGCGTATGCTGTTTGCTCCACTTCACCCCTGTCAACCGCCGGGATGTGTGAGTACAGGCCGCCTCCCCTCCCCTGCCCCCGTTACCGATGACACCGCCTCCCTCCGCTCTCCCCAGCCCCCGCTACTGCTACCGCTAGTGCCGCCCCTCGCCGTTCCCGTCTCCGCTGACACCCCATCCCTTCGCTCTCCTCAGCCCCCGCTAGTGCCGCCCCTCCCCCTCGCCGTTCCCGTCTCCGCTGACACCCCATCCCTTCGCTCTCCTCAGCCCCCGCTAGTGCCGCCCCTCCCCCTCGCCGTTCCCGTCTCCGATGACACTTCCTCCCTCCGCTCTCCCCAGCCACCGCTCTGCTCGCCGCTGCTGTGTATGTGTGTGCCCTTGCCCCACTGCATGCGAGTACCGCTGCTGATGCTGTCTGCACGGCTGTGTATTATCCTCTCCTGTTTGATACTATCTGCTGAGCCGTGTATCTAATCCTCTCTTGGGTGATACACAGCTCAGCAGACCGCATCACCCAGGACAGGATTAGATACACGGCCGTGCACACAGCATCACCCAGGACAGGATTAGATACACAGCTCATCAGACAGTATCTAATCCTGTCCTGGGTGATGCTGTCTGCTGAGCTGTGTATCTAATTCTGTCCTGGGTGATGCTGTGTGCACGGCCGTGTATCTAATCCTCTCCTGGGTGATGCGGTCTGCACGGCCGTGTATCTAATCCTCTCCTGGGTGATGCTGTGTGCACGGCCGTGTATCTAATCCTCTCCTGGGTGATGCTGTGTGCACGGCCGTGTATCTAATCCTGTCCTGGGTGATGCTGTGTGCACGGCCGTGTATCTAATCCTGTCCTGGGTGATGCGGTCTGCACGGCCGTGTATCTAATCCTGTCCTGGTTGATGCGGTCTGCACGGCCGTGTATCTAATCCTCTCCTGGGTGATGCTGTGTGCACGGCCGTGTATCTAATCCTGTCCTGGGTGATGCTGTGTGCACGGCCGTGTATCTAATCCTGTCCTGGGTGATGCGGTCTGCACGGCCGTGTATCTAATCCTGTCCTGGGTGATGCTGTGTGCACGGCCGTGTATCTAATCCTGTCCTGGTTGATGCGGTCTGCACGGCCGTGTATCTAATCCTAGCCTGTGTGATACTGTCTGCTGAGCCGTGTATCTAATCCTAGCCTGTGTGATATTGTCTGCTGAGTCGTGTATCTAATCCTAGCCTGGGTGATACTGTCTGCTGAGCCGTGTATCTAATTCTAGCCTGTGTGATACTGTCTGCTGAGCCGTGTATCTAATCCTCTCCTGTGTGATACTGTCTGCTGAGCTGTGTATCTAATCCTCTCCTGTGTGATACAGTCTGCTGAGCCGTGTATCTAATCCTAGCCTGGGTGATACTCCTGCTGTCCTTGGTGACACACTAGACATTTCTGGTAACCAACAAAATGGCTGTGCATTGTGTCCCTACATGTCATTCTCAGTTATCCTTTGTAAACACTCAGATTGGGAGGTGGAGGCATGCCACCACACACAGGAGAGCAGACTCCGCCCACTTTACTGCAAGCTGTAACGTGAGCTTTTTCCTACAGTGGGATTTCTGTAAAATTTCAGAAGCTGCTCCCCCTAGTCTTTAACAGTGGAAAATATTAAACTTTTTAATTTTTTTTTTTACATTTTGCTCAATTAAAAAAAGAAAATAATATTTAAACAAAACATTAAAATATTACTTTACATTTTTTCAGGTATTTAATTTTTTTTTTTTTCTGACGATACAGTCCCTTTAAGCATGAGTAGGAGACGCCATAGGCTTAACATTGTAACAACAACTTCTGTCTCACACATAAATCCCAGTGTGATCCAGCGACATTTCAGTCTCATGAGTGGAAAGAGGACTGGAACAATGTTAGACACAAGGAAAAACGGCAATCAAAGAATTTTATTGTGCTAGAATGATATACATATTTAGACTGGTTAAGGGAATAAAACAATTCTTGGAAGAGCTAGTTTAAAGGGTAAAGGTAGTTTAAAATAAACATTGACATTTTAATTAATGGCTGAACATGTGGCCTTGAGAGAAAGCAAAGCTGAGCGGAAACAAATGTTCATTCTGCACTTCTGCCATATCATTCTAGATTACATTGCTCAGACCTCAATGGCACAGCTGAGAGAACTCTTTTAGGGTAAGTTCACACAGTGCGTTTTTCGCGGCGTTTTTCGGGTGCGTTTTTGGCCTCAAAACTGCATGACTTTGCTTCCCCAGCAAAGTCTATGAGTTTTCATTTTTGCTGTCCACACACAACTTTTTTTTTTAACCCCTTCACGACCATGGACGGATATATCCGTCATGGAGCGTGTCCCGTTAAGCCCCGCCCCCTGTCGCGGGCAGGCAGCGGTCGGCACACATCAGCTGTTTTCAACAGCCGACGTGTGCCTGCTAGCCGCGGGTGGAATTGCTTCCACCCGCGGCCATTAACCCCTTAAATCTTGCTGCCAAAGTCTGGCAGCAAGATCTAAATGCGCGCGGCCATGTTTTTTACTTACCGCCGCCCCCACCGGAAGTCACGTGCGTGATCACGTGACTATCGGTGGTTGCCATCGTCGCACAGGGTCATGTGATGACGCCTGCAGCTATGATGTTTCACTTTCGTTTTCCCTCGGCACGGAACAGAGGGAAAAAGAAAGTGACTGTATCTGCTGTTTACAGCTGTATAGCTGTGATCAGCAGATAGATAATAGCGATCGGATTGCTGATCGCTATAGCCCCCTAGGGGGACTAGTAAAAAAAAAAAAAAAAAAAAAAAAAAAAAGTAAAAAAAAACTTAAAAAATAAAAAAAAAAAAACCTAAAAGTTCAAATCACCCACCTTTCCCCCCATTGAAAATTAAAGGGTTAAAAAATAAATATACACATATTTAGTATCGCCGCGTTCAGAGATGCCCGATCAAAATATAAAATCAATTAATCTGATTGGTAAACGGCGTAGTGGCAAAAAATTCCAGACGCCAAAATTACGTTTTTTGGACGCCGCAAGTTTTATGCAAAATGCAATAACAGGCGATCAAAACGTAGCATCTGTGCAAAAATGGTACAATTAGAAACGTCAGCTCGAGACGCAAAAAATAAGCCGTCACTGAGACATAGATCCCAAAAAATAAGAACGCTACGTGTTTCGGAAAATGGCGCAAAACGTGCGCCACTTTTATTGGCCAAACTTGAATTTTTTTTAACCCCTTAGATACAAGTAAACCTATACATGTTTGGTGTCTACAAACTCGCACCGACCTCAGGCATCACACCGACATCAGTTTTACCATATAGGGAACACCGTGAATAAAACATCCCAAAAACTATTGTGCATCACACTTTTTTTTGCAATTTTTCCGTATTTGGAATTTTTTTGCTGTTTTCCAGTACACCATATGGTAAAACTTATGGTTTCATTTAAAAGTACAACTTGTCCCGCAAAAAAACAAGCCCTCATATGGCAAGATTGACGGAAAAATAAAAAAAGTTACGGCTCTCGGAAGAAGGGGAGCAAAAAACAAAAACGCAAAAATGGAAAGTGCCCCGGGGCTGAAGGGGTTAAGCTGCGTTTTTGAGCTTAAAAAAAAAAAATATGGACATGTCAATTCTTTCCTGCGTTTTCCCCCCATGCAATGCATTGGAAAAACGCAGAGATCAAAAACACAGCAAAACGCAGCCAAAAGACACACCAAATCGCGGCAAAAACGCATGCGTTTTTGCCGCAGGTGCGTTTTTAGCGGCCAAAAACGCACAAAAACGCAGCGTCAAAAAACGCAGCGTGTGCACATAGGCTGGATTTTAAGGGGTGTTTCATCAACAACATTGCGAGCAGTGCAGCGATCTGCTAAGTGATCATACATTTTATTGTGGGAAATGTTGGTGAGCCAGGAGCTTCTATTCCAGCCGCTGCTGTAGGGAAAGTGTAATATTATACGGCTAGCCTTCACAGGAATGGCTGCTTATGTAATACAAGGACAGATCCAGTCAGCAAGAATAGGAGCTGTGCCGCTCTTTCTGCTCTGGCTCATTGATGGAGGCCCTAATTGTTGGATTTCACCTCCAACATCAATACAGGAATGGTCTTTAAAGAGAACCAACCAGCAGGATTTTGCGACATGAACTAAAGGCAATGCCATACAGGCAGTAAGATGCTGAATCCAGGCATACCTGTTTTAGAAAGATCCGATGCTTGGTAGCAGAAATATCTTTAATCAAATTTGCAAAAATGCACTGCACTTTGATTAACGGAAGCAACTGGGCAAGTCTGTGTTTATTCTCCCTGCGGCGGCGTCCTGGCTTGCCCCATTTTCTTTATTTGAATATTGCGCTGCCATTGCTGTTGACAGCGCATGCGCATTGCCACAATAATTCTGTCTTCATTAAAATAGCGCCGGAGTCTACGCACGCACGTACCACGATCTCCGGCGCCATCTTGTTGAAACACTGCGGTGAAGTTCACAAGAGGCATCGGAACTTGCGCTGTTTTTTTTGTTTATATCTGTTCATGCGCCCCTGCCATTCATCGTCTTCACGGCAGTTTAGTCAATAAAATGTGCTGGAAATCGCGGTAGGCACATGCACAGACTCCAGCACCATTTTAATGAAGACAGAATTACTGTGGCAAAGCACACTACCGTATTTTTCGGACCATAAGACGCACTTTTTTCCCCCCCAAATGTTGGGGGAAAGTTGGGGGTGCGACTTATGGTCTGACTGTGGCTGCGGGGAATGAGGTGCTGCGGTGGAGCGGGTCATCGGGGGCACGAGCAGGCTGTAGCAGCCTGCTGTGACCACGTGGGCCCGCTCATTACATATGCACGCCCATCCTCCCGCCCATCTCTCAGCGCAGAAGCCGGCGCTGACAGGTGGGTGGGAGGACGAGCGGGGACGCGCGCATAGTAAAGAGCCGGCCCACATGATCACCCCTGGCAATTACAGCCTGGAGTGATCATATGCGACTGTATTCACTGCTTCCCGCACGTCATTATCAGCGCGAGGTGCAGTGAATCAGTACACTCACCCGTCCCCATGTGTGGAGCCGTCCCCCTGCAGCACGCAATGTCTTCCTGTATGTGCCGGTCAGCTGATCTGTGCTGATCAGCTGACCGGCACAGACATGAAGACATCGCGTGCTGCAGGGGGACGGCTCCACACACACAGGTCAGTGGTGCAGAGAGGAAGATGATCGGCTGCAGGGAGTGAGGAAAAGGTGAGTATAAACGTTCGTTTTTTTTCTCTGTGCTATAGGATACAGGCCATATACCAGGGGCACGATGGGGGCATATAGCAGGATGGGAGTATATGAACAGGATGGGGGGTATATGAACAGGATGGGGGGTATATGAACAGGATGGGGGGTATATGAACAGGATGGGGGGTATATGAGCAGGATGGGAGTATATGAGCAGGATGGATGGGGGGTATATGAACAGGATGGGGGGGTATATGAACAGGATGGGGTATATGAACAGGATGGGAGTATATGAGCAGGATGGGAGTATATGAGCAGGATGGGAGTATATAAGCAGGGTGGGAGTATATGAACAGGATGGGGGAATAGGAGCAGGATGGATGGAGGGTATATCAATAGGATGGGGGTATATGAACAGGATGGGGGTATATGAGCAGGATGTGGGTATATGAGCAGGATGGGGGTATATGAGCAGGATGGGGGTATATGAGCAGGATGGGGGTATATGAGCAGGATGGGGGTATATGAGCAGGATGGGGGTATATGAGCAGGATGGGGGTATATGAGCAGGATGGGGGTATATGAGCAGGATGGGGGTATATGAACAGGATGGGGGTATATGAACAGGATGGGGGTATATGAACAGGATGGGGGTATATGAACAGGATGGGGGTATATGAACAGGATGGGGTATATGAACAGGATGGGAGTATATGAGCAGGATGGGAGTATATGAGCAGGATGGGAGTATATAAGCAGGATGGGAGTATATAAGCAGGGTGGGAGTATATGAACAGGATGGGGGAATAGGAGCAGGATGGATGGAGGGTATATCAATAGGATGGGGGTATATGAACAGGATGGGGGTATATGAGCAGGATGTGGGTATATGAGCAGGATGGGGGTATATGAGCAGGATGGGGGTATATGAGCAGGATGGGGGTATATGAGCAGGATGGGGGTATATGAGCAGGATGGGGGTATATGAGCAGGATGGGGGTATATGAGCAGGATGGGGGTATATGAGCAGGATGGGGGTATATGAGCAGGATGGGGGTATATGAGCAAGATGGGGGTATATGAACAGGATGGGGGGGTATATGAACAGGATGGGGGGGTATATGAACAGGATGGGGGGGTATATGAACAGGATGGGGGGGTATATTAACAGGATGGGGGGGTATATTAACAGGATGGGGGTATAGGAGCAGGATGGGGGTATATGAGCAGGATGGGGGTATATGAGCAGGATGGGGGTATATGAACAGGATGGGGGTATATGAACAGGATGGGGGTATATGAACAGGATGGGGGTATATGAACAGGATGGGGGTATATGAACAGGATGGGGGTATATGAACAGGATGGGGGTATATGAACAGGATGGGGGTATATGAACAGGATGGGGGTATATGAACAGGATGGGGGTATATGAACAGGATGGGGGTATATGAACAGGATGGGGGTATATGAACAGGATGGGGGTATATGAACAGGATGGGGGTATATGAACAGGATGGGGGTATATGAACAGGATGGGGGTATATGAACAGGATGGTGGTATATGAACAGGATGGGGGTATATGAACAGGATGGGGGTATATGAGCAGGATGGGGGTATATGAACAGGATGGGGGTATATGAACAGGATGGGGGTATATGAACAGGATGGGGGTATATGAGCAGGATGGGGGTATATGAGCAGGATGGGGGAATATGAGCAGGATGAATGGAGGGTATATGTGCAGGAGTGCAGGATGGATGGAGGGTATATCAATAGGATGGGGGTATATGAGCAGGATGGGGGTATATGAGCAGGATGATATACAAGGCAGGAGGATCATTACCAGGATAAGTTACCTTAGTAGAGAATTTGGGGACATTACCTCCCATAACAGTGTCAGCAGCAGATCCTCGCCCCATAACAGTGTGTCATGACCACATTTTTTTGCTTAAAGTTTTATTTTCCTATTTTCCTCCTCTAAAACCAGGGTGCGTCTTATAGTCCGGTGCGTCTTATAGTCCGAAAAATACGGTAGTCACCGACAACAGCAATGGCGGTACAGCACGATATTCAAATTAAAAAAAAAAAAAAGGAGGCAAGCCAGGAGCATGCCGGAGAAATAAACACTAAGGAGCCAACCTACAAAGGCCCACCTCCGTTGCATCCATCGAAGTGCAGTGCATTTCAGCAACTTTGATTTACGATATTTGATCACCCAAGAATCGGATCCTTCTACAAACAGGTATGCCTGGATTCAGCATCTTAGTGCCAGTATGGCACTGGCCTTGGCGCATATCACAAAATCTTGGTGGTTGGCTCTCTTTAAATTGTTTTTCAGGGTATTCAAAGAGGTTTCATTTTGTTCAAAAACACCATCAGATATTAAACTGAATAGTAGGGTGGGAAGTCCACATACAAAGCACTTTTTGGATTACAGAATTATTTTCAAACTGTATACATCTTCAAAAATGTCATAAGGCAAAAAAAAAAAAAAAAAACAGAACGAATGCTTGTAAAAAAGATGAGAAGGCGCCCATAATGTGAATTTCAATCAGATGCGGTTGTGGAAATCCAGGTACATACCTTTTTCAGTAAATCCCTGGCTTCTTGGGTGAGGTAGGGGGGCAAGTTAAGTTTACACTTAAGAATTTTGTCAATCGTCTTTTTACGGTTTTCACCAGTAAATGGTGGCTGAAGGAAAAATAAGACATAAAACACTTGTTAAACAAATGCACTACAGAAAAATTGGTTGTGACATTTTAGAAGATTTTGCACACTTCTCTTACAGATAAGACATTCTGCAGCTAAATGGGTACATGACGGATCTCTTCCACGCGTTCTGATAGGAACTACTGTAATGAGGCAGCACACGTCCGCTACACCTCTACTGCACATAGCAAAGCTTTGCGCATGCAATAACAAATGCCATTCAGGCTACCTTAGAATCTACATTTGTTGCGATTCTATCCTATACATGCAATGTCTAATGTAGCATGCTTTGTGCGTACGTTTTAAAACCCCCCAAAATAAACTCAAACACTACAAACCATTGAACAGCACCCCTAAACAGAATTTGGAGATGTCAAGTGCTGTCCCCTTTGAAAGTTGAGGCAAGTGCATCAGGAGAGCAGAGTCTAGTTGTTCTTCAATGGGACCAAAAGTTTTATTTATTTTTTTTTTTTTTATTTCTGCCTCTTCACATTCAGTTGGGGTTGTCCAACTGAATGTGATAGAGCTGTTGGAGATGAGAAAGACAGGACAAGGACAACCATATCCCTTGGTTCACAGAATAATCAGTATTGAACAAGTACATAGAGCGCTAAACAGCTGCTCCTAATTATTAGCACTGCTGTCACAACAATACTCCTCCAACACATCTAGTGTACAACCGCCAATGCCCCCCCCCCCAAAAACCTTTTTAAATTCTCTCGGGCTCTATGTAAATCCTGAGGGTCCAGTCCGAAGGACATTCTTGGTACTGCATCCATCCCTCCTCTCCACTACTCGCAGTCTTCTTGCTTTGATTAAAGTTCATGACTCCTCCTGCATCACCCACGTGACCGGGCTAAATCTAGAGCCTGCGCAGAGCCATTGCTGGCTCAAGCATGCACACTTTGCTCTGCCCTAAGTGCACATGCGCGAGCCGGTAAAGTCTCTGCATAAGCGTTAGATTTCACCCAGCGACATGAATAACAAATGCACACTTAAGTTTTAGTGTCTGCTCATAGTAGGGCAGAACAAAGTGCCCATGGGCGAGCCAGTGATGTCTGCGCAGACGCGTGGTTTCGATTGGTGAGCAGGAGTCATCCAAGTCAATCAAAGCAAGAGGATGGCGATCAACAGCAGAGAGGAAGGATGGGCGCCACATCCAGAGGACGCCCATCAGACCGGACTGTCAGGATTTACACAGAGTGCGGGATAATTTAAAAAGCTTTTTGGGGGTATACAGGGATAGTCAGGGGATCATATGGACCTTAATGGAAAGTAGCACAGGCGCGGCTAAAGGTGCTAGTCTTTGTTCAGACATGAAAAATACTGGTGACAGGTTCCCTTTAACTGCAATTCTAGTGTCAACCTCCTGGTTCCAGCAGCATATAACCTATGATTTTATGTGTCGTCTAGTGGGGCAACCGAGAAAGTTTAGAAGCTCAATAAAATGTAAATAAAAAACAAACCAAGAATGCAACAATTTGGAAATCTCTTATAAACATTTTATTCACAACAGAACACAGATCAGAAGTTGAACGTTCCACATTTTAAAAATAACTTATTTAGAAATTGATGGCAGCAACAAAACTCAATTTTGGGACAGGGCCATGTCTACCATTGCGTAGTATCCCCTCTTAGTACAACAGTCTGTAAATGTCTGGAAAGTGAGATCAATTACTGGAATTTTGGGAGAGGAATGTTGTCCCATTCTTGTCTGATGTAAGATTCCAGATGCTCAACAGTTCTGATTGGATTGTCTTTGCAGGATTTTTTGATTCATAATGTGGCAATGTTTTCTATTCGTGAGAGCAACAGAAACAGGCAAGAAAAAATAAGGTCATAAGCCCATAAATTACAGATTGTATATAGAAAATCTTTACTGATTAAAAATTAAGCACAGATACATGCATAATACAGTAAAAAGGGAAACCTAACCAGCTCGAGAGGATGTATAGTATACATGTCCATCGGCAATCAACTTATATTACATGAATGAATGAATGAATGATGACGTAAATAGGCATACAACAGTGCAAGGTAAGTATTGTAGTGGCAAACTCATTGGGAAGAGTTCTCCTCTGTTGGAATGAGACTTCACATTGGGATGACGAAAGCTCATTGTCGAAGTGCGCGTCGGGACTGGCACCATTCCAGAAGATGACTGTTCCCTATGGGTTTATATATACAACTGGAAAGCATGTGTAAGGTGAAGACAACAATAATTCCAGTGGCTATAGCAACACTTGGAACAGTGACCCGTAGGTTGGAAAAAAAGGGAATTTTGTTTACTTACCATAAATTCCTTTTCTTCTAGCTCCTATTGGGAGACCCAGACAATTGGGTGTATAGCTTCTGCCTCCGGAGGGCACACAAAGTATTACACTTTAAAAAGTGTAACCCCTCCCCTCTGCCTATACACCCTCCCGTGGACCACGGGCTCCTCAGTTTTGGTGCAAAAGCAGAAAGGAGAAAACTTATAAATTGGTCTAGGGTAAATTCAATCCGAAGGATGTTCGGAGAACTGAAGACCATGAACCAAAAGAACAATTCAACATGAACATCATGTGTACACAAAAGAACAACTAGCCCAAAGGGCACAGGGGCGGGTGCTGGGTCTCCCAATAGGAGCTAGAAGAAAAGGAATTTACGGTAAGTAAACAAAATTCCCTTTTTCTTTGTCGCTCCATTGGGAGACCCAGACAATTGGGACGTCCAAGAGCAGTCCCTGGGTTGGTAAAAGAATACCTCAATAAAAAGCCGAAAACTGCCCCCTCTTACAGGTGGGCAACCGCCGCCTGAAGGACTCGCCTACCTAGACTGGCGTCTGCCAAAGCATAGGTATGCACTTGATAGTGTTTCGTGAAAGTGTGCAGACTAGACCACGTAGCTGCCTAACACACCTGCTGAGCCGTAGCCCGGTGCCGCAATGCCCAGGACGCACCTACGGCTCTGGTAGAATGGGCTTTCAGCCCTGAAGGGAGCGGAAGCCCGGAAGTACGGTAGGCCTCGAGAATCGGTTCCTTGATCCACCGAGCCAAGGTTGACTTGGAGGCCTGAGAGCCCTTACGCTGGCCAGCGACAAGGACAAAGAGCGCATCTGAACGGCGCAGAGGCGCTGTGCGAGACACGTAGAACCGGAGCGCTCTCACTAGATCCAAAGAGTGCAAATCCTTTTCACACTGGTGAATTGGATTAGGGCAAAAGGAAGGCAAGGAGATATCCTGATTTAGATGAAAAGGGGATACCACCTTAGGGAGAAATTCCGGGACAGGACGCAGAACCACCTTATCCTGGTGAAAAACCAGGAAGGGGGCTTTGCATGACAGCGCTGCAAGCTCAGACACTCTCCGAAGTGATGTGACTGCCACCAGGAAGGCCACCTTCTGTGAAAGACGTGAGAGAGAGACCTCCCGCAGCGGCTCGAAAGGTGGTTTTTGAAGAGCCGTCAGGACCCTGTTAAGATCCCAGGGTTCCAACGGACGTTTGTAAGGTGGGACCATGTGGCAGACCCCCTGCAGGAACGTGCGGACCTGCGGAAGCCTGGCTAGACGCTTTTGAAAAAACACGGAGAGCGCCGATACTTGGCCCTTGAGAGAGCCGAGGGACAAACCCTTGTCCATTCCAGATTGTAGGAATGAAAGAAAAGTGGGTAAGGCAAACGGCCATGTAGGAAAACCGTTATCAGCGCACCAGGATAGGAAGATTTTCCAAGACCTGTAATAGATCTTGGCGGACGTTGGCTTCCTGGCTTGTCTCATGGTGGCAATGACATCCTGAGATAACCCTGAAGATGCTAG
The DNA here is from genome assembly GCF_048569485.1 of Anomaloglossus baeobatrachus. NCBI lineage: Eukaryota > Metazoa > Chordata > Amphibia > Anura > Aromobatidae > Anomaloglossus > Anomaloglossus baeobatrachus. Next base: position 427,774,753 of record NC_134354.1, on the reverse strand, counting down.
GAGCCAGGACTCAATGGCCACACAGTCAGGTTGAGGGCCACAGAATTCAGATGGAAAAACGGGCCTTGTGACAGCAAGTCTGGGCGGTCTGGAAGTGCCCACGGTTGACCCACCGTGAGATGCCACAGATCCGGATACCACGACCGCCTCGGCCAGTCTGGGGCGACGAGAATGGCGCGACGGCAGTCGGACCTGATCTTGCGTAGTACTCTGGGCAGCATCGCCAGAGGGGGAAACACATAAGGCAGTCGAAACTGCGACCAATCCTGGACTAATGCGTCCGCCGCCAGAGCTCTGTGATCCTGAGACCGTGCCATGAAGGCCGGGACCTTGTTGTTGTGCCGTGACGCCATGAGATCGACGTCCGGCGTTCCCCAGCGGCGGCAGATCTCTCGAAACACGTCTGGGTGCAGAGACCATTCCCCCGCGTCCATGCCCTGACGACTGAGAAAATCTGCTTCCCAGTTTTCTACGCCCGGGATGTGAACAGCGGAGATGGTGGAGCCTGTGGCTTCCACCTACTGCAGAATCCGCCGGACTTCCTGGAAGGCTTGACGACTGCGAGTGCCACCTTGGTGGTTGATGTAGGCGACGGCAGTGGCGTTGTCCGACTGGATACGGATCTGCCTGCCCTCCAGCCACCGATGGAAAGCCAATAGGGCTAGAAATACTGCCCTTATTTCCAGGATATTGATCTGAAGGGACGATTCTATTGGAGTCCAGGTTCCTTGAGCTCTGTGGTGGAGAAAAACCGCTCCCCAACCTGACAGGCTCGCGTCCGTGGTGACCACAGCCCAGGTTGGGGGTAGGAAGGATTTTCCCCGAGACAGAGATGTGGGTAGGAGCCACCACTGAAGTGATGTTTTGGTTGCAAGGGAAAGAGATGTTCTTGTCGAGGGAAGCCGCACTCTTGTCCCATTTGCGAAGAATGTCCCATTGGAGTGGCCGTAGATGGAATTGCGCGAACGGCACTGCCTCCATAGCTGCCACCATCTTCCCCAGGAAGTGCATGAGAATGCATGAGTGGATGTGTGCCTCCTTCCACACAAAGCATAAAACTGAGGAGCCCGTGGTCCACGGGAGGGTGTATAGGCAGAGGGGAGGGGTTACACTTTTTAAAGTGTAATACTTTGTGTGGCCTCCGGAGGCAGAAGCTATACACCCAATTGTCTGGGTCTCCCAATGGAGCGACAACGAAAACGGATTTTTGTGTACTCACCGTAAAATCGTTTTCTCTTAGCCATCACTGGGGGACACAGGACCATGGGGGACACAGGACCATGGACCATGGGTGTTATGCTGCCTATCCATAGGAGGACGCTAAGTAGATGCAAAAGCATAGCTCCTCCTCTGCAGTATACACCCCCTGGCCGGGCCAGGCAACCTCAGTTTTAGTACACAAGCAGTAGGAGAAAAAAAAAAAAACAGTAAAAACTTCTCAACAGAGGAACATGAGGGAAAAAAGGAGTCATAACCAAATAAGGTGCTGAGAGAACCAAGGCCCAACAGGGTGCTGTGTCCCCCAATGATGGATAAGAGAAAACGATTTTACAGAGAGTACACAAAAATCAGTTTTTCTCTGACGCCTCATTGGGGGACACAGGACCATGGGACGTCCTAAAGCAGTCCATGGGTGGGAAAAATAAAAAGACAACGCAACCCAAGGACTAGGAACCAGTCCCAGACAGCCTGGAGCGCCTACTGAGAGAGGTGCTCTACTGCAGTTTGCAGAATTTTCCTACCCAGATTTGCCTCAGCTGAAACCTGGGTATGGACTCTGTAATGCTTTGAAAACGTACGTAGGCTAGACCAGGTCGCAGCCTTACACACCTGTTCCACTGAAGCCTGATGCCGAATGGCCCACGAGGCGCCAACTGCTCGCGTGGAATGAGCCCGCAGCCCACTAGGAATGGGCTTGAGTTGCAAGCGGTAAACTTCCTGGATCGCAGAGCGAATCCAGCGAGCCAGAGTCGCCTTTGAAGCGGCCTGTCCCTTCTTAGGCCCCTCAGGAATGACGAACAAAGAGTCCGTTTTCCTAAAGGGGGCTGTCCTGGATATGTAATATCTGAGGGCTCTGTCGAGGTCTAACGAATGCAGAGACCTTTCCACCCTATGAATTGGGTGTGGAAAAAAAGAAGGCAGAACAATGTCCTCGTTCAAATGAAACGGGGTAGGAACCTTTGGAAGAAAATCCGGAAGGGGGCGTAGAACCACCTTGTCCTGGTGAAAGATCAGAAAAGGCTCGCGGCAAGAGAGTGCTGCCAGCTCCGAAACCCGTCTGATGTACGTAATTGCCACCAGGAATGTTACCTTCCAGGACAGAAGAGCAAGGGAGGATTCCTTGAGAGGTTCAAAGGGAGACCTCTGGAGACCGTCCAGAACGAGATTGAGGTCCCATGGGTCTAGCGGCCATTTGTACGGGGGAACTACATGGGAAACGCCCTGGAGGAAGGTCTTGATTTGCGGTTTTTGAGCCAGGCGGCATTGGTAGAAGATTGAGAGCGCGGAGACTTGCCCTTTAAGGGAACTGAGAGCCAACCCCGCTTGCAAGCCAGACTGTAGAAAGTCGAGAATTCTAGGGATGGCCAGAGGATTAGGCTGGACATTAGTTTCCCTGCACCATGAAAGGAAGATTTTCCACGTACGGTGGTAAATGCGGGATGAAGCAGGCTTTCAGGCGCTGATCATGGTGGAAATAACCGCGGGGGAGAATCCCGCTCTTGTTAATACCCAGGTCTCAATGGCCATGCCGTCAGCTTCAGGGCTCTGGAGTTCTGATGGGAAATGGGCCCTTGGGTCAGCAAGTCTGGCATGTCTGGAAGGCGCCACGGTACGTCTGCGAGCATTTGTACTAATTTGGCGTACCAGGCGCGCCTGGGCCAGTCCGGTGCTATCAGTATCACCAGGACTCCCTCTGCCTTGATCTTCCTGATTACCCGCGGCAGCAGGGGTAGAGGTGGAAATATGTAAGGCAGGCGGAATTTGTGCCAGGAGCAGACTACAGCATCCGCGCCGATGAACTGCGGGTCGCGTGACCTGGCTATGAACACTGGTACCTTTGCGTTCAACCTTGAGGCCATTAGATCCACGTCTGGTGTGCCCCAGCGAGTGCAGATGTGTAATGATTGATTGCTTGATCACCTTTGCTGCAGATGTGTAGAGAAACTTCTGGGTGGAGAGACCATTCTCCGGCGGCCAGGCCTTGGCGACTTAGAAAGTCTGCTGCCCAGTTCTCTACCCCCGGTATGTGTACCGCTGATATCACTGACCCCGTCGATTCGGCCCAGCTGAGGATCTTGTGGGCCTCGAGATAAGCAGCTTTGCTGCGGGTGCCCCCCTGCCGATTGATATAGGCTACAGCTGTCGCATTGTCCGATTGGACTCGAATCTGATGACCCGCTAGCAGAACGCCCTGAACACGAGGAAGATTGCGCGGATTTCCAGGATGTTTATGGGTAGGGAAGACTCCTGGGGCGTCCAACGTCCTTGAGCAGTGTGGTGCCGGTACACTGCTCCCCAGCCTAGGAGGCTGGCGTCCGTGGTCAGAACCAGCCAGTTCACTGGGAGAAAGGATCTGCCCTTCGATAGGGATGAGGACCGAAGCCACCGGCGGAGTGCGTACCTGACTGAAGGCGTCAGGTGAAGATGTCTGTCCAGGGAGAAGGAGCTCTTGTCCCAGGCCGCTAGAAGGGCTAGCTGCAGTGGGCGGAGGTGCAGTTGAGCAAAGGGTACTGCATCCATAGCCGCCACCATCCTGCCGAGCACCTTCATGCTGAATCGATTGGAGTGAGACGGAGGACGTAGAAGGCAGCGTACCGCTCGTTGAAGAGCGATCGCCTTGTACAGGGGGAGATAGATCAAGCCCCGACGGGTGTCCAGGGACATGCCCAGGAACGTGATGGGATCGGGGATGATTTGTCTAGATTCACTAGCCACCCTAAGCGGGATAGGGTGTCCACAGTGATCTGTACGCTGGTTTAGCAGTCGCGGAAGGAGGGGGCCTTGATGAGGAGGTCGTCCAAGTAAGGGAGAACAACTACTCTCCTGGTGTGAATGACGCTCATGGCGGCCGCCATGACTTTGGTGAAGACCCTTGGTGCGGTGGCAAGGCCGAAGGGTAGAACTACGAATTGAAAGTGGGAGTCCTGAACTGCGAAGCGGAGGAACTTTTGGTGATCTGGGGCGATGGGTATCTGCAGGTACGTGTCCTTGATGTCTATGGAAGCGAGGAATTCCCCTTCGACCATGGATGCAATAACAGACCTTAGGGACTCCATTCTGAATCGCCATACGTGCACATGTTTGTTTAGGTGTTTGAGGTCCAGGATGGGTCGAACTGACCCATCCTTTTTGGGGACCACAAAGAGGTTGGAATAAAAACCCCTGAACTTCTCGTCGTCCGGGACAGGTATTATCACTCCTGCTATTTGGAGCGAGTGGATTGCTGACAAAAAAAGCTTCGCGTCGTTTTCGAATCTTTGGGGGGTTTGAGAGAAAGAACCGACTCGGGGGTCGGGTCCGAAAATCTATGTGATAACCGGAAGACACAAGATCTCGCACCCATTTGTCGTCTGAGGCGGCAGCCCAGATGTGATGAAAGAGCAGCAGTCGACCTCCTACAATGAGTGTGTCTTCCGGGGGGGGGGGGGGGGCGAAGGAGTCATGAAAGGGGAAAACGTCGTGGACAAGTCTCCCTAGTCCTGGACTGTTTCGGTCTAGGCTGCCATGACGAAGTGGGTTTCGGGGAGAGCTGAGAAGGTCGGTCCCTGCGTAGTCCGTGGCTGGTGGCGGGGACAGCACGGGATGTCGACCAACCAAATGAGTTCCGAAAGGAGCGGAACGAGGACTGTGGACGTCTGGTGAAGGTCGTCCTGGACTTCAGCTGGGGGAGGGAGGTACTCTTTCCTCCCGTGGCGTCAGAAATGAGCTTGTCCAGATGTTCCCCAAACAATCGGTCTCGAGAAAAGGGAAGGCCCGTGAGAGACTTCTTGGAGGCAGAGTCCGCTCGTCATTGTCGGAGCCAGAGAGCTCTACGGATGGCTATGGTATGTGAGGCGGCAAACGCTGCGCAGGCAGCAGAGTCTATGGTCCTCAGGAAGGAGTAAGTTCTGTGGAGCTTATCTCGGCCAGCAGGGGGCGGGGCTTAGCGCTAAAAGAGCGCCAAAAAGAAGTCAGGGTGCCCCCCTGCTGTCGGTAGCAAAAAACGGCGGGAAGGGAGCTTCTGTGACAGTTTTTCTCCCCCTCCCTCCAGTCAGCACACAGGTTGTCACTGGATTATCTCTGCCAGCTTTACTGCAATCAGAGCATGGAGCTAGAGCAAAAAAACAAAGCAAACAAACAGTGTGAGTTCCTGAGCTGTGGGTCCTCCCCCCACCACCAGTAAATTATCTGTGCAGATTTCTGCAAACAGCAGGATCCAGCGTCGCAGGAGGGGGTACGTGGAGGCAGCACTCCGCGTTCCCGCCCGTTGATGGTATTGGGAAATCGGTCCCAAAAGGAAACTGTCGCCCTCAAAAAATAACAAAACCTTGAAAGACGTGTCTCCTACAGACACTAAGCTACTGCAGAGGAGGAGCTATGCTTTTGCATCTACTTAGTGTCCTCCTATGGATAGGCAGCATAACACCCATTGTCCTGTGTCCCCCAATGAGGCATCAGAGAAAATGGCTGTAACAGATTCCAGGAGCAACATCTGAGTTCTCTGTCCAGAAAAGCGCAATGCTGGGAACAACTAGGATCCGGCGCAGAACCCTCAAACTCCCAGGTCTCTGGTAGCAGACCCGAGAATGAGAAAGGACAAATAACCACCCCATAGGGGAGAGAAGGTAGTTTGTTTTTTTTTTCAGATACACACTATACGTCTTCTCCTGCTGGTTAGGTTGCAATTTTATCTTTATTATCCAACTCCCTGTGCTTTATTTTTAATCAAAGTTCTGCTATATGCAATATGTAATTTTTGGACTTCTGCTCTTTCTTCTTGCCTGTTTTTGATGTCCTCTTCTGTGTAGCCCCAAACTACCGTATTTTTTTGTTTTATAAGACGCACCCCAAATTTGAAGGAGGAAAATAGAAAAATTATTTTTACTGTTAAAGAAGGGAATTTTGTTACTTACCGTAAATTCCTTTTCTTCTAGCTCTTATTGGGAGACCCAGACGATTGGGGTATAGCTACTGCCCTCTGGAGGCCACACAAAGCACTACACTAAAAGTGCAAGGCCCCTCCCTCTCTGGCTATACCCCCCCGTGGTATCACGGGTACTCCAGTTTTAGTGCCAAAGCAAGAAGGAGGAAGCCAACAACTGGTTTAAACAAATTAACTCCGAGTAACATCGGAGAACTGAAAAACCGTTCAACATGAACAACATGTGTACCCGCAAACAGCAAAAAACAATCCCGAAGGACAACAGGGCGGGTGCTGGGTCTCCCAATAAGAGCTAGAAGAAAAGGAATTTACGGTAAGTAACAAAATTCCCTTCTTCTTCAGCGCTCTATTGGGAGACCCAGACGATTGGGACGTCCAAAAGCTGTCCCTGGGTGGGTAAAGAAATACCTCATGTTAGAGCTGCAAAACAGCCCCCCCCTACGGGGATGTCACTGCCGCCTGCAGGACTCTTCTACCTAAGCTGGCATCCGCCGAAGCATAGGTATGCACCTGATAATGCTTGGTGAACGTGTGCAGACTCGACCAGGTAGCCGCCTGACACACCTGTTGAGCCGAAGCCTGGTGCCGTAATGCCCAGGACGCACCTACGGCTCTGGTTGAGTGGGCTTTTAGCCCTGAAGGAACCGGAAGCCCAGCAGAACGGTAGGCCTCTATAATTGGTTCTTTGATCCATCGAGCCAAGGTGGCTTTAGAAGCCTGCAACCCCTTGCGCGGACCGGCGACAAGGACAAAAAGTGCATCGGAACGGCGCATGGGCGCCGTGCGGGAAATGTAGATCCTGAGTGCTCTCACCAGATCTAGCAAACGCAAGTCCCTTTCATACCGGTGAACCGGATGAGGATAAAAGGAAGGCAATGATATATCCTGATTAAGATGAAACGAGGATACGACCTTAGGGAGAAACTCCGGAATGGGGCGCAGCACAACCTTGTCCTGGTGGAACACCAAGAAGGGAGCCTTGGATGACAGAGCAGCCAGCTCAGACACTCGCCGAAGCGATGTGATCGCAACAAGAAACGCCACTTTCTGTGACAGGCGAGAAAGAGAAACTTCTTTGAGAGGCTCGAAGGGCGGCTTCTGGAGAGCCACTAGTACTCTGTTCAGATCCCATGGATCCAACGGCCGCTTGTACGGGGGCACAATATGACAGACCCCCTGCAGGAACGTGCGCACCTTAGGAAGACGTGCTAGACGCTTCTGAAAAAACACGGATAGTGCCGAGACTTGCCCTTTAAGGGAGCCGAGCGACAAGCCCTTTTCCAACCCTGATTGCAGGAAAGATAGAAAAGTGGGCAATGCAAATGGCCAGGGAGACACTCCCTGAGCAGAGCACCAGGTTAAGAAAATCTTCCACGTTCTGTGGTAGATCTTAGCAGAAGTTGACTTCCTAGCTTGTCTCATTGTGGCTACCACTCCCTGGGATAATCCTGTTGACGATAGGATCCAGGACTCAATGGCCACACAGTCAGGTTCAGGGCCGCAGAATTCTGATGGAAAAACGGCCCTTGAGACAGCAGGTCTGGACGGTCTGGAAGCGACCACGGTCGGCCGACCGTGAGATGCCACAGATCCGGATACCACGATCTCCTCGGCCAGTCTGGGGCGACGAGTATGATGCGGCTGCAATCGGATCTGATCTTGCGTAGTACTCTGGGCAAGAGTGCCAGAGGCGGGAATACATATGGGAGGCGGAAGTGCGACCAATCTTGCACCAAGGCGTCTGCCGCCAGCGCTCTTTGATCTCGCGACCGCGCCATGAATGCCGGGACCTTGTTGTTGTGCCGAGACGCCATTAGGTCGACGTCCGGCACTCCCCATCGGCGACAGATTTCCTGAAACACGTCCGGGTGAAGGGACCATTCCCCTGCGTCCATGCCCTGGCGACTGAGGAAGTCTGCTTCCCAGTTTTCTACGCCCGGGATGTGAACCGCGGATATGGTGGATGCTGTGTCCTCCACCCAATTCAGAATGCGCCGGACTTCCTGAAAGGCTTGCCGGCTGCGCGTCCCTCCTTGGTGGTTGATGTATGCCACCGCTGTGGAGTTGTCCGATTGGATTCGGATCTGCTTTCCTTCCAGCCACTGTTGGAAGGCCAGTAGGGCAAGATACACTGCCCTGATTTCCAGAACATTGATCTGAAGGGTGGACTCCTGCTGAGTCCACGTCCCCTGAGCCCTGTGGTGTAGAAACACTGCTCCCCACCCCGACAGGCTCGCATCTGTCGTGACTACTGCCCAGGATGGGGGCAGGAAGGATCTTCCCTGAGACAATGAGGTGGGAAGGAGCCACCATTGCAGAGAGTCCTTGGCCGTCTGGGAAAGAGAGACTTTCCTGTCTAGGGAAGTCGTCTTCCCGTCCCATTGGCGGAGAATGTCCCATTGAAGTGGACGCAGATGGAACTGCGCAAAGGGAACTGCTTCCATGGCTGCCACCATCTTCCCTAGGAAGTGCATGAGGCGCCGTAAGGGGTGCGACTGGCCCTGAAGGAGCGATTGCACCCCTGTCTGTAGGGACCGCTGCTTGTTTAGCGGAAGCTTCACTCTCGCTGCTCGAGTATGAAACTCCATGCCAAGATACGTTAGTGACTGTGTCGGTGACAGATTTGACTTTGGAAAGTTGATGATCCATCCAAAAGTCTGGAGAGTCTCCAGCGTAGCCTGTAGACTGAGTTGGCATGCCTCTTGAGAGGGTGCCTTGACAAGTAGATCGTCTAGGTAAGGGATCACCGAGTGTCCCTGAGAGTGCAAGACTGCTACCACCGCCGCCATGACCTTGGTGAAGACCCGTGGGGCTGTCGCCAGACCAAATGGCAGAGCTACGAACTGAAAATGGTCGTCTCCTATCACAAAACGTAGAAAACGTTGATGTTCTGTAGCAATTGGCACGTGGAGATAAGCATCCTTGATGTCTATTGAGGCAAGGAAGTCTCCTTGAGACATTGAGGCAATGACAGAACGGAGGGTTTCCATCCGGAACCTCCTGGCGTGCACATGTTTGTTGAGCAGTTTTAGGTCCAGAACAGGACGGAATGAGCCGTCCTTTTTTGGCACCACAAAGAGATTGGAGTAAAACCCTCTCCCTTGTTCCTGAAACGGTACAGGAACCACTACTCCCTCCGCTCTTAGGGAGTCCACCGCCTGCCGCAGGACATCTACACGGTCTGGGTGTGGGGAGGTTCTGAAGAACCGAGCTGGAGGACGAGAACTGAACTCGATTCTGTACCCGCGCGACAAAATGTCCGTCACCCACCGGTCTTTGACCTGTGACATCCAAGTGTCGTAAAAGCGGGAGAGCCTGCCCCCGACCGGAGATGCGGAGGGAGGGGACTGGAAGTCATGAGGTAGCCGCTTTGGAAGCGGTTCCTCCATTTGCTTTCTTGGGGCGTGAATGAGCCCTCCAGGAATCTGAGTTTCTTTGCGTCCTCTGAGTCCCTTTGGACGAGGAGAATTGTGTTTTGCCCGAACCTCGAAAGGACTGAAACTTCTGCTGCCACTTTCTCTGCTGAGGTTTGCTTGATCTGGGCTGGGGTAAAGAGGAGTCTTTACCCTTGGACTGTTTAATGATGTCAGCCAATGGCTCGCCAAACAGTCTTTCTCTAGACAAAGGCAAGCTGGTTAAACATTTTTTGGAACCAGCATCTGCTTTCCAGTCCTTTAACCACAATGCCCTGCGCAAAACTACCGAATTGGCAGACGCCATTGAGGTGCGGCTGGTAGATTCTAGGACCGCATTGATAGCGTAAGACGCAAACGCGGACATCTGCGAGGTAAGGGACGCCACTTGCGGCACCGCTGGATGTAAGATAGCATCCACTTTCGCTAAACCAGCTGAAATAGCTTGTAGCGCCCATACGGCTGCGAATGCTGGAGCAAACGACGCGCCGATAGCTTCATAGACAGATTTTAACCAAAGGTCCATCTGTCTGTCATTGGCATCCTTAAGTGAAGCGCCATCCTCCACTGCAACTATGGATCTAGCTGCAAGTTTGGAAATCGGGGGATCCACCTTTGGACACTGGGTCCAGCGCTTGACCACCTCAGGGGGGAAAGGATAACGTGTATCCTTAGAACGTTTAGAGAAACGCTTTTCTGGATGAGCATCGTGTTTCTGGATTGATTCTCTGAAGTCAGAGTGATCCAACAGAGCACTTAATTTACGCTTGGGATAGAGGAAACGAAATTTCTCCTGCTCTGCCGCTGCCTCTTCTGCTGAAGGGGTTGGGGGAGAAATATCTAACAGCCTATTGATGGCTGAGATAAGCTCGTTTACCATGGCGTCCCCATCCGGGGTATCCAGATTGAGAGGGGTTCCAGGATTAGACTCCTGATCACTCTCTTCAGACACATCACAGGGAGACTGATTGCGCTGAGACCCTGAGCAGTGTGATGACGTTGAGGGTCTTTCCCAGCGAGCCCGCTTGGGGTGGCTGGGGCAATCATCTGAGTCATCATACTCATCCTGAGAGGCCGGGGACCCCCTTGCAGTCTGGATTAAATCCAACTGCGGAGGGTTAGAGGACATAGACCTCGCCGTGTCCATAGACTGAGCCCCAGGCATGGATTGCAAAGTTTCCAGGATTTTTGCCATAGTCACCGACATATTAACCGCAAAAACTGCAAAGTCTGACCCTGACACCGGGGCAGGACTTACAGGCGTCTCAGCCTGGGTCACTATCTCTCCTGACTCCGGCTGGCGAAGCAGCACCGGATCTGAGCATTGCACACAATGGGGGTCTTTGGAACCTGCTGGTAGAGCAGTCCCACAAGCAGCACACACAGTGCACACAGCCCTAGCCTTGGCAGCTTTGCGTCTTGTGGATGACATGTTGCTGCCTCCTCAGAGCGATCTGGGGTATTCAGCCAGGAAGCGACCTCACAGTGCAAGAAATCAATAAATCTCTATGTCCAGTGACACAATACACTAACATACACTGAGGCACTAGAGGGGCCAGCTGAAAAGCCGCTTACCGCCCGCTAAAGAGCGGGTGTGTGGTCTTCCAAAGCCCCTCAGTCTAGGTCTCCCAGAGCCTTGCGTCCTTCTTCCAGCCAGCCATGCATGTAATGGCTGCCGGCGTCCTGAGGGAAGAAGGGGGGCGGGCCCTGGGCGTTCCTGACCAAGAGCGGGAAGCCTGCTCCCTCTGTGCCTAGTGTGAGGGCTGGAGCATGTAAATCAGGCTCCAGCCCTCCTCGCTGCCGTGAAACAGCGTCTCTCCCCTACCCTGATTGACAGGGTGGGGGCGGGAACGATCGGAGCTGCCGGCGTCCTAGGCCCAAAAGCCGGGGACTAGAGTTATAAACGCCGCCGCCGTAAAAGCGCGGTCGGCGTATCCCCGGCGCACCACAAGTCACAGCAGCGCCGCCCGGTCCAGTGAGGGTCGGCGCTGCGTTCCCAGAACACAAAGTCCCCCAGATGACTGTAGGAACACCAGCTCAGTGTACGGTCCCCGGCGCACTACAACACCCAGCCAGCCCGGAGTGTGTCTGTGCCTGCCGGGGACACAGAGTACCTGTATGATGCAGGGCCCGGTCCCTGATGGTACTCCTGCTCCGTATCCATCAGGTTCTGATGGGTCTGTGGATGGAGCCCGGCGACAGAGCTTTGAGGCCGGCAGGATCCCACTTCCACAGAACCCCCAAGGGGATGTGGAAGGAAAAACAGCATGTCAGGCTCCAGCCCTGTACCAGCAATAGGTACCTCAACCTTACAACACCATCCAGGGGTGAGAAGGGAGCATGCTGGGAACACTATATGTGTCCTCTTTTCTTCCATCCGAACTAGTCAGCAGCTACTGCTGACTAAAATCTGTGGAGCTATGCATGGAATGTCTGACCTCCTTCGCACACAAAGCTAAAACTGGAGTACCCGTGATACCACGGGGGGGTATAGCCAGAGAGGGAGGGGCCTTGCACTTTTAGTGTAGTGCTTTGTGTGGCCTCCAGAGGGCAGTAGCTATACCCCAATCGTCTGGGTCTCCCAATAGAGCGCTGAAGAAATGAAGGTTTGTTAAAATTCTAGACCCTCTTATATTAGTTCAACGGGGGGATGGGGGGGACAGCAGTGGTGGAGCGCCTCAGGAGGGTCACAGGAGGCAAGGTAGGTAATGCTGTGGGCTCAGAGGAGAGGGTGTCGCAGCTCATTAGGGTTAGCGATGCTGTGGGCTCGGAGGAGGGGGTGTCGCTGCTCAAAAGGTCAGTTGTGTGGAGGGTCGGCGATACTGCGGGCTTGTGGAGTGTCATGGCGGCGGGTGCCATTGATCTGCCAGCGGGCTCGGAGGAGTCGCGGCTCAAGAGGGTAAGTGTACGGCTGCGGAGGGTCAGCGATACTGGAGGCTCGTTGGGTGTCGCGGCTGCGAGCGCTATTTGCCGCACTGAATCGCCGGTAGTTGACGCGATGGACATCAAGAAAATGGCTGCGCAGGAGGTAGCGCGTGCGCAGATTGGCCTCCGCGGCCATTTTGTTGAAGTCCATTGTGTCAACTACCGGCGATTCAAAGCAGCCCGCAGATCAATGGCATCCGCCTCCACTGCTGCACACTGACCCTCTTGAGCCGTGACACCCCCTCCTCCGAGCCCGCCTGCAGATCAATAGCGCCCGCCGTCATGACACCTCACAGTATCACTGACACACACTAACTCTCCTGAGCAGCTAATTTTATAAACTTTACCTTTTTTTTTTTGGATTTCAAAGCCTAAACATCCAAGCTGACCCCTACAGGTATGTAGAGAATCAGCCTGATAGTGCCAGTATAGCACTGGCATTAGCTTATATACGGATATCCTGGTGATTGGTTGCCTTTAATGTGCATTTGTGGACTGCATGACAAACTGTGTTCACAGAATGATTTCTGGAAATATTCCTGAACATGTTTTGTTTTTTTTTGCAGTGTCACATGAGGACCCCATAGGTCACGAAAATGCAATATTAACTGTCAGGTTTGTCCCTTGTACACATGGATTTCGTCAGAATATCTGAATTTTTTGATGAATTTCTATACTGTAGATGGTGGGATATTCAAAGTCCGTGCAATTTTACGCTGAACATTTTTCTGCAGTTGTTCCACAGACTAGTACACCTTTGACCATCTTTGCTTCTGACAGGCCGCCCCCTCTAACATGCTTTTAAATATGACTATAGGAGATTCTGAAATCATTGCATTGGGTTTGTATACCCTCAGCCATTCAGTGGACACATCTATGGCATCATGCAAGAATTACATTGCGACATTGACTTAAATGTATATCAGTAGGCAATACGGTGTTCCGCATTAGTACCAGCTGGAAGACTGCATGGAAAAAAAAAACTGCTAAAATATCTAAAACTGCTAAAATATAAAAAAAAAACAAACAAGACTTACAGCCCCAGTTAGCATATCATACATCAAGGCTCCCAAACTCCACCAATCCACTGCACGATTATGGCCACTTCTCATTAGAATCTCTGGGGCCCTGCAAAAGAGAAGAGGTTCAAAGTTTTTGTTTTTTTTTCCCCACAGGTCATAGCCATCTTAATAAAAGCATTGGCCTAAATACATTTATGCTGCAATCATGTGTAACATGTAAAAAAAAAAAAAAAGTTACTAATTCCTTAAAATTTGTGTGACATTTCATAAAATATGGAGAGGCAGGGATAGTGTACACCAAACTTTGGTGAAAATTAAGCCACTTCTGACAATTATATATATAAATCAGGATGTTGCAATTGTTAGGGTGAGTTCACATATCCAGTAATCCGTTAGGACGGATCCTGCAGAGATCCGTTGGATAAATGACGTCTGCCGGATCCGGGTTTTTTTTTTTGTTGTTGTTTTTTAACATTGGAGTCTATGGAGAACGGATGCGTTAACAGATTGCTATTTATCTTCCATTTGAAATTAATCCAGTAAGAAAAAAAAATGGATCCTTTACAGGTGTAAAAAAAAAAGCAAAACTGATTGCTAAATAGCAATCCTGTAACGGATCCATTCTCCGACTCCCATGTTAATGTAGCACCCCTGAGGTATCAGGTGCCACAAAATATGTAACCTGTGGACAACCCAAACCCTGGAATACCAGTGCCGGTGACAACACACAAACCCTTTTCTCTGCCTTGAGACAGTTTAGAGATGGGCCTGATGGAAGCCGCCTATTGGAAGAGGGTTCATCCAATTGGTAAGCTAGAAACCCGGGAGGTGGGAGAGGCTGGACTTGAACAGAGCGCGGGAACTGAAGTCAGTTAAGAGGAAGGAGGACGTCAGTTAGGAGTGAGGAGGACGTGAGAGAAAGTGAGGAGAAAAGGTGTTAAAAACCTGAAGAAAAAACAATACCCCTGCAACAAAAGATTTATAGAAGCAAAAGAAGCAGCGGACACCTTGGCTCACGAAACTGCACTTTATAACTTCGACTACCAAATACACAGATACTTTAGATGGGGTAAGAAACCGGGCAGGTTATTAGCTTCCCTTACAAAACCCTTTAGAGCGACCACCAGAATTCACAGAATAAAAAAAAAAAAAGGATGGCATAATAGTGTCAAAGGATGGGGAGATATCGGAGGAATTTAGAGCCTTCTTTAGCTCTCTATACAGGGCACAGTCGGGAGAAAGGTACGGAAGATCAAATTTTTTAGGTGATACACTGGCCCCAACATTAACAACAGAACAAAGAACTATACTTAACAATCCCATACATATACCGGAAATTATACAAACCATAGTCACCCTCAAATTAGCTAAAGCCCCGGGTCCAGATGGATTCAGCAATGAATACTATAAAATTCTGTGTCCCTTAATTAGTCCACACCTATGCACAATGTTCAATAATATAGTCCAATCCAAAACAATACCAGATGGATTTAATCAAGCAAGTATTATAGTTTTACCTAAGCCAGGCAACGACCCTCTGCAGGTGGAAGGTTATAGACCTATATCTCTCCTAAATTCGGATTTCAAAATTTTCACCAAACTTCTGGTAACTAGGTTGCAGCAGATAATCCCGGACCTCATACTCCCGTCAGACAGGATTTGTACATGGCATGTCTGTCACATATAACATCAGAACGGCGATAAGAGTAATATCGTATGGCAGACTTCATAGACATACCAAACAACTAATAGTAAGCCTAGATGCAGACAAAACTTTTGATAGAGTCTCATGGGATTATCTGCATAACCTTCTGAGCTGTAGACCGTTCGGTCCTTGGTTCTGTGAAGGAACCAGAATGATTTATAAAGATCCTACGTCTAAAATGTCAATAAATAGTGCATCTTCGAGGCCTTTCGAAATTCAAAGAGGGACAAGGCAGGGGTGTCCGTTGTCACCTCTGCTCTTTAATCTAGCTCTAGATCCCTTGTTGAGAGCCCTGCAAAATCTATAATTTCAAGGATCACAGGTAGGATTAACATCAGTAAAGATCCTGGCTTTTGCGGATGATATACTGTTATTCATAGCTAATCCTATGCAAGCAATACCGGGAATAATGAATACACTAAAAGAATTTGGAGAGACCACTGGGTTTAAAATTAATTATAGTAAATCAGAGGCGCTGGCACTTCTCAAATCTGGAAGGAATGATAGTTCTTAATTCCCTTTCAAATGGAGCACAAACTCAATAAGATACTTAGGCATTCAGTTGCCGGCGGATCCTTCAACACTATATAAGGCTGGTTTCACACTACGTCTTTTTAACATCCGTTGAAAACGTTATTTTAGCGGAAGTACGGATCCAGTGCAAATGCGTTTTCATTTCAATGCATTTGCAATGGACTCGCGTTAACATCCGTTCACCTGCGTTTGCGTGCGTTATAGTGAGGATCCAGTGACTTGCAGTTTTTTAACATGTTTCAAAAACGCTACTTGTAGCGTTTTTGAGCTGCGTCAAAATACTGCAAGTCACCGGATCCTGACTAAACAGCACGCAAACGCAGGTGAACGCTGGCGTGCTGATAGACAGGATCCTGCTTTTGTACTGAGCATGCCCAGAACAAGTCTCGCGTGATCTGTCTCTCTCTCCTCCTCCCTCCCTCACCCTCTCTCTCTATCTCTTTCTTTCCCCCTTCCTCCCCCTTCCTCTCTCTCCCACCTGAGAGCTGCGGACACTCGTAACCAAGGTAAATATCGCGTAACCACTTCTCTTAGTTACCCGATGTTTACGTTGGTAACGTGTGCAGGCAGCCCTGCTCCTAGCAGCTGCAGACACTCGTAACCAAGATAAATATCGGGTATCCAAGGCCGATGTTTACCTTGGTTACGTGTGCAGGCAGCCCTGCTCCTAGCAGCTGCAGACACTCGTAACCAAGATAAATATCGGGTATCCAAGGCCGATGTTTACCTTGGTTACGAGCGTCTGCAGCTGTCAGAAGCCGGCTCCCAGTCTAGTTCCCCTCACTCCCGATCACATGACTCCAATGCCCGCCCCTAAACATCCAGTGCAGGATCCTGCAAAATAAGACATGCGTTTGCATGCTTTTTTTGCTGTAAAAGCAGGATCCGTACTTCCGCTAAAATAACGTTTTCAACGGATGTTAAAAAGACGTAGTGTGAAACCAGCCTAAGATCAACTATAAATCCCTGATTACATCCTTTATACAGCTAATACAATCTTGGAAACATCTAACCATCTCATTTTCAGGCAAATGCCACCTAATAAAAATTGTAGCCTTTCCTAAAATATTATAACCATTTCAAACTTTACCCCTTTTGCTACATAAAACTGATGCAAAACTTTTAAACACCACATTCCGCAAATTTAGTTGGGGGCATAAGGGATGTAGATGCATAAGTCTAACAAAACTACAGTTACCTAAGGAGGAGGGGGGCATCAATATGCCAGATTTGAGTAAATACAACCTTGCTGCAAATTTCCGTTACATCTTGGACTGGATTAGGGGGAATTCCCTTTTTTCCAACGTTCAATTAGAACGACAATTATACCCCCACCTTCACTAACAGCTTTGGTGAATTTGAAGGGTGATGAAGTTCCGAATGGGATTAGGGAGCTTCCAACAATATGGCAGACGGTTCAAACATGGAGTTGGATACGGAAATTATGTGGGGCTAGCGCCTGTAACACACCATTCCAGCCCTTTGTAGGGAACCCGAGATTTCTTAGGGGCAGGACCCCAATACAATACGACATACTAGCAAGACAGGGGTGTGTCTTTGTGGCGGACCTAATGGATTCTGGATATTCAATACTTCCATATGAAATACTATCACAACACTTCCAAGCTTTTGCTGGAAACCTTTTTTTTGTTTCTCCAAGCTCGCAGCTTTGCACAGAAATGCATAGCTAGTAAACCAAGATCCGAGCGAGGGTCAGAACTAGACAAATTCTTGAAACAAGCTAAGACACAGGTTTTCTCAACAAGCCATATATATGCGAGATTAAGACCCCATTGGTCGTGGGAGACGAGAGTCGGAGGACCCTCAAAATGGGAGGGAGGTCATACCGGAATATGAAACTGAGGACTTTTTAAAGGCCACACTGATTCAAAGAAAATTTATATCAGCTATTAGTTACACAGATATGGCATTAATGATTTTCTATAGGGCCTACATCACCCCCTATATTCAGTCAAAAATAAAACTCAAGAGCAAATTACAATTGTTCCAAATGTGGCAAAGAGAAGACAGACTTATTTCATCACCGTTGGGAATGTGCGCAGATTAGGGTGGTCTGGGGGAGCGTCCATTCAGTTCTACAATCCAAACATTAAATTCCCACTGACACCACAATGGGCTATTTTTAATATTCTGGAAGAAGACTAACTAAAACTACCAAGACATATTAAAGCAGCTCTTATTATATGGGCCTCGGCTACCAGGAAGAGTATATTACATAAGTGGCTTAGTCCGGAACCCCCATCATTATCACTTATTCAAACTAAGGTTATGTTTGTGTTCAAGATGGACTGGCTGGACGCTCTCTCAGATAAGGAAAAGTTGACAAAATAATTTTTTGATACATGGTCCAGATTCATACCCACATTGCCGGATGTCATTAGAACCAGACTTAGATCCCAGTTTGAACACACATCGTGGTATTTATTGGAAAATATAAGTGGACGTAACCCAATTCCATAATAACGGACAACATAAGTTAGAGGACGCACGCAGAGAGGGAGGGGGGAGGGAGGGTATTGGGGTTTTGTTCTGATGATAGAAATTCATTTACAAAAACTTACCATTATTATTGTTGACATAAATATTGCATGTTACAAGTTTTTTTTTGATAAACATAATAAAAAGAAGTTTAAAAAAACCCCAAAAACCTGAAGAAAGAACTGGAGCTAAAAAGGAGGAGAGTTGCTGTGAAGTAAGGAACCAGTGCTTAAGGAACCCAGGGTTGCCAGAGTGCGGGACAAGGACTCAGAGCATCCAGCATAGGCGGGGAGCAGAACCCTTGAACAGGAGTACGCTTCAAGCTACCTGTTAAATCTGCCAGGTGAGGGGATCATCAGGGTCTCCCACCAACCTGAGAGTCCGGAGCAAAGCAGCAAGGAAGGGACCTGGGGACAAGGACAGGAGTCCAGGCAATTAAATTGTCCAGGCTGCCTGCTATACGGGTAAAGACTGAAACGGAGGGGATCCCAGGAAGCTTTAGGCCATGGGGACCCACCAAAAACCAAAGTGTGCACGGAGGACAGCTCACCAGGTCACTAACTGGCACTGGGAACAAAGGGTGAGGGAACACCTGAAAACCAGCACCACCCAGGTGGCGGTACCCGAACAGGGAGTAAAAAAAAAAAAAAAAAAGTTTAAACTGCTGTTCCTGTGTGGCTTGAATCCTTTCTACATTGGTGCATCATTAGCTTAGCTCACACTGCACACTACAACCACCATCATCCTCTTCCGGGGCTTAGCCCTACTGGCGGAGGGCCAGTACACCTGAGCTGCATTATACTACCCACCCCAGGAAGATCACGCAGCGGAAGCTTCTACAAAATAACCGCAACCCACAAGTGGTGTAGTCAAAAACGTATTTGTTTTACTTTTAATTTTTCCACTTTTTCGGATCGACCCCCGGGGGTCACAGAACCAGACATTGGCCACGCCCACGACTCGCCTGTTCACCACACACCTGGGACAGAGTATCCCACTGCCCTGCGGCGTCACATTAAAAAAAAAAAAAAAAAAAAAACAGATCCGGCTGGCAATTTAACGGACAAAAAAAAAAAAAGTCGTGTTTGTAGAACTTTTTTGCCAATGGATCGCTGCAGGATCCGTTCTAACAGATCATTACTGGACATGTGAACTCAGCCTAAGAAGTTATGAGCCAGCATGAAAAATTTTACTTCCTGATTTTGCGTTTCCACAAGGGGAGACGGGGCTGCAAGTGACATTATGAAGAAAAACAACTTTGTTACGGTTAGGCTGCTTTCACACTTCAGTCTTTTTCCATCAGTCACAATCTGTCGCTTAGAGAAACAAATGAATCCTGCAAAATAATTTGCAGGATTCAGTTTTTTACCCATAGACTTGTATTAACGATGGATTGCAACTGATGGCTCTGAGTTGCATCCGCTATGCGACTGATCGGTCATGGAATGACTGACCGCCGGGCGGAAGCAACGCAAAACGTAATTTATTTTGTAGCATCGAAAAAACGCAGTGTGTAGGATTCCGTCGGCGTCAGTTGTTTGTTATAATGGAAGCCTATGGGCGCCTGAATCTGTCCAATCCATCAAATGACGGATTCCGGCAACATTTCTGTCTTTTAGCAACAGAGCATGCTCAGATGTGTAAATTCCTTTCTGGTTAGAAAATCTCTCTCTCTGTTGATGTCGATCTCTCTCTCTCTCTCTGTCGGTCTTTCCCTCTGACATCCTCTCTCATACTCACCGATCACCGACGCGGCGTTGCACAGTTTCTGAAAATGCCAGTCGCTCATTATTCCATATCGTATTCACTGCTTTCCCCGCCCACCGGCGCCTATGGTTGTTTGCAGTCAGACGAGCCCCCACGCTGAGTGACAGCTGTCTCACTGCAACCAATCACAGCCGCCGGTGGGTGGGTCTATACCTTGCAGTAAAATAAATTTTAAAAAACGGCATGTAGTCCCCCCAATTTTGATACCAGCCAAGGTAAAGCCACTCGGCTGAGGGCTGGTATTCTTAGGATGGGGAGCCCCACGTTATGGGAAGCCCCCCAGCCTAACAATATCAGCCAGCAGCCGCCTGGTAATGCCGCATCCATTAGATACAACAGTCCCAGGACTGGTACCCAGCTCATCCCGCTAAGGAGTTAATAGCAGCAGCCCATAGCTGCCACTAAGTCCTAGCTTAGTGATGGCAGGTGTGTATGAGACACCCCCTCATCACTAAACTGTAGTGAAAGTAAATAAAACATAAAGACACCGAAAAATCCTTTATTTGAAATAAATGGAAAAAAAAAACAAAAAAAAAAAAACACCCTCTTTCACCACTTTATTCATTCCCAAATACCCCTCCAGGTCCGACATAATCCACAGGAGCTCCCCACGACGCTTTCAGCTCTGCTACATCGCAAGCTGACAGGAGCAGCCGTAGAGCACCGCTGCTCGTTTTGAGCTCCACGGAGCAACTGAAGTGAGTCGCGCTGTCAGTGGTGACGTCACTCAGGTTACCCACAGCCACAGATGAATTCTCTTTGCCAGGTACTAACTGCTACAACGGATCAGTTTTTTTTTACCGATCCGTCCCATCAGTTGTACCAATCTCCAATGCATCCGTCACATCAGTCACAAAACAGCTTGTGACTATGGAAAGACGGAAGTGTGAAAGCAGCCTTAGCTATCCCCCTGTACAGTCTTCAGTGATAAAAGAAAGTTTTCTTCATCCCTCTCGCTAAGCAGAGTAACATGTGCTGTCACATTTAGAAAGGGGTAAAAAAAAAAAAAAATAAGCTTCAGATGTAATATGTACTCATCCCTGACCTAATGGAGTGACATTTTTATTATGGGCTCATTGTTTAAGTTCAGAAATATATATAATCAGATATATATATCAGTATAGGATCAAATAATTTCTTATTGTTTTTAATTCATGATTTTATTTCTGTATCAAAAGTGTGTGAGAACAATCAAAATGCACCAAAGACAACAGTTGACTATGTGAATCAAGGAGACATCCCTGGCCACATTACACAGGTCTTTGATTAGTATGAATACCTAAAACACATTGGATTTATATCAGACTCTTATAACTTCTGTGAAGATTCTAGCTAAGGTTCGTGGAAATAGACTTACTAGGGTTATCTCCTCTATTATTCATCATGACCAGTAACATCTTATGCTGGATATCGATGGCAACTAATATATGTTGTTTATTTTTGAAACTACAATTGCCAACTAATAACCCAAGGAACAGAGTTATCTGATCGTTGGACTCTGCCAAAACCAATGACATCATGGAGTGGGGGTTTCTATGGTTAGTTCTTAAAGGGAACCTGTCATCAGAAATTTTGCTTTAAACCTAAAAGTTCCCCCCTCTGCAGCTCCTGGGCTGCATTCTAGCAAGGTTCCTGTACGTTTTCTGGCCCCTTTTAAACCAAATTAAATACTTCATAAACTTGTACCTTTTGCTATGTAAATTTTGTAAATCGTCCATGGGGGCGGGCTCTCTGCTGACCGTTTCTGTTCCTCCAGCAGATTTACGCTGCCCCCCAACGCTGAATTTCATATCTCAGGACGCCGCCCCTGGGCGCCCGTGGTCCCGCGCATGCGCTGTGCGACTGTAGCGGGACTGTGCACTGCGTGCACGTGTGACCACTGGTGACGTTTTGCGCAGGCACGAGGTTATGGGCGGCGCTGTGAGTGTCATCAGCAAGTGCCGCCCATAACCTCGTGACCGCACTTTCCCCTCTTCCTCCAGCGTTCTGCCTAAGCGCTTGCTCGCCAGATGACCCGACGTCACCTCTTTCACATCTTGCCCTGCTGCAGGGTAAGATGGGAAGGAGGTGACGTCAGGTCATTTGGCCGGCGAGCGCTTGCGCAGAAGGCTGGAGGCAGTGGGGGAAAGCGCGTCCACGAGATTATGGGCGGGCACTTGCGATGCAATCACAGCGCCGCCCATAATCTCGTGCTTGTGACACACGTCACCAGCGATCCTGGCGTGGGCGGCACCTCGGGCGCAGTGGGCGGCGTCCTGATGGATGAAATGGAGCGTGGGGGGACGGCGTCAATGTGCTGGAGGAACAGCAACGGTCACCAGAGAGCCCGCCCCCATGGACGATTTACAAAATTTACATAGCAAAAAGGTACAAGTTTATAAAGTATTTAATTTGGTTTAAAAGGGGACACAAAAAGTACAGGAACCTTGCTAGAATGCAGCCCAGGAGCTGCAGAGGGGGAAAGTTTTACTTTTCAAGCTAAATTTCTGATGACAGGTTCCCTTTAAAGGGATTTGGAACAGGCACACAGTTTATAGACTAGAGTGGGTATGATTTCTATACTCTAACCCTACAGCAAAGACAAGGGTAAATGTTTTTTTTTTTCTCAGAATCATTTGAGTTGGGAAGGGGTACAAGACGGGTGCCATTTTTCGCCTTTACTCTTCACATTAGTAATTGAACCTTTGGTAATTTTAGTAAGAAAACATACTGGTATAGAGGGATTTAGCAGTTGCATATTGGAACATCAGGTTGAATGCGGACGATGTCTTGCTCTTAGCTAATTCTCCTAAATCCTTGCCTATTGCAATGGAGGTGATGTGAATATACTGTCTGGTACTTCTGTCACTTGATGATTGGGGTAGTCAAGTAAACAATTTGCATAGTTCAAAATTACATTTAAATACTTTGAGTTCAGGTGTCCAATAACCCTTTGGATTATGAAAAGTAGGATTTTTGTGTACTCACCGTAAAATCTCTTTCTCTGAGTCTTCATTGGGGGACACAGGACCATGGGTTATGCTGCTGTCACTAGGAGGCTGACACTAAGTAAACATAAAAAGTTAGCTCCTCCCTAGCAGTATACACCCCGAGCCGGAGGCGGGCTCAGATCAGTTTGGTGCACAAGCAGTAGGAGGAGTACCAGAATCACCATACATAAAAACAAGTTGTAACTAAAACAAAGCAGCCGTGCAAACAAGAGGTCTATGAACATAAGACCGCTGAAAATAGCAGGCAAATGCAATTAAACAACCAAAAAACCAAGCAGGGTGGGTGCTGTGTCCCCCAATGAAGACTCAGAGAAAGAGATTTTACGGTGAGTACACAAAAATCCTACTTTCTCTATCGTTTCATTGGGGGACACAGGACCATGGGACGTCCAAAAGCAGTCCCTGGGTGGGAATATCGAAACCCGCAGATAGGAAGAAACAACAACCTCCCTCGGCGGGCTTGCACTATAATTGAATGCTGCCACCCTATTACAGGTGTGCAACTGCTGCCTGCAAGACCTTTCTCCCGAAACTAGCATCTGCCGATGCTTGGGTGTGAACCTGGTAGAACCTAGTATAGGTGTGCAGGCTAGACCAGGTGGCGGCCTTGCAGACCTGGTCGGCCGACGCCTGATGCCTAATCGCCCAAGAGGCTCCCACTGCACGGGTAGAGTGCGCCCTTACCCCCCGCGGCGGAGACTTGTCCCGAACCCGATAGGCCTCTGATATGGCGGAACGGATCCATCTGGCAATTGTGGCTTTGGATGCCGATTCACCCCTCTTGGGACCAGAAGGGAGGACAAAACAGACCATCTGACTTACGGAACGGCGCGGTTCTGGAGACATAAATTCTAAGTGCGCGCACTAGGTCCAGAGTGTGCAAGGACCTCTCCAAGCTGTGAGAGGGGCCAGGACAGAAGGACGGAAGAACGATTTCTTCGTTAAGATGGAACGGGGAGACCACCTTTGGGAGAAAGGCGGGATCTGGCCGGAGAACCGCTTTGTCCTGATGAAAAATCAAAAAGGGAGCACGACAAGAGAGAGCTGCCAGCTCTGACGTCCTGCGAATAGAAGTGATGGCAACGAGGAACACCACCTTCCAAGACAGATGAGAAAGGGAAGAATCTCGCAAGGCTCGAATGGGGGGCCCTGAAGCGACCCTAGGACTAGATTAAGGTCCCACGGCTCTAGAGGCCGACGGTACGGCGGGGCCAGGTGGGCCACTCCCTGGATGAAGGTCTTAACCTGTGAACGAGCGACCAGTGGCTTCTGAAACAGGATTGATAACGCCGATACCTGGCCCTTTAGTGTTGCGAGCGAGAGACCCGCATCTAGGCCTGGCTGCAAGAATGCCAATAGGGAAGGAAGGGAGAAGGCGAGAGGAGAAGAAATATTATGCTCTTCACACCACCTGAATAAAACTTTCCACGTGCGGTAGTATATTCTTGATGAAGATGGCTTCCTGGCCCTAATCATTGTCTGAATCACTCTTGAAGAAAAACCAGCCTTAGCTAGAACCCAGGATTCAATGGCCAGGCCGTCAAATTTAGGACCTGTGAGTTCTGATGGAAAAGAGGTCCCTGCTGCAGAAGATCTGGACGGTCTGGAAGGCGCCACGGAGCGTCTGCGAGGAGCTGAGTGAGTTCCGCGAACCATGCTCGCCTGGGCCAGTCCGGAGCCACTAGGATGACCGGTATTCCTTCCGCCTTGATCTTCTTGAGGACCCTCGGGATCAGAGGGAGCGGAGGGAAGATGTACGGGAGACTGAACTGGCTGCATGACAGGGTGAGGGCGTCGACTCCTAAAGCCAAGCGGTCGCGGCACCGCGCTACAAATTGCGGAACCTGACGGTTGAACCGGGAGGCCATTAGGTCCACATCCGGAACTCCCCATCTGTCGCAGATCTGGTTGAAGACTTCCCGGTTGAGGGACCATTCTCCGGAGGCGAGGCCTTCCCTGCTGAGGAAGTCCGCCGCCCAATTGTCCACGCCTGGGATGTGTACCGCTGAGATCAGGGAGTGATGACACTCGGCCCAGTGCAAAATCTTCTTGACTTCTCGCATCGCCACGACACTTCTTGTGCCGCCTTGGTGGTTGATGTACGCCACCGCCGTCGCATTGTCCGACTGGATCCTGACCGGGCAACCCTGTACTAGGTGCCGAAACTGCTGCAAGGCTAGCCTGATGGCTCTTATCTCCAAAATGTTGATCTGGAGACAACTGTCCCGCGGTGACCATCGGCCCTGCGCTGTGTGATGCCGAAACACTGCTCCCCAGCCCTGGAGACTGGCGTCGGTGGTCACTATCTTCCAGTGGAGCGGGAGGAAAGACCTTCCTGACGCGAGGTTGCGTTGATTGAGCCACCAACGGAGGGAGTGGCGGGTCTCCGGCGAAAGATGAAACCTGCGGTCCAGAGAAAAGGGAGATCTGTCCCACTTCTTCAGCAAGGCCAGCTGGAGGGGCCGGAGGTGGAACTGTGCAAAGGGTACCGCTTCCATTGCCGCCACCATACGACCGAGGACTCGCATGCCGAACCTGATGGAAACTTGGCGCTGACGCCGGAGAGCGCGGAGGCCTCGTTGCAGGGAAGACATCTTTTCCTGTGTGAGGAAAACTCGCCCTTGGATGGTATCGAATACCATGCCTAAAAAGGTGATCCGACGGGCCGGGGTCAGAGAGGACTTCTTCCGATTTATCAGCCACCCTAACCGTGAAAGGGTGTCGATCGTGACCTGAACCCCAAGACGACAGTCCTCGAAAGAAGAACCCTTTATCAACATATCGTCCAAGTACGGGATGACCATAACACCCCTGGAATGTAGGACGGACATGGCAGCAGCCATGATCTTCGTAAAGACCCTGGGTGCGGATGCGAGGCCGAAGGGAAGAGCCGTGAACTGGAAGTGATCTTCCGCTATCGCAAAGCGGAGGAACTGTTGGTGAGAGGTGGCTATCAGGACGTGAAGATAGGCGTCTTGAATATCCAGCGATGCCAGGAATTCGCCTACCTCCATGGACGCGATGACGGACCGGAGTGACTCCATTCGAAACGGCCGAGGCCTCACCGACCTGTTTAGAAGCTTTAGGTCGAGGACGGGACGGACAGAGCCGTCATTTTTGGGGACCACGAAAAGGTTGGAATAGAACCCCTTGAAACGCTCTGCGGGAGGGACTGGTACCACGACTCCGGCTCGGAGGAGGGAGTCTATGGAGTGAAAGAACGCGCGAGCCCGCGTGGGAGACTCGGGAGGGCAAGATAAGAAAAAACGTCTCGGTGGCTTTGCTTCGAATTCTATTTTGTTGCCTGATGTGATGATCTCTCTGACCCAGGCATCGGCGGTCAGGGGGATCCACACATGCTGGAAACGAGACAGACGCCCTCCCACAAGTCTGGCGCTGTTGCGCGCTGACCGCGAGTCACTTGGAGGAACGTCGGCGGTAACCAGAAGAGGATCTCGTGGACTGGCGGGGACGTGAACGCCAGGCGGGATTGGTCTTGAATGACGGGGTCTTCCTGTCTCTCGGAGGAGAGCAGCTTTTTCACGGCTGGGGAGTGGAGTTGAAGCTGCGAAAGGGCCGGAAACGAGCGGTGGGGCGCCGATTCTGGAAGCGCTTGGGGCGCAATTGGGGGAGAGATGTACTCTTTCCTCCCGTTGCATCGGAGATCAACTGGTCCAGCTTATCTCCGAAGAGACGTTCCCCTAGGAAGGGCAAGGAAGTTAGTGACTTCTTAGAGGCCGCATCCGCGTTCCAGGACCGGAGCCAGAGGGCTCGACGGATGGCCACATTGTTGCTGGCGGCCCGGGCCGCGCAACTTGCAGACGCCAGGGCTGCATTGAGCAGGTACTCACCCGCGAGGGAAATCTGCGAAGCGATGGGAACCAGGTCCGGATTGGCAGGAATGGCGCGGAGACCGCAGCGTAGTGTGTCCGCCCAGGACATCAGGGCCTTCGCAACCCAAACCGAGGCAAAGGCCGGAGAGAGGGATGTGCCCGCTGCCTCGAAGGCGGAACGGGCCAACCTGTCAATAGTACGGTCCGTAGGGTCCTTGAGAGACGTACCGTTAGTGAGTGGAAGGACTGTGTGAGAAGACAGGCGGGAGATTGGGGGGGGGGGTCGACCACAGGGGAGCCTGCCCAATCCTTTCTAAGACCCTCAGGAAAGGGATAATGCAAATCGATGGACTTACCACTGGTAAATACCCTGTCCGGCTGTTGCCTGTGGCTGCGCAGTAACTCAGCGAATTCTGGATGTCCGCTGAATGTGCTCTGGGCCCGCTTCACCCGCTTAAACGAGACCTGGGTGCTCTGGGAGGAGACGGGGTCCACCTGTACCTTCAAGGTCTGGTTTACTGCTTCTATCAGGCTATTCACCATGCGCCGAATATCAGCCGCCTGCTCTGAGTCCTGCAGGGGTGCCGCATCGGAATCATCATCGGAGCAGTCAGAAGCCTCCCTGGAGGACTGACTGTCTGGACCTGGGGATGAAGGTGAAACCTGGGAAGAGGCTGAGGACGAGACCTGGCGGGTCCGTTTCTGAGCAGCAGAGGAGGTCCCTGCAACGGGGCTCACCTGCTTCGGAGGCGATTGCGTCGGGTCTGCGGGAATCTGGGCGAGCGACGGCAGCAGGCGCAGTGCTTGCGCGATGGTCCGAGAAGCCTCAGAGAGGGAATCTACGGACTGGGACAGGGACGCTAGCCAGTCGGGGGGGGCGGGACGCAGGGCCCTGCAGCATATGGCGCTGTGGCGTCTGCGGTATCAGAAGCGTCGGCCGCGGAGTCCTGCGGGGGCTGCGCGTCTGTAGAACAAGTCCTGACCCTTGGAAAATTTGGACTTGCAGGAGGAGCATGCAAAAAATAGTGCAAAGGGGGCCTGCTTGGGTTGGGTAGGCTTAGCCTTAGGCATGGTGAAAACAAGTACTCTCCCTGGTGGCTGCTAGGAAGGAGACAGGAGAGGGTTAACTCGTCCCTAAACTCAGAGAACGCTACCTAGTGAGGGCTACTCCTTAGGAGCAGAGCTTACCCAGGTCCTGCGTGCTGCCCACCAGTCCAGAAGGGGGAGTCCAGGAGAGAGCTGGCCAGAAGAGTCAGAACGCCGGCGCGCTGCAGCCTCAGGGGACCAGAGACAGGCTAAAATGGCGAGGGGACGCTGGAGGAGGCTGGGGGAGAAGCAGGATTCCGGCGCGAAAAACCGGAGGATCCACAGCCCCCACCATCAGCCAGGAGGCAGAGCAGTGGGAGGATACAGAGGGAGACGACTGGCGGCCAATAGCGCTGCAGCGGGGGCGTGGCTAGGACGCAGGAGCGACTAGGCCGAGACCGGGGGCTAAATTTATGGAGAGGGCCGGGGGAAAGTGCAGGAGAGGTCGGTCCTACCTGTAATCGGCGGCGCCGGCCCAGCGACGGATGCGGTGCAGGCAGGGCGCCCTGCCCCTGCCTGTGTACAGTGCTACTCGTCCAGGAAGACTCCGGGGGAGAGCGTGCTGAGGCAGGGTAGTGGACATCATGATGGGGGTAGCAGCCCCCTTTCAGGAGAAGGCAGCGTGACAGGGCCCCATCGATTACACACGCTGCGGAGGTTCCATCCCTGCTGTACTCCCCTGTACGCCCTTTGGGGTGATACCGCAGGGCGAATCAGGGGTGCCCACAAAACAACCTGCCCACACGCGCACCCCCGGGAGTGGTACCACGGGGATGCACGGGGGAGAGGGCCCGAAACCTCAAGCCCCTGCGACCCTGGGGAGTGGTACCCACAGGGCTGCGGAGGATGAGTGAAGCGAATACCTGCAGAGAAAAAGACGACAGGTATGAGCGTGATGAGCGGCGCCGAAATAAAAGAAAAAAAAAACGCAAAAACATACATGGCTGAGGGGGGCCGAGACGGCCCACATCAGCCTCCTACGACACTAAGCTAAAACTGATCTGAGCCCGCCTCCGGCTCGGGGTGTATACTGCTAGGGAGGAGCTAACTTTTTATGTTTACTTAGTGTCAGCCTCCTAGTGACAGCAGCATAACCCATGGTCCTGTGTCCCCCAATGAAACGATAGAGAAAACTGAATTTGACTCCATTTTTATCTAAATTCATACAGAAATAATATCAATCTTGTATAGGTCTTTGTTAACATTGATGTTGAGTATTTATACAATACATAGTAAAGAACCGCGGGAGGCTGAGATAGGCCCTATAGAGGAGGAATGATGGTTAGAGATATTGGAAAAATTCCCTCAGTTATCGCTAACCGAAACACAAAGACTTTCTCAACTCGACTGATACATAATGTGTATAGGACTCCTGTGTTTATGTTTAAGCCTTTAGTGACGGAGCTAATTTTCACCTTAATGACCAGACCAAATTTTGCAATTCTGACCAGTGTCACTTCATGAGGTTATAACTCTAGAACGCTTCAACGGATCCCAGTGATTCTGAGATTGTTTTTTCGTCACATATTGGACTTCATGTTAGTACCAAATTTAGGACAATATTTTTTGCGTTTATTTATGAAAAAAATTTAATATTGGCAAAAATTTTGAAAATTTTGCAATTTTCAACTTTTGAATTTTTATACCGTTAAACCAGAGATTTCTGTGACACAAAATAGTTAATAAATAACATTTCCCACTTATCTACTTTACATCAGCACAATTTTGGAAACAAAATTTTTTTTCGTTAGGAAGTTAGAGGGGTTCAAAGTTTATCAGCGATTTCTCATTTTTACATCAAAATTTACAAAACCATTTTTTTTAGGGACCACATCACATTTGAAGTGACTTTGACAGGCCTAGATGACAGAAAATACCCAAAAGTGACACCATTATAAAAACTGCACCCCCCAAAGTACTCAAAACCACATTCAAGAAGTTTATTAACCCTTCAGGTGCTTCACATGAACAAAAGCAATGTGGAATGAAAAAAAGCAAAAATTAAATTTTACCTAAAAATGTTGCTCTAACCCAAATTTATTCACTTTTAGAAGAAATAACAACAAAATGGACCCCAAAACTTGTTCCCCACTTTCTTATGAGCGCGCAGATACCCCACATGTGGTCAGAAACCTCTGGTTGGACAAATGGGAGGGCTCGGAACAGAAGGAGCAATATTTGAATTTTGGAAAGCAAATTTGGCTGAAATAGATTGCGGGCACCATGTTGCATTTACAGGTCCGCTAAGGTACCTAAACAGAAGAAATCCCTCACAAGTGACGCCATTTTGGAAACTAGACCCCTCAAGGCTTCTATCTAGGGGTATAGTGAGCATTTTAGATCCACAGGTACTTCACAGATTTTGTTAACGTTACGTTGTCATATTGAAAATTTTAATAATTTTCTCAAAAATGTTGCTTTAGCATCAATTTTCTCACTTTTTCAAGAGGTAATTCCAAAAATTTGACCTCAAGGTTTGTTACCCACTTTTTTATGAGCGCGGTGATACCTCACATGTGGTCTGAAACCTTTGTTTGGACAAATGGGAGGGCTTGGAACGAAAGGAGCAATATTTGAATTTTGGAAAGGAAATTTGGCTGAAAAAGATTGCGGGCACCATGTCACATTTGGAGGACCCCTAAGGTACCTAAACAGCAGAAACCCCGCACAAGTGACCCCATTTTGGAAACTAGGCCCCTCAAGGAATTTATCTAGATGTTTGGTGAGTACCCTGAACCCCCAGGTGCTTCACAGAAGTTTATAACGTTGAGCCATGAAAAAAAAAAAATAAAATTTTACCACAAAATTGTTATTTCAATCAGGTAGCTTTTTTTTTTACAAGAGTAAAAGGAAAAAATTCAGCATAACATTTATTGTGCAATTTCTCCTGAGTTTGGCGATACCTTATATGTGGTGGAAATCAACTGTTTGGGCGCATGGCAGGGCTCGGAAGGGAAGGAGTGCCATTTGACTGCAAAATTGGCTGGAATCAATAGCGGACGCCAGGTTGCATTTGGAGAGCCCCTGAGGTGCCTAAACAGTGGCTGTCCCCCACAAGTGACTCCATTCTGGAAACAAGACACCTCAAGGCTTTTATCTAGGTGTATAGTGAGCAGTTTGAATCCACGAATACTTCACAGAATTTGATAAGCTTAGGTTGCCATATTGAAAATTTTCATTTTTTTCACAAAAATGTTGCTTCAGCATCAAATTTCTCACTTTTTCAAGAGACAACAACAAACCGTGGACCCAACAGGTTGTTATCCAATGTCTTATGAGCACAGGGATACCCCACATGTGGCCAAAAACCTCTGTTTGGATAAATGGGAGGGCTTGGAATGGAAGGAGTACCATTTGAATTCTGGAAAAGTTGAGATAAATTGCGGGCACCATGTCACATTTGCAGGGCCCCTTGGGTACCTATACAGCAGAAACCCCCCACAAGTGACCCCATTTTGGAAACTGGATTTTATTCAGGAGTACAGTAAGCATTTTGAATCCACAGGTACTTCACAAAAATGTTGCTGTAGCAACAAATGTCTCACTTTTAGGCTATGTGGCCATGATCCAGCGACACGGCGTCTAGTATACAGTGTCAGCCTTCCTGCAGAGATGTGAGTGTTGTCCACGGGAGAACGCAGCTGCCCATGCCCACGATTTGGGTTCAGGCCGCTGTGGAGCTCTATGCTACCTGCAGAGAACACTCATCTCCGCAGCATAAATTGACATGCTGAGGCTCGGGAAGCTGCACCACAGGTCGGTTTATGCTGCGGAGAAGAGAAGCACAGTGGGTATGGGATTTCTAAAAATCCTTCCACTGTGCTTCTACTGCACAACGCAGCGCTATGGACGCAGGGAAAACACACTGCGCCCAAAACGCTGCAAATCCCGATTGTGGGCGCACAGCCTAAAATGCTACAATGGATGAATGGATAGATGTCAAACAAATTTAACGTCCCACCCCCTGCATATTCTAAGCTGGCGCCCTTTAGTGCCTTTCATGTGGCACTAAAGGGTGCCTAGCCTTGTATTTAGCCCCCCAAAAAATTAATAATTAAAATAAACGACGTGGGGTCCCCCCTATTTTTGATAGCCAGCTAGGGTAAAGCAGAAAGCTGTAGCCTGCAAACCACAGCTGACAGCTTCACCTTGGCTGGTGATCAATTTGGAGGGCTCCCCAGGCGTTTTTTAAAAAAAAAAAAAAAAAAAAAGTGGGGTCCCCCCCAAATTAGATCACCAGCCAAGGTGAAGCGGACAGCTGGGGTCTGGTATTCTCAGGGTGGGAAGAGCCATGGTTATTGGACTCTTCCCAGCCTAAAAATAGCAGGCCGCAGCTGCCCCAGAAGTGGCGCATCCATTAGATGCGCCAATCCTGGCGCTTCGCTCCAGCTCATCCCGCGCCCTGGTGCGGTGGCAGACGGGGTAATATATGGGGTTGATACCAGCTGTAATGTCACCTGGCATCAAGCCCTGGGGTTAGTGATGTCACGGCATCTGAACAGATACCCGACATTACTAACCCAGTCAAGTAATAGAAAAAAATAAAGACAAAAAAAAAAATTTGAAAAAAAAACTCCCCGAAACATTCCTCTTTTACCAATTTATTGAAAATTAAGGGAATTTTGTTTACTTACCGTAAATTCCTTTTCTTCTAGCTCCAATTGGGAGACCCAGACAATTGGGTGTATAGCTTCTGCCTCCGGAGGCCACACAAAGTATTACACTTAAAAGTGTAAAGCCCCTCCCCTCTGCCTATACACCCCCCCGTGAGTCACGGGCTCCTCAGTTTTGGTGCAAAAGCAGGAAGGAGGAAACTTATAATTTGGTCTAAAGTAATTCAATCAGAAGGAAGTTCGGAAAACTGAAAACCATTCAACATGAACAACATGTGTACACAAAGAACAACAGCCCGAAAAGAACAGGGGCGGGTGCTGGGTCTCCCAATTGGAGCTCGAAGAAAAGGAATTTACGGTAAGTAAACAAAATTCCCTTCTTCTTTGTCGCTCCATTGGGAGACCCAGACAATTGGGACGTCCAAAAGCAGTCCCTGGGTGGGTAAAATAATACCTCGTAATAGAGCCGTAAAACGGCCCCTTCCTACAGGTGGGCAACCGCCGCCTGAAGGACTCGCCTACCTAGGCTGGCATCTGCCGAAGCATAGGTATGCACCTGATAGTGTTTCGTGAAAGTGTGCAGGCTCGACCAGGTAGCCGCCTGACACACCTGCTGAGCCGTAGCCTGGTGCCGCAAAGCCCAGGACGCACCCACGGCTCTGGTAGAATGGGCCTTCAGCCCTGAGGGAACCGGAAGCCCAGAGGAACGGTAGGCTTTGAGAATTGGTTCCTTGATCCACCGAGCCAGGGTTGATTTGGAAGCCTGTGACCCTTTACGCTGGCCAGCGACAAGGACAAAGAGTGCATCCGAGCGGCGCAGGGGCGCCGTACGAGAAATGTAGAGTCTGAGTGCTCTCACCAGATCCAACAAGTGCAAATCCTTTTCACATTGGTGAACCGGATGTGGACAAAGAGAAGGTAAGGAGATATCCTGATTGAGATGAAAGGGGGATACCACCTTAGGGAGAAATTCCGGAACCGGACGCAGAACCACCTTGTCCTGGTGAAACACCAGGAAAGGAGCCTTGCATGACAGCGCTGCTAGCTCAGACACTCTCCGAAGTGATGTGACTGCTACTAGGAAGACCACTTTCTGCGAAAGGCGTGAAAGAGAAATATCCTTCATTGGCTCAAAAGGTGGTTTCTGAAGAGCCATCAGCACCCTGTTCAGATCCCAGGGTTCTAACGGACGCTTGTAAGGAGGAACTATGTGACAAACCCCCTGCAGGAACGTGCGCACCTTTGGAAGTCTGGCTAGGCGCTTCTGGAAAAACACAGAGCGCTGAGACTTGTCCCTTAAGAGAACCGAGCGACAAACCCTTTTCCAATCCGGATTGAAGGAAGGAAAGAAAAGTGGGCAAGGCAAATGGCCAGGGAGTAAAACCCTGATCAGCGCACCAGGATAAGAATATTCTCCACGTCCTGTGGTAGATCTTGGCGGACGTTGGTTTCCTGGCCTGTCTCATAGTGGCAATGACCTCTTGAGATAACCCTGAAGATGCTAGGATCCAGGACTCAATGGCCACACAGTCAGGTTGAGGGCCGCAGAATTCAGATGGAAAAACGGCCCTTGAGACAGCAAGTCTGGTCGGTCTGGTAGTGCCCACGGTTGACCCACCGTGAGATGCCACAGATCCGGGTACCACGACCTCCTCGGCCAGTCTGGAGCGACGAGGATGGCGCAGCGGCAGTCTGACCTGATCTTGCGTAACACTCGGGGCAACAGTGCCAGAGGAGGAAACACATAAGGCAGTCGAAACTGCGACCAATCCTGAACTAATGCGTCTGCCGCCAGAGCTCTGTGATCTTGAGACCGTGCCATGAATGCCGGGACCTTGTTGTTGTGCCGGGACGCCATTAGGTCGACGTCCGGCATCCCCCAGCGGCAACAGATCTCTTGAAATACGTCCGGGTGAAGGGACCATTCCCCTGCGTCCATGCCCTGGCGACTGAGAAAGTCTGCTTCCCAGTTTTCTACGCCCGGGATGTGAACTGCGGATATGGCGGATGCTGTGGCTTCCGCCCACAGCAGAATCCGCCGGACTTCCTGGAAGGCTTGCCGACTGCGTGTGCCGCCTTGGTGGTTGATGTATGCCACCGCTGTGGAGTTGTCCGACTGAATTCGGATCTGTTTGCCTTCCAGCCACGGCTGGAACGCTTTTAGGGCAAGATACACTGCCCTTATCTCCAGAACATTGATCTGAAGGGAGGACTCTGGCTGAGTCCAGGTACCCTGGGCCCTGTGGTGGAGAAAGACCGCTCCCCACCCTGACAGGCTCGCGTCCGTCGTGACCACCGCCCAGGATGGTGGTAGGAAGGATTTCCCCTTCGACAATGAAGTGGGAAGAAGCCACCACCGAAGAGAGGCTTTGGCTGCCTGAGAAAGGGAGACGTTCCTGTTGAGGGACGTCGACTTCCTGTCCCACTTGCGGAGAATGTCCCATTGAAGTGGACGCAGATGAAACTGCGCAAAAGGAACTGCCTCCATTGCTGCCACCATCTTCCCTAGGAAGTGCATGAGGCGCCTCAAGGGGTGTGACTGGCCTTGAAGGAGAGATTGCACCCCTGTCTGTAGTGAACGCTGTTTGTCCAGCGGAAGCTTCACTATCGCTGGAAGAGTATGAAACTCCATGCCAAGATATGTCAGTGATTGGGCCGGTGTCAGATTTGACTGTGTGAAATTGATGATCCACCCGAATCTCTGAAGAGTCTCCAGAGCAATGTCCAGGCTGTGTTGGCATGCCACTCATGAGGGTGCCTTGACAAGCAGATCGTCTAAGTAAGGGATCACCGAGTGTCCCTGAGAGTGTAGGACTGCTACAACTGCTGCCATGACCTTGGTGAAGACCCGTGGTGCTGTCGCCAGGCCGAAAGGCAGTGCCACGAACTGAAGGTGTTCGTCCCCTATGGCGAAACGCAGGAAGCGCTGATGCTCTGGTGCAATCGGTACGTGGAGATAAGCATCTTTGATGTCGATTGATGCTAGGAAATCTCCTTGGGACATTGAGGCGATGACGGAGCGGAGCGATTCCATCCGGAACCGCCTGGTTTTCACGTGTTTGTTGAGCAGTTTTAGGTCCAGAACAGGACGGAAAGATCCGTCCTTTTTTGGCACCACAAACAAGTTGGAGTAAAAACCGTGACCCTGTTGCTGAAGAGGAACAGGGATCATGACTTAGACCGCCATGAATCGGAGTTCGCACAAAGCATAAAAACTGAGGAGCCCGTGACTCACGGGGGGGTGTATAGGCAGAAGGGGAGGGGCTTTACACTTTTAAGTGTAATACTTTGTGTGGCCTCCGGAGGCAGAAGCTATACACCCAATTGTCTGGGTCTCCCAATGGAGCGACAAAGAAAAATAAATTTCGGTCGCTGTAATCCATTTTGGAGGTCCCACGCCGACTCTGGATCTTCTAGAATATGGGGGGCACGTTCAGGGAACGTATCCCCCATTTTCTGGAAGAGCAAGCTCTCCATGAGCAGTGTGGGTGCAGTAATCTGAGAATACTGCACTCACACTGCCCCGGTCCAACCTAGGGCAGAGTGACCTGCAGCAACCTCATTCTAGAATATGAGGGGCACGCTCACAGAACGTACCCCCCATTTTCTAGAACAGCAGTCTCTCCATGTGAGGAGTGTGGCTGCAGATTACCATACTCACCCTCCCCCGGTCCACAGTGCAGCAGCCTGTGCAGCAGCGACGTCAGAGTCCCTGCTTGCAGGGATCCAGCTGACAGCCGCTGTCTGCGCATGCGCCGCCAGCTTTCAAGAAGCAGGCGGCGTGATCGCAGGGACGGAGCACCAGCAGACAGGTAACGTAAGACCGGGGGCTGGGGGGGGGGGGTGACGGCGGGACAACTTTCTGCCGCATGTGACGTGTCACATGCGGCAGAAAGAGCAGGATGAATGCGGCCGCCATCTTCCACGCTCCGGAGGGGGGAGGCGGCTCTGGAGACCGGAGGGGGCTCCGGGGACCAGAGATCTCCGGTGGCCCGGAGGAGGGGTCAGGGGGAGGACATTTCCCTCCGATCTGAAATGTTTGATCATTTCAGATCGGAGGGAAATGAATGCAGATCCGGCGGCGGCGGGAGTTTTCAGCGCGCGTCGGCGCCATCTTGGATTTTCCGGAGGGGGGGTAGGGGTGGTGGGGTGACTCATATTTATTGCTCATCTGACATGTTTGATCACGTCAGATGAGAAATAAATCAATTTTACCGGCCATTTATTTTTTTTTAATGTTGTCGCCGGTATACGGTGTATACCGGCAATCGCATTAACGGGGTCCAAAAAAAAAACACCCCGATTCATAATCTTGGGGGTCTCAGCTACCTCCGGTAGCTGAAACCCCCGAGATTTTTCGTCACTGGGGGGCGCTACAAGCTTTTTCCGGCCTGACGTCTCAAGACGTCGGAACAGAATAAGTACCCTGTTTTTCCGACGTCTTGAGACGTTAGGCCGTCGCTATGGGGTTAAAATTGGAGCTAGAGCAGATGAGGGATGTCTCAGATGTGGATCGAACAATGCAGCCTTACTTCATATGATGTGGTCCTGCATGGAATTGGAGAGATTCGAAAGAAAAGAAATTGATCTGCTTAGTCAGGAGTTTGGGATGGTCCTAGAGACAATAAATGTGTGTATGGGGTATGTGGATGATCTCTGGACAAGGTGGCCATGGCTTGTATGCTGAACATGGGGCCTAAATTAATAGCACAACACTGCTTAGATGCTAACAGTCAGACAAAGAAGGGAATTTTGTTTACTTACCGTAAATTCCTTTTCTTCTAGCTCCTATTGGGAGACCCAGACAATTGGGTGTATAGCTACTGCCTCCGGAGGCCACACAAAGTATTACACTTTAA
This sequence comes from Anomaloglossus baeobatrachus, assembly GCF_048569485.1. Lineage (NCBI taxonomy): Eukaryota > Metazoa > Chordata > Amphibia > Anura > Aromobatidae > Anomaloglossus > Anomaloglossus baeobatrachus. Next base: position 427,737,365 of record NC_134354.1, on the reverse strand, counting down.
AAAGTGTAACCCCTCCCCTCTGCCTATACACCCTCCCGTGCATCACGGGCTCCTCAGTTTTGGTGCAAAAGCAGGAAGGAGGAACTTATAAATTGGTCTAAGGTAAATTCAATCCGAAGGATGTTCGGAGAACTGAAACCATGAACCAAAAGAACAATTCTTCATGAACAACATGTGTACACAAAAAAACAACAGCCCGAAGGGAACAGGGGCGGGTGCTGGGTCTCCCAATAGGAGCTAGAAGAAAAGGAATTTACAGTAAGTAAACAAAATTCCCTTCTTCTTTGTCGCTCCATTGGGAGACCCAGACAATTGGGATGTCCAAAAGCAATCCCTGGGTGGGTAAAGAATACCTCAATAAAAGATAGCCGAAAACCGGCCCCTTCCTACAGGTGGGCAACCGCCGCCTGAAGGACTCGCCTACCTAGACTGGCATCTGCCGAAGCATAGGTATGCACTTGATAGTGTTTTGTGAAAGTGTGCAGACTAGACCAGGTAGCCGCCTGACACACCTGTTGAGCCGTAGCTCGGTGTCGCAATGCCCAGGACGCACCCACGGCTCTGGTAGAATGGGCTTTCAGCCCCGAAGGAATCGGAAGCCCCGAAGAACGGTAGGCTTCAAGAATCGGTTCCTTGATCCATCGAGCCAAGGTTGACTTGGAGGCCTGCGAGCCCTTACGCTGGCCAGCGACAAGGACAAAGAGCGCATCTGAACGGCGCAGGGGCGCCGTGCGAGACACGTAGAAACGGAGTGCTCTCACCAGATCCAAAGAGTGCAAATCCTTTTCACATTGGTGAACCGGATGAGGGCAAAATGAAGGTAAGGAGATATCCTGATTGAGATGAAAAGGAGATACCACCTTAGGGAGAAACTCCGGTACAGGACGCAGAACCACCTTATCCTGGTGAAAAACCAGGAAGGGGGCCTTTCATGATAGCGCTGCAAGCTCCGACACTCTTCGGAGTGAGGTAACTGCCACTAGAAAAGCCACCTTCTGCGAAAGACGTGATAAAGAGACATCCTTCAGCGGCTCGAAAGGTGGTTTCTGAAGAGCCGTCAGCACCCTGTTAAGGTCCCAGGGTTCCAGGGGGCGCTTGTAAGGTGGAACTATGTGGCAAACTCCCTGCAGGAACGTGCGGACCTGCGGAAGCCTTGCCAGGCGTTTTTGAAAAAATACTGAGAGCGCCGATACTTGTCCCTTGAGAGAGCCCAGTGACAAACCCTTTTCCATTCCGGATTGAAGGAATGAAAGAAAAATGGGTAAGGCAAAAGGCCAGGGAGCAAAACCATTATCAGAGCACCAGGACAAGAAGATCACCAACGACCTGTAATAGATCTTGGCGGACGATGGTTTCCTGGCCTGTCTCATAGTGGCAATGACATTCTGAGATAACCCTGAAGAGGCTAAGAGCCAGGACTCAATGGCCACACAGTCAGGTTGAGGGCCGCGGAATTCAGATGGAAAAACGGCCCTTGTGACAGCAGGTCTGGGCGGTCTGGAAGCGCCCACGGCTGACCCACCGTGAGATGCCACAGATCCGGGTACCACGACCGCCTCGGCCAATCTGGAGCGACGAGAATGGCGCGACGACAGTCGGATCTGATCTTGCGTAACACTCTGGGCAACATCGCCAGAGGAGGAAACACATATGGCAGTCGAAACTGCGACCAATCCTGAACTAACGCGTCCGCCGCCAGAGCTCTGTGATCTAGAGACAGTGCCATGAAGGCCGGGACCTTGTTGTTGTGCCGTGACGCCATGAGATCGACATCCGGCGTTCCCCAGCGGCGACAGATCTCTCGAAACACGTCTGGGTGCAGAGACCATTCCCCCGCGTCCATGCCCTGACGACTGAGAAAATCTGCTTCCCAGTTTTCTACGCCCGGGATGTGAACTGCGGAGATGGTGGAGCCTGTGGCTTCCACCCACTGCAGAATCCGCCGGACTTCCTGGAAGGCTTGACGACTGCGAGTGCCGCCTTGGTGGTTGATGTAGGCGACGGCAGTGGCGTTGTCCGACTGTATTCGGATCTGCCTGCCCTCCAGCCACCGATGGAACGCCTTTAGGGCTAGATACACTGCCCTTATCTCCAGAACATTGATCTGCTGGGAGGACTCCAACGGAGTCCAGGTTCCTTGAGCCCTGTGGTGGAGAAACACCGCTCCCCACCCTGACAGGCTCGCGTTGTGTGCCTCCTTCAACACAAAGCATAAAACTGAGGAGCCCGTGATGCACGGGAGGGTGTATAGGCAGAGGGGAGGGGTTACACTTTTTAAAGTGTAATACTTTGTGTGGCCTCCGGAGGCAGTAGCTATACACCCAATTGTCTGGGTCTCCCAATGGAGCGACAAAGAAAAAGGACTATACAGTGGAACCTCGCTAAGGCTGCTTTCACACATCCGGCTTGAGCTGTGCGGCTCAATACGGCTGTGCAAGCTATGCAACGGATGCGGTGAAAACACCGCATCCTTTGCATAAGTTTTTCCCATGCGGACCGTCCGGTTTTTGCCGCTTGCGGCATGCTACTGAGCATGCGCAGTGGCAAAAACCGCATGCGGCGGCCGGATGCGGTTTTAGCCGCATCCGGCCGCCTTAGGCATGCATTGAAAAATGCGCCGCATCGGCCGAATGCGGCGCGATGCGGTTTTTTTTGACGCTCGAAAAAACGTGCCAGGCAACGTTCCATCCAGCTGCCACATCGGCTAAATCTGACGCATGCGGCAAAAACCGGACGGAACGCAAGGCCATGCGGCACAATGCGGCACTAATTAAAGTCTATGGAGAAAAAATGCAAGCGGCAGCAAAAAAAAAAAAAAACGGTTGCGATTTTCCTGCAAAGTGCCGGATTGTGCCGCATTGCAGAAACCGGAGGTGTGAAAGCAGCCTTAACAAGTAACCCACTTAACGAGAATTTCGCTTAACAAGCAAAGCTTTCTGTAAATTTGTAACCCGGTTTACGAGAAAGCTTTGCTTTGCGAGCAAAATCCTCACCTCACACACTTCCGGTTCCGTCCATCTACCGCGCTCTGACCCGCACTTGCAGTTTACACAAACACACACATGCACGCACAAACACACACATGCACGCACAAACACACACATGCACGCACAAACACACACATGCACGCACCCACATACAGTATTATGCTCACCTTACCTTCCGTTCCACCGCCGGTCTCATGGTTCTTGTAGTTTCCGGGTACATCGTGACGTGCTCGCGGCGAACTACAAGTACCATGAGGCCGGCGGTGGAACGGAAGGTAAGGTGAGCATATATGTGTACCTTCCGTTTCATCGCCGGCCTCCTGGGTCCTGTAGTTCGCCGCTTCGCTCCACTCCAGGCTGTGCATCGGCATCCATAGCGACGAAGCAGGAACCTCCTGGTTCCCGTCACCGCTACTCAAAGGCAGCGTTCTGGCCAATCAGAGGCAAGCGGCTCTGCCTTTGATGTCAGCGCTCTAAAAGGAAGTTCCTCCCTCGTCGTTATGGTAACCCGATACACGGCCTGCACCGGAGAACAGCAAGTCCCAGGAGACCGGCGATGGAACGGAAGGTAAGGTGAGCATATAATATGTGCGTTTGCGTGCTTGTGTGTGTGTGCGTTTGTGCATGTGTGGAATGATAGAACAGGGGACCAGGATGGGACATTTAACAAGTTGTGGAACGATTTGTCAGCATTGCAATGATTTCCTATGGGAAATCTTGCTCTGCTGAATGAGCAACTTTGCTAACAAGCACAGTCCCAGAGCGGATTGTTCTTGTTAAGCAAGGTTCCACTGTATCATTAACAAAGAAGGGAATTTTGTTTACTTACCGTAAATTCCTTTTCTTCTAGCTCCAATTGGGAGACCCAGACAATTGGGTGTATAGCTACTGCCTCCGGAGGCCACACAAAGTATTACACTTAAAAGTGTAAGGCCCCTCCCCTTCTGGCTATACACCCCCCCGTGGGATCACGGGCTCCTCAGTTTTAGTGCAAAAGCAAGAAGGAGGAAAGCCAATAACTGTTTTAAATACAAATTCAACCCGAGAAACAGCCTCGGAGAACTGAACTGTTCAACATGAACAACATGTGCACCCGAAAAAAACAAACTTCCTAAGAAAACAGGGCGGGTGCTGGGTCTCCCAATTGGAGCTAGAAGAAAAGGAATTTACGGTAAGTAAACAAAATTCCCTTCTTCTGTGTCGCTCCTAATTGGGAGACCCAGACAATTGGGACGTCCAAAAGCAGTCCCTGGGTGGGTAAAAGAATACCTCGTGATAGGGCCGTCAAACAGCCCTTTCCTACAGGTGAGCCACCGCCGCCTGAAGGACTTGTCTACCTAGGCCGGCATCCGCCGAAGCGTAGGTATGCACCTGATAATGCTTGGTAAAAGTGTGCAGACTCGACCAGGTAACCGCCTGGCACACCTGCTGAGCCGTAGCCTGGTGTCGTAATGCCCAGGACGCACCCACGGCTCTGGTAGAATGGGCCTTCAGTCCTGATGGAATCGGAAGCCCAGCCGAACGGTAGGTGTGAAGAATTGGTTCCTTGATCCACCGCGCAAGGGTGGATTTGGAAGCTTGCGACCCTTTACGCTGACCAGCGACAAGGACAAAGAGTGCATCCGAGCGGCGCAGAGATGCCGTGCGGGAAATGTAGATCCTGAGTGCTCTCACCAGATCCAATAAATGCAAACCCTTTTCAAATTGGTGAACTGGATGCGGACACAAAGACGGTAAAGTGATATCTTGATTGAGATGAAAGGAAGATACCACCTTGGGAAGAAATTCTGGAATTGGACGCAGAACTACCTTGTCCTGGTGAAACACCAGGAATGGAGATCTGCATGATAACGCCGCCAGCTCGGACACTCTCCGAAGAGACGTGACCGCCACTAGAAAGGCCACTTTCTGTGAAAGACGAGAAAGGGAAACCTCCTTCATAGGCTCGAAAGGCGGCTTCTGGAGAGCAATTAGAACCTTGTTCAGGTCCCAGGACTCCAACGGCCGCTTGTAAGGGGGGGACGATATGACAAACCCCTTGCAGGAACGTGCGTACCTGAGGAAGTCGCGCCAGGCGTTTCTGAAAAAATACGGATAGCGCGGAGACTTGACCTTTAAGGGAGCCAAGCGACAAACCTTTTTCCAACCCGGACTGCAGGAAGGAAAGAAAAGTAGGCAATGCAAAAGGCCAGGGAGAAACTCCCTGAGCAGAGCACCAAGATAGGAATATCCTCCACGTCCTGTGGTAGATCTTGGCGGAGGATGGCTTCCTAGCCTGTCTCATGGTGGCAACCACTTCATGAGATAAACCTGAGGCCGCTAGGATCCAGGACTCAATGGCCACACAGTCAGGTTCAGGGCCGCAGAATTCAGATGGAAAAATGGCCCTTGAGACAGCAAGTCTGGACGGTCTGGTAGTGCCCACGGATGGCCTACCGTGAGGTGCCACAGATCCGGGTACCACGACCTCCTTGGCCAGTCTGGAGCGACGAGAATGGCGCGGCGGCAGTCGGACCTGATTTTGCGGAGCACTCTGGGCAACAATGCCAGAGGTGGGAACACATACGGTAGCCGGAACTGCGACCAATCTTGAACTAAGGCGTCTGCCGCCAGAGCTCGGTGATCGTGAGACCGTGCCATGAAAACCGGGACTTTGTTGTTGTGCCGTGACGCCATCAGGTCGACGTCCGGCATCCCCCAGCGGCGACAGATCTCCTGAAACACGTCCGGGTGAAGGGACCATTCCCCTGCGTCCATGCCCTGGCGACTGAGAAAGTCTGCTTCCCAGTTTTCTACGCCTGGGATGTGAACTGCGGATATGGTGGATGCCGTGTCTTCCACCCACGTCAGAATCCGCCGGACTTCCTGGAAGGCTTGCCGACTGCGTGTTCCCCCTTGGTGGTTGATGTATGCCACCGCTGTGGAGTTGTCCGACTGAATTCGGATCTGCTTGCCTTCCAGCCACTGTTGGAAGGCTTGTAGGGCAAGATAGACTGCTCTGATTTCCAGAACATTGATCTGAAGGGTGGACTCTTTCAGAGTCCACGTACCTTGAGCCCTGTGGTGGAGAAACACTGCTCCCCACCCTGATAGACTCGCATCTGTCGTGACCACCGCCCAGGATGGGGGTAGGAACGACTTTCCTTTTGACAATGAGGTGGGAAGAAGCCACCACCGGAGAGATTCCTTGGCTGCCTGAGAGAGGGAGACCTCCCTGTCGAGGGACGTCGACTTCCCGTCCCATTGGCGGAGAATGTCCCATTGTAATGGACGCAGATGAAACTGCGCAAAAGGAACTGCTTCCATTGCTGCTACCATCTTCCCTAGGAAGTGCATGAGGCGCCTCAAGGGGTGCGACTGGCCCTGCAGGAGAGATTGCACCCCTGTCTGTAGCGAGCACTGTTTGTCCAGTGGAAGCTTCACTATCGCTGAGAGAGTATGAAACTCCATGCCAAGATATATTAGTGATTGGGTCGGGGTTAGATTTGACTTTGAAAAGTTGATGATCCACCCGAAACTCTGGAGAGTCTTCAGTGCCACGTTCAGGCTGTGTTGGCATGCCTCTTGAGAGGGTGCCTTGATAAGTAGATCGTCTAAATACGGGATCACAGAGTGACCTTGCGAGTGCAGGACTGCTACTACTGCTGCCATGACCTTGGTGAAGACCCGAGGGGCTGTCGCCAGCCCGAAAGGTAGAGCTACGAACTGCAGGTGTTCGCTTCCTATAACGAAGCGTAGAAAACGCTGATGCTCTGGCGCAATCGGCACGTGGAGATAAGCATCCTTGATGTCTATTGATGCTAGGAAATCTCCTTGAGACATTGAGGCGATAACGGAGCGGAGAGATTCCATCCGGAACCTCCTGGTTTTTACGTGTTTGTTGAGCAGCTTTAGATCCAGGACGGGACGGAACGACCCGTCTTTCTTTGGCACCACAAACAAATTGGAGTAAAAACCGTGGCCTTGTTCCTGAAGAGGAACGGAAGTCACCACTCCTTCCGCCTTTAGAGCGGACACCGCTTGCAGCAGAGCATCGGCTCGGTCGGGCGGTGGAGAAGTTCTGAAGAAACGAGTTGGAGGACGAGAGCTGAACTCTATCCTGTACCCGTGAGACAGAATGTCTCTCACCCAACGGTCTTTGACCTGTGACAGCCAAATGTCGCCAAAGCGGGAGAGCCTGCCACCGACCGAGGATGCGGAGAGAGGAGACTGAAAGTCATGAGGAAGCCGTCTTGGTAACGGTTCTTCCGGCTGGCTTTTTTGGGCGTGACTGAGTCCGCCAAGAATCTGAGCTCCTCTGATCCTTTTGAGTCCTTTTGGACGAGTAGAATTGGGACCTGCCTGAGCCTCGAAAGGACCGAAAACCAGACTGTCCCCTCCTCTGTTGGGGTTTGTTTTGTCTGGGTTGCGGTAAGGATGAATCCTTACCCTTGGAGTGTTTAATGATTTCATCCAAACGCTCACCAAACAATCGGTCACGAGAAAAAGGCAAACTGGTTAAGCACTTCTTGGAAGAAGAATCTGCCTTCCATTCTCTCAACCACAGGGCTCTGCGTAAAACCACGGAGTTGGCTGACGCCACCGCCGTACGGCTCGTAGAGTCTAGGACAGCATTAATCGCGTAAGACGCGAATGCAGACATTTGAGAGGTCAATGGTGCCACCTGCGGAGCAGATGTACGTGTGACCGTGTCGACCTGTGTAAGGCCAGCTGAAATAGCTTGGAGTGCCCATACGGCTGCGAATGCTAGCGCCAACGACGCTCCAATAGCTTCATAGATGGATTTTAACCAGAGCTCCATCTGTCTGTCAGTGGCATCTTTAAGTGCCGCCCCATCTTCCACTGCAACTAGAGATCTGGCTGCAAGCCTGGAGATTGGAGGGTCCACCTTGGGACACTGTGTCCAGCCCTTGACCACGTCAGGGGGAAGAAGGGAATTTTGTACTTACCGTAAATTCCTTTTCTTCTAGCTCTTATTGGGAGACCCAGACAATTGGGTGTATAGCTACTGCCTCCGGAGGTCACACAAAGTACTACACTAAAAAGTGCAAGGCCCCTCCCCTTCTGGCTATACACCCCCCGTGGGATCACGGGCTTACTCAGTTTTAGTGCCAAAGCAAGAAGGAGGAAAGCCAATAACTGGTTTAAACAAATTCACTCCGAATAACATCGGAGAACTGCAAACCGTTCAACATGAATAACATGTGTACCCGCAACAAACCAAGAATCCCGAAGGACAACAGGGCGGGTGCTGGGTCTCCCAATAAGAGCTAGAAGAAAAGGAATTTACGGTAAGTACAAAATTCCCTTCTTCTTCAGCGCTCTATTGGGAGACCCAGACAATTGGGACGTTCAAAAGCTGTCCCTGGGTGGGTAAATAAATACCTCTTGATAGGGCTGCAAGACAGCGCTCCCCTACGGGGAGGCCACTGCCGCCTGCAGTACTCTTCTACCTAGGCCGGCATCCGCCGAAGCATAGGTATGCACCTGATAATGTTTGGTGAAAATGTGCAGACTCGACCAGGTAGCTGCCTGGCACACCTGTTGAGCCGTAGCCTGGTGGCGTAATGCCCAGGACACACCCACGGCTCTGGTTGAATGGGCCTTCAGCCCTGATGGAACCGGAAGCTCAGCAGAACGGTAGGCTTCAAGAATTGGTTCTTTGAGCCATCGAGCCATGTTGGCTTTAGAAGCCTGCAATCCCTTGCGCGTACCAGCGACAAGGACAAACAGTGCATCAGATCGGCGCATAGGCGCCGTGCGGGAAAAGTAGATTCTGAGTCCTCTGACCAGATCTAACAAATGTAAACCCGTTTCAAACCGGTGAGTCGGATGAGGACAAAATGAAGGTAATGATATATCCTGATTAAGCTGAAACGCGGATACTACCTTAGGGAGAAACTCCTGAATGGAGCGCAACACTACCTAGTCCTGGTGAAACACCAGGAAGGGAGCCTGATATGACAGAGCTGCCAGCTCATACACTCGCCGAAGAAACGTGATCGCCCTAGAAAAGCCACTTTCTGTGACAGGCGAGAAAGGGGAAACTCCCATCAGAGGCTCGAAAGGCGGCTTCTGGAGAGCAACGAGTACCTCGTTCAGATCCCATGGATCTAACGGCCGCTCGTACGGGGGCACAATATGACACTCCCTGTAGCAACGTGCGCACCTTAGGAAGACGTGCTAGACGCTTCTGAAACAACACGGATAGTGCCGAGACTTGCCCTTAAAGGGAGCCGAGCGACCAACCGTTTTCCCGACCAGAGTGCAGGAGGGCAGGCAAAGTAGGCAAAGCCGATGGCCAGGGATACACTCCCTGAGCAAAACACCAAGATAAGAATATCTTCCACGAGTTGTGGAATATCTTGGCAAACCGCGGCTGGCGAGCCCGTCTCATTGTGACCCTGACGTAATGCTCACAGTCGACTGACGGTGAGATGCCACAGATCTCGGTACCACAACCTCCTCGGCCAGTCTGGGGCGACGAGAATAGTGCGGCAGCAATCGGAAGCTGGAACTGCGACCAATCTTGAGCCAAGGCGCCTGTCGCCAGAGCTCCCGCCATGAAAATCGAGACCTTGTAGTTGCCGAGACGCCATGATGTCGACGTCCGTCCTCATCCCGCGGCTACCGATTTCTTGAAGCCAAACGGGAGCAGGTCCCATTCCCCTGCGTCCACGTCCTCGCGACTGAGGAAGACTTGCTTCCTAGTGTTGTACGTCCGGAATGTGTACGCCACCGCTGTGGATAGTCCGACTGAATTCGGTTCTGATTGCATTCCAGCCACTGCAGGAAAGCTTGCAGTGCAAGATACACTGCCCAGAGCTCTAGACCACTGAGTTGAAGAGTGGACTCCTCTGAAGACGGTCTTTGACCGTCTGTGAAAGGGGGACGTTACTGTGTAGGAACATCGACTTCCTTCCCCTTAGCGAAGAATCTTCTAATGATGCGGACGCAGATGAAACTGCGTGAAAAGGCTCGCCTCTGGATGAGGCGCCTCCTTGAAGGAGAGACTGCACCCTCGTCTGTAGTGAACGCTGTTTGTCCAGCGGAATTCACTATCCCTGAGAGAGTGTGAAAACTCTATGCCAAGATATGCCAGCGATTGGGTTCAACTTAGAAGAAGTCAAAGACCTCCCCGAAACTCTGGGAAGGGTCCAGCGCCATGTTCAGGTTGTGTTGGCATGCTTCTAAAAGAGAGTGCCTTGACAAGTAGATTGTCCAAGAAAGGGATCACAGAGTGACCGTAAGAGCGCGGGACTGCTCCCACTGCTGCCATGAACTTGGTGAAAAACCCGTGGGGCTGTCGCCAGCCGAAGGGTAGGGCTACAAAACGAAATATGCCCGTAGCCAACGCCGGTGCCTTGGAGCAATCGGCACGTGGAGATAAGCATCCTAATGTCTATGGATGTTAGGAAAAACTCTTTGAGACAGTGAGGCAATGACGGAGCGGAGTGATTCCCTCCGGAACCGCCTGGTTGTCACGTGCTTGTTAAGCAGTTTAAATTCCAGAACGGGACGGAAGGAGCCGTCCTATCTTGGCACCACGACCAGGTCGAAGCAAAAGGCGTAACTGGTTCCTGAAGAGGAACAGGGATTACCACTCGTCCTGCCTGCAGAAGAGCCTCGGCTCGGTCGGAGAGGTAGTTTGAGACAAACTGACTCTCTCTCACCGGCCTTTGACCTGTGGTAGGTAAATGTCGCTAAAGCGGGGGAGTCTGCTCCCCGCGGTTGCGGAGTGAGAAGGCTGAAAATTATGAGAAAAAAACGCTTTGGTAGCGATTCCTCCGGCTGCCTTCCCCGGGCGTACTTGAGCCTGCTAGGAATCTATGCCCTTCTGGGCCTTTTGAGTCGTTTTGGACAGTTGAATGAATTCATTCAACCCTTACCAACAGACTATCACTAGATAAAGGCAACCTGGTTAAGCACTTTGTTGGAAGAAGCATCTGATCCAATCTGTTAACCACTAGGCTCTGCGTAAAAAATACGGAGATGGCCGATGCCACCGACGTCCGGCTCGTAGAGTCTCGGACAGCCTTAACAGCATGGTTCGCCATGCGGCGATTGCGAGATTACAGACGCTGCTGAGACCGAGATGTACCGGTGACAGCGTCCCTCTGCGCAACACTATCTGAAATAGCTTGGAGTGCCTTCACGGCTGCGACTGCCGGAGCAACCGACCTGCCGATAGGTTCTGGCCGCAATCTGTCTATGAAGCTATCTATCTGTCAATGGCATTTTGACGTGAAGCCCCATCCACCACTACAACTATAGATCCAGCTGCAAGCCTGGAGATCGGGAGATCCACATTTGGACCTGGGCTAGCGCTTGTCCAATCAGGGAGGAGAGTGTCTCATTAATACGGTCGGAGAACGCTTATCGTGAAAAGCGTTGCGTTTCTGGACTGCATCTCTAGGATCAGAGGGCCAGACGAGTACGCAATTGCTTGCGATATTAGAAAAGAGATCTCCCCTGCTGTGAAGCTGACTCTTTCACTGATGGAGTCGAGGGCTATTCCCAGCGAGCCTGCTTAGGCCCTCTTGAACTGACGTCCGTGTCGGAGCCTGCCCCCTGGGACGCGTGAAAACCACCCTGGAGCCTTGAGCTGCTCCTCAAATCATGGTGGCCAGGGGCATTGCAACTATATTGCCCAAGGTCTGCGTGGGCTGCCAGACTGTAAGATGTCAGCCATAGTCACAGCCAATATAACAGCGGAAAGAAACTGCAATTTCGTCCCTGTCTCTGGACAGGAAGCACAGGTGGTTCTTTTAACCACATATAGCCGAAAACCCCGGTCAAGCAATTGCCCGCACTGGGGTCCTAGACTCGTATTACATGCAGTACAAGCAACATATAAAGTCCTCATTGGCCTTTTCTTTTTCTGCTGTTGTTGTCTAGCTATCTAAGTGCATAGCCTAGGATAGCGACCGTACAGTAAATAATCATACAAGCATGAAGTACAAATAAACACTTCAGCTCATGTAGTACACGCAGCATTGAAAACTTGTGGCTTGGCACATTAGCTCTTCTGCTGCTGTTGTCTATTTATCCAGGAGCTTGAGACAAGGATAGCGACATACAGTGAATGTATAGCATTCAAGCACGAAGTACAAGTAAACACTTCAGCACCTGTAGTACCCGCAGCATTGAAAACTTGTGGCTTGGCACATTAGCTCTTCTGCTGCTATTGTCTATATATCTAGGAGTATGAGACAAGGATAGCGACATACAGTGAATGTATAGCATACAAGCCTGAAGTACAAGTAAACACTTCAGCACATGTAGTACACGCAGCATTGAAACTTGTGGCTTAGCACATTAGGCCTTCTGCTGCTATTGTCTATATATCTAGGAGTATGAGACAAGGATAGCGACATACAGTGAATGTATCGCATACAAACATGACAGTAAACACTGCCAGCACATGCAAATGAAGCAGCCTTGCAAGCTGGTGCCTTGGCACCACTGCTCTACTGCTGCTGTTGTCTAGTTAACTAGGAGCATGAGGCAAGGATAGCGACATACAGGAAATGTATAGCAGACAAGCATGACAGAAAAACACTGCAGTACAAGCAAATCAAGCAGCATTGAGAGCCTGTGCCTTGGCAGCCTTGCCTTACTGCTGCTATTGTCTGTTTAACTAGGTGCATTAGCCAAGAAAAACGACATATAGTGCATGTATAGCATGACAATAAACCCAATTGCAGCACCTGCAAACGAAGCGGCAATGAAAGCTTGTGCCTTGGCACTTTGCTGTTGCCAAATCTGACAACAAACACTGCAGACTAATCATTGAACACTTGTCTAGCCATCTAGGAGAGTATGCCCAGAATAGCGACAGTACAGTGCTGCATCGCATATCCGCACACAGTTCAAAAGCCCACTTCAGTATTAGTGGGACCAGTACTGCCTATCGCCCGCCCAGCGCGAGTATGAGGTCGCTCAAAAACCTGTGCCTGGTTCCGTTCTCCCAGAGTGGAAACCATAATGGCTGCCGGCTTCTCTTCCACGTCCTGTGCAGAGGGGCGGGCCGTGGGCGAGCCCCAGCCAAGAGCGGGAACCCGGCATCTCACTGTGTTCAGTGAGAGGGGGCTGGAGAATGCAAAGCAGACTCCAGCTCCCTGCGCTGAGATCTGTACAGCGTCCCGCCCCTCCTCTGACTGGCAGGGCTGGGGGCGGGAACGAAGCGGTGCCAGGCCTCAGAAGCCGGGGACTAAAGTTACAGGCGCCCCCGCCGTAAAAGCGCGGTCGGCGCCAAGTCCCCGGCGCACTACAAGTCACATCAGCGCCGCCGCCGTATGAGCGGTCGGCGCAAGTTCCTAAACATGACCCGTCGCTCAGCCATGGCTGCAGCAACATAAGCCCATCACTAATGTCCCCGGCGCACTATAACGCCCAGCAAGCCCGGAGCGTGCTGTGCTTGCCGGAGACACCGAGTACCTGACCGATGCAGGGCCTTGTCCCTGATAGTACTCGTGCTCCACATCCATCAGGTTCTTCTGGGTCTGTGGATGGAGCCCGGCCTCAGGGCTTGGAGGCCGACAGATCCCACTTCCACAGGGCCCTCCAAGGGGATGTGGAAGGAAAACAGCATGTGGGGCTCCGGCCTCTGTACCAGCAATAGGTACCTCAACCTTGCAACACCATCTGGTGAGAAGGGAGCATGCTGGGGACACTATATGTGTCCTCTTTTCTTCCATCCGAGATAGTCAGCAGCTACTGCTGACTATACAATGTGGAGCTATGCGTGGATGTATGACCTCCTTCGCACACAAAGCTAAAACTGAGTAAGCCCGTGATCCCACGGGGGGTGTATAGCCAGAAGGGGAGGGGCCTTGCACTTTTTAGTGTAGTACTTTGTGTGACCTCCGGAGGCAGTAGCTATACACCCAATTGTCTGGGTCTCCCAATAGAGCGCTGAAGAAAAGGATAGCGCGTATCTTTAAGCCGTTTGGAGAAACGCTTATCTGGATAAGCGTGATGTTTCTGGATTGCGTCTCTAAAGTCAGAGTGGTCCAGAAAAGTGCTTAATTTACGCTTGGGATACCTGAAATAGAATTTCTCCTGCTGTGAAGCTGCCTCCTCCGCAGGAGGAGCTGGTGGAGAAATATCTAACATCTTATTGATGGACGCTATAAGATCATTCACTATGGCGTCACCATCCGGGGTATCTAGATTGAGAGCGGCCCCAGTATCAGAATCCTGATCAGTTACATCCGCCTCATCACACAGAGAGTCGTCCCGCTGGGACCCTGACCAGTGTGATGAAGTTGAGGGTCGCTCATAGCGAGCCCGCTTAGGTTGTCTGGGACTGTCGTCCGAGTCAGAGCCGTCACCCTGGGGTGCATGTGACACCCCCGGAGCTAGGAAGTGTTCCAGCTGAGGGGGACCAGGGGGCAATGAATCAACAGTGCCCATGGTCTGAGTTACTGGTCTAGACTGCAATGTTTCAAGAATTTTAGACATAGTCATAGACAATCTGTCAGCAAAAGCTGCAAACTCCGTCCCTGTCACCTGGACAGCATTCACAGGTGGTTCTCCCTGGGTCACCTCTAGCAGAGGCCCCGGCTGAGCAATTGCCACAGGGGCCGAGCACTGCACACAATGGGGGTCAGTGGAACCTGCCGGTAGAGCAGCCCCACATGCGGAACAGGCAGCATATAAAGTCCGTGCCTTGGCACTTTTGCTTTTTTGCGGACGACATGCTGTTGTCTCCTTGAGAAATCTAAGGAGGGTATATAGCAGAAATCACCAGCGACCGTACAGTGTAAAGTATTGCCAGCACAAAATACAAAGTACACTATGGCACAAGTGGGGGAGAGCCCTTGAGGGCTGCTTACCGCCCGCTGAAAAGCGGGTGTGAGGTCGTAGAATCCCTTGTCTGGGTCTCCCAGCCTCCCCTCTGCAGCTCAGCGTGCAGGCAGGAATGGCTGCCGGCGTCCTGTGAAGAGGGGCGGACCGTGGGCGTGCCACAAACAAAAGTGCGGGAAACTGCGTCCCACTGTGCCTAGTGTAAGGGCTGGAGTATGTAAAACAGACTCCAGCTCTTAGCGCTGCTGGTCTGTACAGCGTCCCGCCCTCCTCCTGACTGGCAGGTCTGGGGGCGGGAACGATACGAACTAGGCCGCAAAAGCCGGGGACTGTAGTAATCTAGCGCGGCCGTCATATATGCACGGCCAGCGCGGAAGTCCCCGGCGCACCACAAATCCCAGCCGAGACGCAGTAAACACTGACCCCAGCGGCCGGATCGGCCGATCGTACTAAGTCTCCTCACTCAGCAGAGCTGTAGTGAGTAACGGCACAAGCGCAGCAGCGCTGTTTACCCCGGCGCACTAACACACCCAGCAATGCTGCAGTGTGCGTGCGGTAAGCACGGGGACACGGAGTACCTTAATGAAGCAGGGTCCTGTCCCTGAGGAAACTCCGCTCCGTATCCAGCAGGTCCTCCAGGGGCTGTGGATGGAGCACGGTCTCAGTGCCCGGAGACCGGTAAAGTCCCACTTCACCCAGAGCCCCAATGGGGATGGGGAAGGAATCAGCATGTGGGCTCCAGCCTCCGTACCCGCAATGGGTACCTCAACCTTAACAAACACCGCCGACCGCAAGTGGGGTGAGAAGAGAGCATGCTGGGGGCCCCCGTATGGGCCCTCTTTTCTTCCATCCGACATAGTCAGCAGCTGCTGCTGACTAAACAGTGGAGCTATGCGTGGATGTCTGACCTCCTTCGCACAAAGCATAAAACTGAGGAGCCCGTGATCCCACGGGGGGGGTGTATAGCCAGAAGGGGAGGGGCCTTACACTTTTAAGTGTAATACTTTGTGTGGCCTCCGGAGGCAGTAGCTATACACCCAATTGTCTGGGTCTCCCAATTAGGAGCGACAAAGAAATAAACTTTCTCCTAACTTTAGTGATTGGAAAAGAGGTACTATTAAGAAGTTTGATAAAATATAAGCTGTGTGGATTGATGAATCACAACTTCCGTTAAGGGAAGGGTGGGGGGGGGGGGGTGTGCAATTCATTTTACAGAGCAACCACATGAGAGACCGTGACTAATGTGGAGGGACAAACCAATAGGCTAAATTAATTCAGCTCAATATTAATATTTTATTATTAATAGCATCATTGAATATCAAGCAGAATTAAGTTCACACCCCCCTATATACCACATGAGACCCCACACACACACACACACACACAGTATGAGCCCACCACAAAACCCATATACATAAAAACCCATATTGCCTATGTACTTTATGAGCCCCACATAGCCTCCTATATATAGCATGAGCCCCACATAGCCTCCTATATATATGTGGTCCGCTGTCCACTACTTTAAACCCTTCAGCTGTCTCGGTTTGCAAGCTGGACTGGAACTGCCAGAGGGGCGGATATGTACAGAGGGCCACCCTTAGCCTAGCGTAGCCCTGGTCTAGGGAAATGTTGAGGTATAGGTTGGGATTTAATGGATATGGATGGTAAAAAGAAGAAGGGAATTTTGTTTACTTACCGTAAATTCCTTTTCTTCTAGCTCCAATTGGGAGACCCAGACAATTGGGTGTATAGCTACTGCCTCCGGAGGCCACACAAAGTATTACACTTAAAAGTGTAAGGCCCCTCCCCTTCTGGCTATACACCCTTCCGTGGGATCACGGGCTCCTCAGTTTTAGTGCAAAAGCAAGAAGGAGGAAAGCCAATAACAGGTTTAAAGACAAATTCAATCCGAAGAAACATCGGAGAACTGAAACCATTCAACATGAACAACATGTGTACCCGAAAACCAAAAATCCCTAAGAAAACAGGGCGGGTGCTGGGTCTCCCAATTGGAGCTAGAAGAAAAGGAATTTACGGTAAGTAAACAAAATTCCCTTCTTCTTTGTCGCTCCTAATTGGGAGACCCAGACAATTGGGACGTCCAAAAGCAGTCCCTGGGTGGGTAAAAGAATACCTCGTGATAGGGCCGTCAAACAGCCCTGTCCTACAGGTGGGCAACCGCCGCCTGAAGGACTTGTCTACCTAGGCTGGCGTCCGCCGAAGCGTAGGTATGCACCTGATAATGCTTGGTAAAGGTGTGCAGACTCGACCAGGTAGCCGCCTGGCACACCTGCTGAGCCGTAGCCTGGTGCCGTAATGCCCAGGACGCACCCACGGCTCTGGTAGAATGGGCCTTCAGCCCTGAAGGAACCGGAAGCCCCGCAGAACGGTAGGTTTCAAGAATTGGTTCCTTGATCCACCGAGCCAGGGTGGATTTGGAAGCTTGCGACCCTTTACGCTGACCAGCGACAAGGACAAAGAGTGCATCCGAGCGGCGTAAGGACGCCGTGCGGGAAATGTAGATCCTGAGTGCTCTGACCAGATCCAACAAATGCAAACCTTTCTCAAATTGATGAACTGGATGAGGACACAAGGAAGGTAATGTGACATCCTGATTGAGATGAAAGGGGGATACCACCTTAGGGAGAAACTCAGGAATCGGACGTAGAACCACCTTGTCCTGGTGAAACACCAGGAAGGGAGATTTGCATGACAGCGCCGCTAGCTCGGACACTCTCCGAAGAGACGTGACCGCTACTAGAAAGGCCACTTTCTGTGAAAGACGAGAAAGGGAAACATCCTTCATAGGCTCGAAAGGCGGCTTCTGGAGAGCAATTAGAACCTTGTTCAGATCCCAGGGCTCTAACGGCCGCTTGTAAGGAGGGACGATATGACAAACTCCTTGCAGGAACGTGCGTACCTGAGTAAGTCGTGCTAGGCGTTTCTGAAAAAATACAGATAGCGCTGAGACTTGTCCTTTAAGGGAGCTGAGCGACAAACCTTTTTCCAACCCGGATTGCAGGAAGGAAAGAAAAGTAGGCAATGCAAAAGGCCAGGGAGAAACTCCCTGAGCAGCGCACCAAGATAAGAATATCTTCCACGTCCTGTGGTAGATCTTGGCGGAGGATGGTTTTCTAGCCTGTCTCATGGTGGCAATAACCTTTCGAGATAATCCTGAAGACGCTAGGATCCAGGACTCAATGGCCACACAGTCAGGTTCAGGGCCGCAGAATTCAGATGGAAAAACGGCCCTTGAGACAGCAAGTCTGGTCGTTCTGGTAGTGCCCATGGTTGGCCTACCGTGAGGTGCCACAGATCTGGGTACCACGATCTCCTCGGCCAGTCTGGAGCGACGAGGATGGCGCGGCGGCAGTCGGCCCTGATCTTGCGCAGCACTCTGGGTAACAATGCCAGAGGTGGGAACACATAAGGTAGCCGGAACTGTGACCAATCTTGAACTAAGGCGTCTGCCGCCAGAGCTCGGTGATCGTGAGACCGTGCCATGAAGGCCGGGACCTTGTTGTTGTGCCGGGACGCCATCAGGTCGACGTCCGGCATCCCCCAGCGGCGACAAATCTCCTGAAACACGTCCGGGTGAAGGGACCATTCCCCTGCGTCCATACCCTGGCGACTGAGGAAGTCTGCTTCCCAGTTTTCCACGCCTGGGATGTGAACTGCGGATATGGTGGATGCCGTGTCTTCCACCCACGTCAGAATCCGTCGGACTTCCTGGAAGGCTTGCCGACTGCGTGTTCCACCTTGGTGGTTGATGTACGCTACCGCTGTGGAGTTGTCCGACTGAATTCGGATCTGCTTGCCTTCCAGCCACTGCTGGAAGGCTTGTAGGGCAAGATACACTGCTCTGATTTCCAGAACATTGATCTGAAGGGTGGACTCTTCCTGAGTCCACGTCCCTTGAGCCCTGTGGTGGAGAAACACTGCTCCCCACCCCGATAGACTCGCGTCTGTCGTGACTACCTCCCAGGATGGGGGTAGAAAGGACTTTCCTTTCGACAAAGCGGTGGGAAGAAGCCACCACCGAAGAGATTCCTTGGCCGCCTGAGAAAGGGAGACGTCTCTGTCGAGGGACGTCGACTTCCCGTCCCATTGGCGAAGAATGTCCCATTGTAGTGGACGGAGATGAAACTGCGCGAAAGGGACTGCTTCCATTGCTGCTACCATCTTCCCTAGGAAGTGCATGAGGCGTCTCAAGGGGTGTGACTGGCCTTGAAGAAGAGATTGCACCCCTGTCTGTAGTGAACGCTGTTCGTCCAGCGGAAGCTTCACTATCGCTGAGAGAGTATGAAACTCCATGCCAAGATATGTTAGCGATTGGGTCGGGGTTAGATTTGACTTTGAAAAGTTGATGATCCACCCGAAACTCTGGAGAGTCTCCAGCGCAACGTTCAGGCTGTGTTGGCATGCCTCTTGAGAGGGTGCCTTGACAAGTAGATCGTCCAAATACGGGATCACAGAGTGACCTTGAGAGCGCAGGACTGCTACTACTGCTGCCATGACTTTGGTGAAGACACGTGGGGCTGTCGCCAGCCCGAAAGGCAGAGCTACGAACTGAAGGTGTTCGTCTCCTATAACGAAGCGTAGAAAACGCTGGTGCTCTGGAGCAATCGGCACGTGGAGATAAGCATCCTTGATGTCTATAGATGCTAGGAAATCTCCTTGAGACATTGAGGCGATGACGGAGCGAAGGGATTCCATTCGGAACCGCCTGGTTTTTACGTGCTTGTTGAGCAGTTTTAGATCCAGAACGGGACGGAATGACCCGTCCTTTTTTGGCACCACGAACAAGTTGGAGTAAAAACCGTGACCTTGTTCCTGAAGAGGAACGGGGGTCACCACTCCTTCCGCTTTTAGAGTGGACACCGCTAGCAGCAGAGCATCGGCTTGGTCGGGAGGTGGAGAAGTTCTGAAGAAGCGAGTTGGAGGACGAGAGCTGAACTCTATCCTGTACCCGTGAGACAGAATGTCTCTCACCCAACGGTCTGTGACCTGTGGCAGCCAAATGTCGCCAAAGCGGGAGAGCCTGCCACCGACCGAGGATGCGGAGAGAGGAGGCCGAAAGTCATGAGGAAGCCGCCTTGGTAGCGGGTCTTCCGGCTGTCTTTTTTGGGCGTGACTGAGTCCGCCAAGAATCTGAGCTCCTCTGATCCTTTTGAGTCCTTTTGGACGAGGAGAATTGGGACCTGCCTGAGCCTCGAAAGGACCGAAACCCCGACTGTCCTCTCCTCTGTTGGGGTTTGTTTTGTCTGGGCTGAGGTAAGGATGAATCTTTACCCTTGGAGTGTTTAATGATTTCATCCAAGCGCTCACCAAACAGTCGGTCACGAGAAAATGGCAAACTGGTTAAACACTTTTTGGAAGCAGAATCTGCCTTCCATTCTCTTAACCACAAGGCTCTGCGTAAAACCACGGAGTTGGCGGACGCCACTGCCGTACGGCTCGTAGAGTCTAGGACAGCATTAATCGCGTAAGACGCAAATGCAGACATTTGAGAGGTTAAGGGTGCCACCTGCGGAGCAGATGTACGTGTGACCGTGTCAATCTGTGTAAGACCAGCTGAAATAGCTTGGAGTGCCCATACGGCTGCGAATGCCGGAGCCAATGACGCGCCAATAGCCTCATAGATGGATTTCAACCAGAGCTCCATCTGTCTGTCAGTGGCATCCTTAAGTGCCGCCCCATCTTCCACTGCAACTAAGGATCTAGCTGCAAGCCTGGAGATTGGAGGATCCACCTTGGGACACTGGGTCCAGCCCTTGACCACGTCAGGGGGAAAAGGATAACGTGTATCCTTAAGCCGTTTGGAAAAACGTTTATCCGGATAAGCGTGGTGTTTCTGGATTGCCTCTCTAAAGTCAGAGTGGTCCAGAAATACACTTAATTTACGCTTGGGATACCTGAAATGGAATTTCTCCTGCTGTGAAGCTGTCTCCTCCACAGGAGGAGCAGGGGGAGAAATGTCCAACATTTTATTGATGGACGCTATGAGATCATTCACTATGGCGTCACCATCAGGTGTATCCAAATTGAGAGCGGTCTCAGGATCAGAATCCTGATCAGCTACCTCCGCCTCATCATACAGAGAGTCCTGCTGGGACCCTGACCAGTGTGATGAAGTCGAGGGCCGCTCATAGCGAGCTCGTTTAGGCTGTCTGGGACTGTCGTCCGTGTCAGAGCCATCACCCTGGGATGCAAGTGACACCCCCGGATCCCGGAGCTGTTCCAACTGAGGGAGACCAGGGAGCAATGAGTTAACAGTGCCCATGGCCTGAGTTACTGGTCTAGACTGCAATGTTTCAAGAATTTTAGTCATAGTCACAGACAATCTGTCAGCAAAAACTGCAAACTCCGTCCCTGTCACCTGGACAGTATTCACAGGAGGTTCTGCCTGGGTCACCTCCAGCAGAGGCCCCGGCCGAGCAAGTGCCACAGGGGCCGAGCACTGCACACAGTGGGGGTCAGTGGAACCTGCCGGTAGAACAGCCCCACATGCGGTACAAGCAGCATAGAAAGCCTGTGCCTTGGCACCTTTGCTTTTTGCGGTCGACATGCTGTTGTGTCCTCTGAGTAATCTAGGAGGGTATATAGGAGAGAATCACCGCGACCGTACAGTGCAATGTATAGCTGCAAGCATAAAATACAAATATACACTTCGGCACCAGTGGGGGTCAGCCCTTGAGGGCAGCTTACCGCCCGCTGAAAAGCGGGTGTGTGGGCACCAGAATCCCGTGTCTGGGTCTCCCAGTCTCCTCTCTCCAGCTCAGACTGCACACAGGAATGGCTGCCGGCGTCCTGTGAAGAGGGGCGGACCGTGGGCGTGCCTCAAACAAAGTGCGGGAAACTGGCGTCCCACTGTGCCCAGTGTGAGGGCTGGAGTATGCAAAGCAGACTCCAGCCCTCTGCGCTGACGTTCTGACTGGCAGGCCTGGGGGCGGGAACGAAACGAAACTAGGCCGCAAAAAGCCGGGGACTCGAGTAATAAGCGCGGCCGTCATATATGCACGGCCAGCGCGGAAGTCCCCGGCGCACCACAAGTCCCAGCCGCGCCGCAGCGAAAACTGACAACAGCGGCCGGCGCGGCAGTTTCAAATACATGTCCCCTCTCAGCAGAGCTGTAGATAGGAATGGCACCAGCGCGCAGCGCTGTTGTCCCTGGCGCACTAACACACCCAGCAATGCTGCGGTGTGCGCGCGATATGTACGGGGACACAGAGTACCTTGACGTAGCAGGGCCTGTCCCTGACGATACTCAGCTCCATTCCAGCAGGTCCTCCAGGGGCTGTGGATGGAGCACGGTCTCAGTGCCTGGAGACCGGTAAAATCCCACTTCACCCAGAGCCCGAAGGGGGATGGGGAAGGAAGCAGCATGTGGGCTCCAGCCTCCGTACCCGCAATGGGTACCTCAACCTTAACAAACACCGCCGACAAAAAGTGGGGTGAGAAGGGAGCATGCTGGGGGCCCTAGTATGGGCCCTCTTTTCTTCCATCCGACATAGTCAGCAGCTGCTGCTGACTAAACAGTGGAGCTATGCGTGTATGTGTGCCTCCTTCGCACAAAGCATGAAAACTGAGGAGCCCGTGATCCCACGGGAGGGTGTATAGCCAGAAGGGGAGGGGCCTTACACTTTTAAGTGTAATACTTTGTGTGGCCTCCGGAGGCAGTAGCTATACACTCAATTGTCTGGGTCTCCCAATTAGGAGCGACAAAGAAAAAGATTTTTGAGCACTCACCGTAAAGAAGGGAATTTTGTTACTTACCGTAAATTCCTTTTCTTCTAGCTCCTATTGGGAGACCCAGACGATTGGGTGTATAGCACTGCCTCCGGAGGCCACACAAAGCAATTACACTAAAAAGTGTAAGGCCCCTCCCCTTCTGGCTATACACCCCCAGTGGGATCACTGGCTCACCAGTTTTAGTGCAAAAGCAAGAAGGAGGAAAGCCAATAACTGGTTTAAACAAATTCACTCCGAAGTAACGTCGGAGAACTGAAAAACCATTCAACATGAACAACATGTGTACCCGAAAAACCACCAAAAATCCCGAAGGACAACAGGGCGGGTGCTGGGTCTCCCAATAGGAGCTAGAAGAAAAGGAATTTACGGTAAGTAACAAAATTCCCTTCTTCTTCGGCGCTCCATTGGGAGACCCAGACGATTGGGACGTCCAAAAGCTGTCCCTGGGTGGGTAAAGAAATACCTCATGTTAGAGCTGCAAAGACAGCCCTCCCCTACGGGGAGGCAACTGCCGCCTGCAGGACTCTTCTACCTAGGCTGGCGTCCGCCGAAGCATAGGTATGCACCTGATAATGTTTGGTGAAAGTGTGCAGACTCGACCAGGTAGCTGCCTGGCACACCTGCTGAGCCGTAGCCTGGTGTCGTAATGCCCAGGACGCACCCACGGCTCTGGTAGAATGGGCCTTCAGCCCTGATGGAACCGGAAGCCCAGCAGAACGGTAGGCTTCAAGAATTGGTTCTTTGATCCATCGAGCCAGGGTGGCTTTGGAAGCCTGCGACCCCTTGCGCTGGCCAGCGACAAGGACAAAGAGTGCATCAGAGCGGCGCAGGGGCGCCGTGCGGGAAATGTAGATTCTGAGTGCTCTCACCAGATCCAACAAATGTAAATCCTTTTCATACCGGTGAACCGGATGAGGACAAAAAAAAAAAAAGGTAAGGAGATATCCTGATTAATATGAAACGAGGATACTACCTTAGGGAGAAACTCCTGAATGGGGCGCAGCACTACCTTGTCCTGGTGGACCACCAGGAAGGGAGCCTTGGATGACAGCGCTGCTAGCTCAGACACTCTCCGAAGAGACGTGATCGCTACCAGAAAGGCCACTTTCCGTGATAGTCGAGAGAGTGAAACATCCGTCAGAGACTCGAAAGGCGGCTTCTGGAGAGCAACTAGTACCCTGTTCAGATCCCATGGATCTAACGGCCGCTCGTACGGGGGGACGATATGACCAAACCCCCTGCAGGAACGTGCGTACCTGCGGACGTCGTGCTAGACGCTTCTGAAAAAAACACCAATAGCGCCGAGACTTGCCCTTTAAGGGAGCCGAGCGACAAGCCCTTTTCCAACCCAGATTGCAGGAAGGAAAGAAAAGTAGGCCATGCCAATGGCCAGGGGGACACTCCTTGTACAGAGCACCAGTAAAAGAAAATTGTCACAAACCACCGGGGGGGTCACTCAGAAATCCCCCGCGCGGGCTACCAGTACGTCACAATCGGGGGGTAACAAGTGGGGGGTCACCCCTCCTTTATACCTCCCGACCGACAGAGCACGTGATGCGCTCTCTAGCGCCCCTCTTATAGTCAGGCCAATTATGGAATTGCCCGACAATAAGCAAGGAGGCCGCTATACTACTTATGCCGATTATTGAAGGGTCCCCGGTGAGAGTAAGGTATATATTCCCCCGACCTCCGCGGGCGGAATATATAAAATCTCCCCGAATCTCACTGGCCTCCCCACAATAATCCTTGGCACAATTCGCTGCCACCAACCGATTTACGGTAACTATTAGCCGAACACACAGACGTGGGATTCAAGATCGAGATAACAGAACAGCCCAAGATTAATTATATAATTTAATCAGCCTAAAGCACACTAGAAACTACAATATATACAATAGGGAATCTACAGAATATACATATGTCAGAGTACAGTTACAATCAAAGCATGGGTTACAAACAGGCATACACAGTTCCAGCAGTTACCTTGTTGCGTCTGGCCACAGGGGGGCGCTGTACCCAGGTTTCTAGGATCCTTCCCACAGATGTTTCCTACACGTGCCCCCAGCGAAAAGAACCCTGGAAAATGGCCGAAGTAGGGTTATCAACCTGGGCAGATCCAGGTCCCCTCCTACCTTAGTGACCTCAGAGGGAGCACTGCTCCACCCCTGGCTGGAGTTATGGACAAAATCCACAACATGGAATATGGCCATAACTTGGCCTGGGAGCGTCGTAGGCGGACGCCAATGCTCTCATTGTGACAGCTATGAATTTAGCTACAGAATGAGAGGACTCATGACCTGTCTGCCAGTTCCCCATTGGCTGATATCACGCCTGGGGCATTTCCCAATGTCCTGCTCCCATAAAAAGGGTGTGCCGGCATCGTCCGCATGCGGAGACACCATTTTTATGGTTGCCATATTTATCGGAAATATGGCTTGCGAGATATGAACCATTTTTTACTGGAGTCGTTCTGTCTAGCTAGTTCCATAGCCTTGCTAATGAGATACAACTCTTGTTACAGGGTGACGGCAGGGAGTCATCCTGTGTCCATTGTTCCCACACCACCTAATTTCCATATCACAGGACATGGCCATGGAGGTGTAAGTGGAACACTGAGAACAAGAAGGGAGGGGGCACTGCCAGGGAGTGATGAGGGATTATGACTGGAGTCATAATTCATCTTCATATCCCGGGATTTGCCTCACACCTCCCCCCTTTTGAGGGCGCTAGGGGGCAGCACACTCCGGTGTTCCCCCGTGCGCCCGTCCGCGACCTCTCCTTGTCGGGACAGCCCGTCTGCGTTACCGTGGTCACGGCCCCTTTTGTGGCGAATGGTGAAGTTGTATTGCTGGAGCGCAAGGCTCCATCGCAACAATCGCCCATTCGTCCCAGAGACGGTGTGCAACCAGCTGAGGGGATTGTGGTCCGTCTCCACGATGAAGTGGCGCCCGTATAGATAGGGTTGCAGACGCTGCAGGGCCCACACTATGGCCAGGCACTCCTTCTCCATCGTGGAATAGGCAACTTCCCTTGGTAACAGCTTCCTGCTCAGGTACAAGACTGGGTGCTCTTGGCTCGCAGAGTCCACCTGGCTGAGCACCGCACCGAGGCCGAAGTCACTGGCGTCGGTCTGTACTACAAACGGCCGCGTGAAGTCGGCTGCCTGTAGCACGGGCGGGCTGGACAGGGCGTCCTTTAGGGCCCGGAAGGCTGTCTCGCAGTCCATTGTCCAATCGACTGCAGAGGGCAGCTTCTTCTTGGTGAGGTCCGTCAAGGGCTTTGCCAGGCTACTATAGCATGGAACAAACCTCCTATAGTACCCAGCGGTCCCCAAGAAGGACATCACCTGCTTCTTGGTCCTGGGGGTGGGCCAGGATGCGATGGCTTCCACTTTCTCAGGCTCGGGCTTCAGTGTTCTCCCACCTACCCGGTGACCGAGGTACTGGACCTCGCTCATGGCCAGCTGACACTTTCCCGGCTTGATGGTCAAACCTGCCCGGTGGATCCGCCTGAGCACCTGTGCTAGATGCTCTAGGTGGTCCTCCCAGGTGGGACTGAAGACGGCAATGTCATCCAGGTACGCGGCCGCGTACCCTTCAAGTCCTTTGAGCAGGGTGTTGACCATCCGCTGGAAAGTGGCAGGGGCATTCCTCATCCCGAATGGCATCACCGTGGACTCGTACAGTCCAAATGGGGTAATAAAGGCAGAGCGTTCCCTGGCCTTGCGAGTCAGGGGGATCTGCCAATATCCCCGGCTCAGATCCATGATGGTCAGGTACTGAGCCCCGGCCAACTGATCGAGCAGGTCATCGATGCGTGGCATTGGGTACGCATCGGCGACCGTGACCGCATTGAGCCCCCTGTAGTCCACGCAGAACCGAGTGGTTCGGTCCTTCTTAGGGACGAGGACTACAGGCGAGGCCCAAGCGCTGTTGGATGCCTGGATCACCCCCAGCTTCAGCATCTCGTCAATCTCCTGGCGCATGTGTTGCTGCACCTCCAGGGAGACCCGATATGCTGAACGCCGGATCGGGGGATGATCCCCAGTGTCCACGTGATGGACAGCCAAGTCAGTCCTTCCGGGCTGGTTGGTAAACAACCCCCGGAAGGGGTGTAGGGTGGCCCACAGCTGGGACCGTTGGTCCTCCAAGAGCTGGTGGCCAACCTCCACATCCTCAATGGATCCGCCTGCCCTAACCTGGGCTAGCATATCCAAGAGGGTTTCCGCTTCTCCCTCCTCGGGCAGGTTGCACACGGGGAGCGCACATGCCTCCCGCTCATGATGTGCCTTCATCATGTTCACATGGAAGGGCTTCCGCCTTCCACGGGCAGGGTCCAGGGTGACCAGGTACGTCACAGGGTTGAGCTGCTGGTACACGAGGTATGGGCCTTCCCAGGCTGCCTGAAGCTTGTCCTGTGGTACGGGGACCAGTACCCACACCTCTTGACCCACTTGGTAGGTCCTCTCACAAGCGTTCTGGTCGTACCAACGCTTCTGATCGGCCTGGGCTTGAGCCATATTGTCGTGTACCAGTTGCGTCAAGGCCTGCATTTTGTCCCGGAAGCGCATGACATACTCGATAACCGACACTCCAGGGGTGGCCAAATCCCCTTCCCAAGCCTCTTTCACCAGAGCCAGGGGGCCCCGCACACGTCGCCCGTACAGGAGCTCAAACGGTGAGAATCCTGTTGAGGCCTGTGGAACCTCCCGGTAAGCAAATAACAGGTGTGGGAGATACCGCTCCCAGTCACGCCCATGGGAGTCGACCAACATCTTAAGCATCTGCTTTAAGGTGCCATTGAACCGCTCGCACAGGCCATTAGTCTGTGGATGGTACGGGCTGGCCACCAGATGTCGCACCTGGACTTGCTTACAGAGGGCCTCCATCAGCTGGGACATGAATTGGGTCCCCCGGTCAGTGAGCATTTCCTGGGGAAAACCCACTCGGGAGAAAATCTCCAGCAATGCGGTGGCCACCTTGTCAGCCCGAATGGACGACAAGGCCACTGCTTCTGGGTACCGGGTGGCATAGTCCACTACCGTCAGTAGGAAGCGTTTCCCGGAGCTGCTGGGGATGGCCAGCGGGCCGACCAGATCCACAGCCACCCTCCTGAAAGGCTCATCGATGATTGGCAGAGATACCAGTGGGGCTTTGGGGTGTGGCCCCGCCTTCCCCACTCTCTGACAGGTTTCACACGAACGGCAGTAGGCAGCCACATCGGCCCCCATTTTTGGCCAGTAGAAATGCTGGTTTAACCTGGCCTTGGTCTTAGCGATCCCTAGGTGTCCGGCCATCGGAATCTCATGTGCGATCCGCAACAACTCCGTCCGGAACGGATAGGGTACCACCAACTGTCGGTCCCTGGGCCACGCCTCCGGTGAACCCTGCTGGACCGTGGCCCGGTACAGCCGTCCTTGGTCCCAGACCACTCGCTCCGGGTCCGAGTCCGAGGGAGGCTGTGCCGCCTGCTCCTTAAGAGCTTTCAGGCTGTCGTCAGCTTCTAACGCTGCCTGAAACCCCTGACTAGATGTGGCCAGAATCGACGAGACTGTCACATCTTCAGTCAGTACCCCGGGACCTGTGTCCTGGCCTCCACCTGACTCGGCTGCCACTTGGTCAGAAGGGGAAGAGCTATCGGACCTCCGGGAGGCCCCTTGGCTTCCAGCACTCCCACTGCGGGTGACAGCGGCCACAGCCGCTGCGACCGTGGGTCGTGCCTGCTCCTCCTCCGTTCCTGACCAAGTCGCCGGTTCAGGCAGACCTACCTGGCTTCCTGACACCCCGGTTGTGGGGGAACCATGCACCGAGATCTTACCTGGGAGCACTTCCGCTCCTGGACCGGCCCCAATCTCACCTGCCTGTTCCCCTCCTGCAGCAACAGAACCCCGCTGTGAAATCTCTGGGGACCCCACATTTGCTGTGGTAGCCCCCACCCCACACACTGGTCCTCCCCCTGCAGCACCCTGCTCTCTGCTTATCCCTGCAGAGGGCAGCAGATCCCAGCTCACAGGCTGATTACTTGTAGAGGCATTGTCACACCTTTCTCTGACCCCCTCCCCTGTCACAGCGGCAGCTGTGTGTGTGTCTATGGTGTCTATGCAAGCAGAAATATCAGAGTTCACTCCCCCCTCTCTCACATCATTCATAGATAACACATTAACATTGTCAGGAGTCATGTCCGTACTGGCTGAAGGTTCAGCCCTTGGTGGGGGCCCAAACTGGGAGGTTATCTGCCCCAAATCTGTCCCAAGTAGCACGTTTGCAGGGATCCGATCAGTTACCCCCACCTCCCTCACCCCTCGCCCTGCGCCCCAGTCCACATAAATGTCAGCAACAGGCAGCGCCGGGTCAGTGCCTCCAATCCCGGAGACAGCGAGGGTTTTTCCAGGGATCAAGTCTTGGGGGGACACCATCTCAGGCCGCACCAGAGTCACCTCCGAGGCGCTGTCTCGCAGTCCTATGGTCACAGACCGGCCGACGGTGACAGGTTGGAAGCTGTCCAGGGACCTACCACCACCCCCACCCACACAATACACCTTGGGCGGCCCTTGGGACGGGGACGGAGCCGGGGCCTTGGGACGCTGAGGGCACATGGCCTTGAAGTGTCCAGGTAGGTTGCACTGGTGGCACCGTCTTGGTTCCGCCACGGGCCTGGAGAGGGGAGTTGAGGGGGACACCCCCTGCAGTCTAGGGGCAGGTGGGGCAGTCGCAGAATTCATCTTACCCCCTCTCCAGGTGCTGCTGGTGGCCGCTCTCCTGGCCTCAGGGGCCCGGTTGTTGGTGTAGTCATCGGCAAGGGCAGCTGTAGCCGTGGACCCCTTTGGCTTCTGGTCTCGGATGAACTGGCGGAGATCCTCAGGGCAGTTCCACAAGAGTTGCTCCGTGATGAACAAGTCCAGGATCTCCGGTCCGGTGGAAAGCTGCAGGCCTTGGGTCCAGTGGTCGGCAGCTCGGGCAAGTGCCCGCCGGTGGTCAGCCCAGGAGTCCTTTGGTCCCTTCTGTAGGCTCCGGAACTTCTTGCGGTAGGACTCTGGAGTGAGGTTGTACTGTTGGATCAGGGCCCGCTTGATGGTGTCGTAGCCCTGATCTGCCTCAGCAGGCAAGTCCCCAAGGATATCCAGGGCCTTACCCCTTAAACGGGGGGTCAGGTATTTGGCCCACTGGTCCTTGTCCAGATGGTGCTGCAAGCAAGTCCGTTCAAAAGCAGTCAAGAAAGAGTCCAAGTCTCCATCCTTCTCCAGCACTGGGAAGTCCTCAACACGGACCTTTGGAAGTTTGGTGTCTCGAAGGTCACATGTGGCTGATGAGGGCCGGAGCTGAGCTAGCTGCAGCTGGTAGTCACGGTCTGCCTGTCGCTCTCGCTCTTCACGCGCTGCCTGCCGCTCTCGCTCCGCAGCCTCACGCTCTGCGTGCCGCTCCGCAGCCTCAGCGTCACGCGCTGCCTGCCGCTCTGCCCTGCGCTCTGCCAGGAGTTCCTTGTAGCCCTTCTGGTCTCCAGCCTGGAGAAGGGCCATAGCCATTTGAAGAAGGCTATCCGAGCCTCCCAGGCTCGGTGGAATGGCACGTGGTGATCTGCGGCACGCTGCAGAGCTAGGCGATTCACTGTCCCTTTCAGAGCGGAGGGCTGGCATCTGGCTCGTTGAGGAACCTTGGGTGAGCTCCTCCTCATCTTGTCCAGCAGTGCCAGGTTGCGCAATGTCCTCGGCAGAACGGTTTTCTGGCGTCGAGCTCCTGGAGGACTCGTGGGCAACCTCCTCATTGCTGTCCACAGCACCGTCCTCCCTCTCTTCGGCTCCTGCCTTAGCATTGGCCAGTTGCATAGCTCTGCTCCTGGTGCCATCAGCCATTCTTGCAGACTTTTGGTCACTGACACAGAACTGACACCTGATGCCTCCACACACCTTACAGTATCTGCACTCTGACACTCTAGTGTTGAGCTAGTCTGAAGACCCCAGCAGCCACAGCTGCTGCAGGCAGTCTTTAGTGTCTGGGAGTATGGGTCTCACACTCACACACACTATTATCTCGATCCCACCGCTATGCCACCAATATGTCACAAACCACCGGGGGGGTCACTCAGAAATCCCCCGCGCGGGCTACCAGTACGTCACAATCGGGGGGTAACAAGTGGGGGGTCACCCCTCCTTTATACCTCCCGACCGACAGAGCACGTGATGCGCTCTCTAGCGCCCCTCTTATAGTCAGGCCAATTATGGAATTGCCCGACAATAAGCAAGGAGGCCGCTATACTACTTATGCCGATTATTGAAGGGTCCCCGGTGAGAGTAAGGTATATATTCCCCCGACCTCCGCGGGCGGAATATATAAAATCTCCCCGAATCTCACTGGCCTCCCCACAATAATCCTTGGCACAATTCGCTGCCACCAACCGATTTACGGTAACTATTAGCCGAACACACAGACGTGGGATTCAAGATCGAGATAACAGAACAGCCCAAGATTAATTATGTAATTTAATCAGCCTAAAGCACACTAGAAACTACAATATATACAATAGGGAATCTACAGAATATACATATGTCAGAGTACAGTTACAATCAAAGCATGGGTTACAAACAGGCATACACAGTTCCAGCAGTTACCTTGTTGCGTCTGGCCACAGGGGGGCGCTGTACCCAGGTTTCTAGGATCCTTCCCACAGATGTTTCCTACACGTGCCCCCAGCGAAAAGAACCCTGGAAAATGGCCGAAGTAGGGTTATCAACCTGGGCAGATCCAGGTCCCCTCCTACCTTAGTGACCTCAGAGGGAGCACTGCTCCACCCCTGGCTGGAGTTATGGACAAAATCCACAACATGGAATATGGCCATAACTTGGCCTGGGAGCGTCGTAGGCGGACGCCAATGCTCTCATTGTGACAGCTATGAATTTAGCTACAGAATGAGAGGACTCATGACCTGTCTGCCAGTTCCCCATTGGCTGATATCACGCCTGGGGCATTTCCCAATGTCCTGCTCCCATAAAAAGGGTGTGCCGGCATCGTCCGCATGCGGAGACACCATTTTTATGGTTGCCATATTTATCGGAAATATGGCTTGCGAGATATGAACCATTTTTTACTGGAGTCGTTCTGTCTAGCTAGTTCCATAGCCTTGCTAATGAGATACAACTCTTGTTACAGGGTGACGGCAGGGAGTCATCCTGTGTCCATTGTTCCCACACCACCTAATTTCCATATCACAGGACATGGCCATGGAGGTGTAAGTGGAACACTGAGAACAAGAAGGGAGGGGGCACTGCCAGGGAGTGATGAGGGATTATGACTGGAGTCATAATTCATCTTCATATCCCGGGATTTGCCTCACAAAAATCTTCCACTTCCGTGGTAGATCTTAGCAGACGTGGGCTTCATAGCCTGTCTCATGGTGGCAACGACCCCGTGGGATAATCCTGAGGACACTAGGATCTAGGACGCAATGGCCACACAGTAGGTTCAGGGCCGTAGAATTCAGATGGAAAAAACGGCCCTTGGGACAGTAAGTCTGGCCGGTCTGGTAGTGCCCACGGTTGACCGACCGTGAGATGCCTGTCGCCAGAGCTCTTTGATCGTCATGAAAACCGGGACCAAGCTGTTGTGCCGATTCGTGAAACCCGTCCGGGTGCAGAGACCATTCTCTTGCGTCCACGCCCTGGTGACTGAGGAAGTCTGCTTCCCAGTTTTCTACGCCCGGGATGTGAACTGCGGATATGGTGTAAGCTCTGTCTTCCACCCCTAGCAGAATCCGGCGGACTTCCTGGGAGGCTCGCCGACTGCGTAGTCCGCCTTGGTGGTTGATGTATGCCACCGCTGTGGATTGTCCGACTGAATTCGGATCTGTTTGCCTTCCAGCCACTGTAGGAAGTCTTGCAGGGCCATATGCACTGCCCAGAGCTCCAGACAATTGATCTGAAGAGTGGACTCCTCTGAAGAGAGTCCTTGATCGTCTGAGAAAGGGGGACGTTCCTGTGTAGGGACATCGACTTCCCCTCCCATTAGCGAAGAATGTTCTATTGAAGTGGACGCAGATGAAACTGCGTGAAAGGGACTGCCTCTGGATGAGGTGTCTCCTTGAAGGAGAGACTGCACCCCCGTCTGTAGTGACCGCTGTTTGTCCAGTGGAAGCTTCACCATCGCTGAGAGAGTGTGAAACCCCAAGCTAAGATATGCCAGCGATTGGGTTTAACTTTGAAAAGTTGAGGACCCACCCGAAACTCTGGGAAGTCTCCAGCGCCATGTTCAGGCTGTGTTGGCATGCCTCTTAAAAGAGTGCCTTGACAAGTAGATGGTCTAAGTAAGGGATTACAGGGTGACCCTGAGAGTGCGGGAGTGGTCCCACTGCTGCCATGAACTTGGTGAAAACCCATGGGGCTGTCGCCAGACCGAAGGGTAGGGCTACGAACCGAAGATGCTCGTCTTCAATAACGAATCGTAGCAAACGCCGGTGCTCTGGAGCAATCGGCACGTGGAGATAAGCATCCTGATGTCTATTGATGCTAGGAAATCTCCTTGAGACATTGAGGCAATGACGGAGCGGAGGGATTCCATCCGGAACCGCCTGGTTTTCACGTGCTTGTTGAGCAGTTTAAGGTCCAGAACGGAACGGAAGGAGTCGTCCTATTTTGTCACCCCGACCAGATCGGAGTAAAAAGTGTCTCTTGTTCCTGAGGAGGAACCGGGATTACGACTCCTACTGCCTGCAGCAGAGCCTCGGCTCGGCCGGTGAGGAAGTTTTTGCGACAAACTGTCTCTCACCCACCGGCCATTGACCTGTGGCAGTTAAATGTCGCTAAAGCGGGGGAGTCTGCCACCGACCGCGGACGCGGAGAGAGAGGGCTGAAAGTCATGAGGAAACCGCCTTGGTAGCGGTTCCTCCGGCTGCCTTCTCCGGGCGTGATTGAGCCCGCCAGGAACCTGCGCCCCTCTGAGCCTTTTGAGTCCTGTTGGACGAGGGCAATTGGGACGTGCCCGAGCCTGGGAAGGACCGAAACCTCGACTGTCCCTTCTCCTGATGGGTCTTGTTTGATAGCTGGGGTAAGGAAGAATCCGTACCCTTGGACAGTTGAATGATTTAATCCAACCGCTCACGAAACAGTCTGTCACCAGATAAAGGCAATCTGGTTAAGCACTTTTGTGGAAGCAGCATCTGCTCCAATCCCTTAACACTAGGAGCGTAACAACACGGAGTTGGCGGACGCCACTGACGTACGGCTCGTAGGGTCCAGGACAGCATAAACAGCTTGAGTCGCAATGCCGACATTGCGAGGTTAAGGACGCTACTGCGGCCAAGATGTACATATGACCGCGTCCCTGTGCGCAATACTAGCTGAAATAGCTTGGAGTGCCTCTATGGCTGCGAATGCCGGGGCAACCGACCCGCCGATAGGGCTATCTGTCTGTCAATGGCATCTTTAACTGAAGTCCCATCTTCCACTGCAACTATAGATCTAGCCGCAAGCCTGGAGATTGGGGGATCCACCCTTGGAGCGCTTGAGCACGTCAGGGGGGAAGAGACAACGCATATCTTCAATACGGTTGGAGAAACGCTTATCGGGATAAGCGTGGTGTTCCTGGACTGCTTCTCTGGAGTCAGAGTGACCAGAAAAGTACTCAATATACGCTTGAGATACCGAAATAGGGATTTCTTCTGCTGTGAAGCTGACCCCTCCACTGGAGGAGTTGAGGGAGAAATACCCAACCTTCCATTGATGGACGCTATAAGATTATTCACTATAGCGTCACCATCCGGTGTATCCGGATTGAGAGCGGTCTCAGGATCGGAGTCCTGAACAGCTACGTCTGCCTCATCATACAGAGAGTACTGTGATGAAGTCGAGGGCCGTTCTTAGGGAGCTCGCTTAGGCCGTCTGGGACTGTCGTCCGTGTCAGAGCCTGCACCCTGGGATGCATGGGACCCTCCTGGAGCCATGATTTGTTTCGAAATCAGGGTGGCCAGGGGCATTGAATCAACATTGCCCAAGGTCTGTCTGGACTGCAAAGTCTGTAAGATGTTAGTCATAGCCACAGACAATATATCAGCGGAAACTGCAACTCCGTCCCTGTCCCTGGACAGGGATCACAGGTGGTTCTTTTGGCCACCTGTAGCAGAGACCCCGTTGAGTAATTGCACACACTGGGGGTCCTGGAACAGTCGCATGCAGTACAAGCAGCATAGAAAGCCTGTGCCTTGGCACCCATGCCTTTTTTTTTTTTTTTTTTTTTGCTGTTGCTGTCTAGCCATCTAGGAGCATTAGCCAAGAATAGCGACCGTACAGTGCAATGTATAGCATACAAGCATGAAGTACAATAAACACTTCAGCACATGCAGTACAAGGAGCATAGAAGCCTGTGCCTTGGCACCTTTGCTTTTCTGCTGCCGTTGTCTAGTTATTCAGGAGCATTAGCCAGGAAAAGCGACATACAGTGAATGTATAGCATACAAGCATGAAAATAACCACTGCAGCACATGCAATCCAAGCAGCATTGAAAGCTTGTGCCTTAGCACCCTTGCTTTTCTGCTGCTGTTGTCTAGTCATCAAGGAGCATTAGCCAAGAATAGCGACATGCAGTGAATGTACAAGCATGAAAATAAACTCTGCAGTACATGCAATCCAAGCAGCATTGAAAGCTTGTGCCTTAGCACCATTGCTGTTTGCTGCCGCTGTCTAGCCATCTAGGCGGGTAGACAGCCAAGAATAGCCCTTACAGTGCAATGTAAAGCATACAAGCATAAAGGACACATGACACTGCAGCACATGCAAGACAAGCAGCATATAGAGTCTGTGCTTTAGCACCCCTGATCTTTTGCTGCTGTTTCTAGGTCTGCATCCTGAATAGCGACCGTATAAAAGTACAACAGGACACTTCGGCATTAGTGGGTCAGCACTTGCCGCTTACCGCCCGCACAAAAGCGGGTGTGTGGCGCCGGAATCCTGTGCTGGTAGCTCAGTGTCTCCGTTTTCCCGCTCTGCGTGCCGGAATGGCTGCCGGCGTCCAGAGGAGAGGGGCGGGCCGAGGGCGTGCCCGAGACAAGAGCGGGAACCCGGCGCCCACTGTGTCTAGTAAAGGGGGCTGGAGAATGCAAATAAGGCTCCAGCCCTCGGCGCTGCTATAGAACAGCGTCTCTCCCTGTCCCTGAGTGACAGGGTGGGGGCGGGAACGAAGCGGCGCTAGGCCGCAAAAGCCGGGGACTAAAGTTAGAAGCGCCGCCGCCGTAAAAGCGCGGTCGGCGCGTCCCCGGCGCACTACAAGTCGCAGCTGCGCCGCCGCTCCAGGGGCGGTCGGCGCGGCGGTCCCCACACGTAAAGTCCCCCAGTAATCTGCAGGGACTATAAGCCCAGCGCACAGCGCTACAGTCCCCGGCGCACTAGCACACCCAGCAAGCCTGGAGTGTGCGTGGCCTGCCATACGGGGACACAGAGTACCTGAAAGTTGCAGGGCCTTGTCCCTGAACGGCACTCCCGCTCCACATCCAGCAGGTTCTATGGGTCTGTGGATGGAGCCCGGCCTCAGGGCTTGGTGGCCGGAAAGATCCCACTTCCTCAGAGCCCCTCAGGGGGATGGGGAAGGAAAACAGCATGTGGGCTCCAGCCTCCGTACCAGCAATAGGTACCTCAACCTTACAAACCACAAGTGGGGTGAGAAGGGAGCATGCTGGGGGCCCTAGTATGGGCCCTCTTTTCTTCCATCCGATATAGTCAGCAGCTACTGCTGACTGAACAGTGGAGCTTATGCATGGATGTCTGACCTCCTTCGCACAAAGCAGAAAACTGGTGAGCCAGTGATCCCACTGGGGGTGTATAGCCAGAAGGGGAGGGGCCTTACACTTTTTAGTGTAATTGCTTTGTGTGGCCTCCGGAGGCAGTGCTATACACCCAATCGTCTGGGTCTCCCAATGGAGCGCCGAAGAAATCTCTCTTTCGCGGAGTCTTCAATTGGGGGACACAGGAAACAATGGGTATATATGCTGCTGCCACTAGGAGGCGACACTAGGCAAAAAATAAAAGTTTAACTCCTCCTCCGCAGTTTATACCAACCTACCGGCAGGAAGTTATTCAGTTTTTTGCTTAGTGTCGTAGGAGGTGGACATAGGTCTTTCTCAGCCTCAGTTTTTTCCACAATCTCTGCTTTTTTTTCATTAATATTTTCTCCTTTTGTATTTCAGAAATTAAGCATTTTCTAAGGGTAACAGAGTGTAATGGGTCACTCTGTCTTCCCACACTGAGACCGAGAGAACAGGAGATGATGATAGATCACCGTTTTCTCTCTGGTCGTGATTGCAGGATCATTTTATACCAACGCGTTGGCGTTTAGCGTTTGGACCGGGAAACATAACGATCCTAGCAGAGTCTCCGTCCCGCTTGCTATAAAGAGCGAGAAGCAAGGCCTTTGAGACAGAAGAAGGAAATATCTCCGCTTACTATACAGAGTAAAGCGCGGCCATGAGAAAGAGGGAAACATCTCCAGCCTACTCACCCACCAGAGTGAAGCGCGGACAGGAGATAGAGAAGGGGGAAAGAAGGGAATTTTGTTTACTTACCGTAAATTCCTTTTCTTCTAGCTCCTATTGGGAGACCCAGACAATTGGGTGTATAGCTTCTGCCTCCGGAGGCCACACAAAGTATTACACTTAAAAGTGTAAACCCCTCCCCTCTGCCTATACACCCTCCCGTGCATCACGGGCTCCTCAGTTTTGGTGCAAAAGCAGGAAGGAGGAAACTTATAAATTGGTCTAAGGTAAATTCAATCCGAAGGATGTTCGGAGAACTGAAAACCATGAACCAAAGAACAATTCAACATGAACAACATGTGTACACAAAAGAACAACAGCCCGAAGGGAACAGGGGCGGGTGCTGGGTCTCCCAATAGGAGCTAGAAGAAAAGGAATTTACGGTAAGTAAACAAAATTCCCTTCTTTGTCGCTCCATTGGGAGACCCAGACAATTGGGACGTCCAAAAGCAGTCCCTGGGTGGGTAAAAGAATACCTCGATAAAAGAGCCGTAAAACGGCCCCTTCCTACAGGTGGGCAACCGCCGCCTGAAGGACTTGCCTACCTAGGCTGGCATCTGCCGAAGCGTAGGTATGCACCTGATAGTGTTTCGTGAAAGTGTGCAGACTCGACCAGGTAGCCGCCTGACACACCTGCTGAGCCGTAGCCTGGTGCCGCAATGCCCAGGACGCACCCACGGCTCTGGTAGAATGGGCTTTCAGCCCTGAAGGAACCGGAAGCCCAGAAGAACGGTAGGCTTCAAGAATCTGTTCCTTGATCCACCGAGCCAAGGTTGACTTGGAAGCCTGCGACCCTTTACGCTGGCCAGCGACAAGGACAAAGAGCGCATCCGAACGGCGCAGGGGCGCCGTACGAGAAATGTAGAGTCTGAGTGCTCTCACAAGATCTAACAAGTGCAAATCCTTTTCACATTGGTGAACTGGATGGGGGCAAAAAGAAGGTAAGGAGATATCCTGATTGAGATGAAAAGGGGATACCACCTTAGGGAGAAAATCCGGAACCGGATGTAGGACCACCTTATCCTGGTGAAACACCAGGAAGGGGGCTTTGCATGACAGTGCAGCTAGCTCAGACACTCTCCGAAGTGATGTGACTGCCACTAGGAAGACCACCTTCTGCGAAAGGCGTAAAAGAGAAACATCCCTCATTGGCTCGAAAGGTGGTTTCTGAAGAGCCGTTAGTACCCTGTTCAGATCCCAGGGTTCTAGCGGACGCTTGTAAGGAGGGACAATGTGGCAAACCCCCTGCAGGAACGTGCGTACCTGCGGAAGCCTGGCTAGACGCTTTTGAAAAAACACGGAGAGCGCCGAGACTTGTCCCTTAAGAGAGCCGAGAGACAAACCCTTTTCCATTCCGGATTGGAGGAAGGACAGAGAAGTGGGCAAGGCAAATGGCCAGGGAGTAAAACCCTGATCAGAGCACCAGGATAAGAAGATCCTCCACGTCCTGTGGTAGATCTTGGCGGACGTTGGTTTCCTGGCCTGTCTCATAGTGGCAATGACCTCTTGAGATAACCCTGAAGACGCTAGGATCCAGGACTCAATGGCCACACAGTCAGGTTGAGGGCCGCAGAATTCAGATGGAAAAATGGCCCTTGAGACAGCAAGTCTGGACGATCTGGTAGTGGCCACGGTTGACCCACCGTGAGATGCCACAGATCCGGGTACCACGACCTCCTCGGCCAGTCTGGGGCGATGAGGATGGCGCGGCGGCAGTCGGACCTGATCTTGCGTAACACTCTGGGCAGTAGTGCCAGAGGAGGAAATACATAAGGCAGTCGAAACTGCGACCAATCCTGAACTAATGCGTCTGCCGCCAGAGCTCTGTGATCTTGAGACCGTGCCATGAATGCCGGGACCTTGTTGTTGTGCCGGGACGCCATTAGGTCGACGTCTGGCATTCCCCAGCGGCAACAGATCTCTTGAAACACGTCCGGGTGAAGAGACCATTCCCCTGCGTCCATGCCCTGGCGACTGAGAAAATCTGCTTCCCAGTTTTCTACGCCCGGGATGTGAACTGCGGAGATGGTGGAGACTGTGGCTTCCACCCACAGCAGAATCCGCCGAACTTCTTGGAAGGCTTGACGACTGCGTGTGCCGCCTTGGTGGTTGATGTACGCCACCGCCGTGGCGTTGTCCGACTGAATTCGGATCTGTCTGCCTTCCAGCCACGGCTGGAACGCCTTTAGGGCTAGATACACTGCCCTTATCTCCAGAACATTGATCTGAAGGGAGGACTCTGGCTGAGTCCAGGTACCCTGAGCCCTGTGGTGGAGGAAGACCGCTCCCCACCCTGACAGACTCGCGTCCGTCGTGACCACAGCCCAGGATGGGGGCAGGAAGGATTTCCCCTTCGACAAAGAAGTGGGAAGAAGCCACCACTGAAGGGAGGCCTTGGCTGCCCGAGAAAGGGAGACGTTCCTGTCGAGGGACGTCGACCTCCTGTCCCATTTGCGGAGAATGTCCCATTGGAGTGGACGAAGATGAAACTGCGCAAATGGAACTGCCTCCATTGCTGCCACCATCTTCCCTAGGAAGTGCATGAGGCGCCTCAAGGGGTGTGACTGGGCTCGAAGGAGAGATTGCACCCCTGTCTGTAGTGAACGCTGTTTGTCCAGCGGAAGTTTCACTATCGCTGAGAGAGTATGAAACTCCATCCCGAGATATGTCAGTGATTGGGTCGGTGTCAATTTTGACTTTGGGAAGTTGATGATCCACCCGAATCTCTGGAGAGTCTCCAGAGCAATGTTCAGGCTGTGTTGGCATGCCACCCGGGAGGGTGCCTTGACTAGAAGATCGTCTAAGTAAGGGATCACCGAGTGTCCTTGAGAGTGTAGGACTGCTACCACTGTTGCCATGACCTTGGTGAAGACCCGTGGGGCTGTCGCCAGGCCGAAAGGCAGTGCTACGAACTGAAGGTGTTCGTCCCCGATGGCGAAACGCAGGAAGCGCTGATGCTCCGGTGCAATCGGCACGTGGAGATAAGCATCCTTGATGTCGATTGATGCTAGGAAGTCTCCTTGGGACATCGAGGCGATGACGGAGCGGAGAGATTCCATCCGGAACCGCCTGGTTTTCACATGTCTGTTGAGCAGTTTGAGGTCCAGGACGGGACGGAAAGATCCGTCCTTTTTTGGCACCACAAACAAGTTGGAGTAAAAACCGTGACCCCATTCCTGAAGGGGAACAGGGATCACCACTCCTTCTGCCTTCAGAGTGCTCACCGCCTGAAGAAGAGCATCGGCTCGCTCGGGGGGCGGAGATGTTCTGAAGAAACGAGTCGGAGGACGAGAGCTGAGCTCTATCCTGTAACCGTGAGACAGAATGTCTCTCACCCATCGGTCTTGGACATGTGGCAACCAGGCGTCGCAACAGCGGGAGAGCCTGCCACCGACCGAGGATGCGGTTTGGAGAGGCCGAAAGTCATGAGGAGGCCGCTTTGGGAACGGTTCCTCCGGCGGTCTTTTTAGGACGTGACTTAGACCGCCATGAACCAGAGCTCCTCTGGTCCTTCTGTGGCCTGTTGGACGAGGAGAATTGAGACCTGGCTGAGGGCCGAAAGGACCGAAACCTCGATTGTATCTTCCGTTGTTGCGGTCTGTTTGGTTTGGACTGGGGTAAGGACGAGTCCTTTCCCTTGGATTGTTTAATGATTTCATCCAATTGCTCGCCAAACAGACGGTCGCCAGAAAATGGCAAACCGGTTAAGAACTTCTTGGAAGCAGAGTCTGCCTTCCATTCGCGTAGCCACATGGCTTTGTGGACTGCCACTGAATTGGCGGATGCTACCGCCGTACGGCTCGCAGAGTCCAGGACAGCATTCATGGCGTAGGACGCAAAAGCCGACGCCTGAGAGGTTAAAGACACAACCTGCGGAGTAGAGGCACGTGTGACTGCATTAATCTCTGCCTGACAAGCTGATATAGCTTGGAGTGCCCATACGGCTGCGAATGCCGGAGCAAAAGACGCGCCTATAGCTTCATAGATGGATTTCATCAGGAGCTCTATCTGCCTGTCAGTGTCATCCTTGAGCGATGAACCATCTGCCACTGCAACTATGGATCTAGCCGCCAGTCTAGAGACTGGAGGATCCACCTTGGGACACTGAGCCCAACCCTTAACTACGTCAGGGGGGAAGGGGTAACGTGTGTCATTAAGGCGCTTGGTAAAGCGCTTGTCCGGAAAAGCTCGGTGTTTCTGGACTGTATCTCTGAAGTTGGAGTGATCAAGAAACGCACTCAGTGTACGTTTGGGAAACCTAAATTGGAATTTCTCCTGCTGAGAAGCTGACTCCTCAATCGGAAGAGTTGGAGGAGAAAGTTCTAACACCTGATTGATGGACGCTATAAGGTCGTTTACTATGGCGTCCCCTTCAGGTGTACCAAGATTGAGAGCGGCGTCATGATCAGAGTCCTGATCTGCCACCTCCGCTTCATCCTCCAGAGAGTCCTCATGCTGAGACCCTGAGCAGTGTGATGAAGTCGAGGGAAGCTCCCAGCGAGCCCGCTTAGCCGGTCTGGGACTGCGGTCCGTGTCGGAGTCCTCACCGTGAGACCTAAGAGTCGCCCCAGGAGCATTTTGCTGCGCCGACCGAGGGGGGTCTGAGGGCAATGATTCAACAGTGCCCGGGGCCTGTGTTACCGGTCTGGACTGCAAAGCTTCTAGTATCTTAGCAGACCATCTATCCATAGACTGAGCCATGGATTGAGAAATTGACTCAGAAAGTTTGTCAGCCAACACTGCAAACTCTGTCCCTGCCACCTGGACAGTGGCAGCCGGTGTTTCTACCTGGGCCGAGGGTCCCACTGGTGGCTGAGGCTCCGGCTGAGTGAGTGTCACAGGGGCCGAGCATTGCACACAATGAGGGTAGGTGGAACCTGCAGGTAGCATAGCCGCACAAGAGGTACAGGTTGCAAAATAAGCCTGTGCCTTGGCACCCTTGCTTTTTGCGGACGACATGCTGTTGTCTCCTCTTAGAGCAATCGGTGAGGGTATATAGCCAAAAGCAAATAGTGCGGCCGAACAAAGTAAATGTATACAATATAAGTATATAAATATACACTTCGGCACCCAGGGGGGCCAGCACCTAGTAACAGGTGCGGCTTACCGACCGCCCTCAGCGGTTGTGTGACCACCAGATTCCCTGCCTGGGCCTCCCAGAGCTATGGAGCTCGGCTCTGAAGTTCTCCAGCGTCAGAAGTGCTGATAGGAATGGCTGCCAGCGTTCTGAGAGGAGGAGGGAGCCGTGGGCGTGCCTCAGAAAGTGCGGGAATCTGGTGCCCCGCAGTGCTTAGTGAGGGGGGAGGAGGATACCTCAGTATGCTCCAGCCCTCACCGCTGACGTCTAGTCTAGCGTCCCGCCCTTACCCCTGACTGGCAGGCCCGGGGGCGGGAGTTTGCGGTACTAGGCCGCAAAAGCCGGGGACTAAATTTATTAGCGCGGCCGGCAAACAAGCGCGGTCGGCGCGGTAGTCCGGCGACACCAAACACCCAGCAGCTGCTGCAGCGTCCGTTATACAGGCGCTCTATGCGCCGTCCCCAAGGGGACACAGAGTACCTCAGAGGAGCAGGGCCCTGTCCCTGACGATACCCGGTC
Organism: Anomaloglossus baeobatrachus; assembly: GCF_048569485.1. Lineage (NCBI taxonomy): Eukaryota > Metazoa > Chordata > Amphibia > Anura > Aromobatidae > Anomaloglossus > Anomaloglossus baeobatrachus. The sequence continues at coordinate 427,694,711 of NC_134354.1, read as the reverse complement.
TCCTGTCCAGCAGATTCCCCCAGGGGCTGCGGAGGGAGCACGGTCCCAGTGCATGGTGACCGGTTAGGATCCCACTTCACCCAGAGCCCCAAAAGGATGGGGAAGGATAACAGCATGTGGCTCCAGCCTTTGTACCCGCAATGGGTACCTCAACCTTAACAGCACCGCCGACCCGAGTGGGGTGAGAAGGGAGCATGCCGGGGGCCCTGTTATGGGCCCTCTTTTCTTCCATCCGATAAAGTCAGCAGCTGCTGCTGACTAAAATGTGGAGCTTGCGTGCATGTGTGCCTCCTTCAACACAAAGCATAAAAACTGAGGAGCCCGTGATGCACGGGAGGGTGTATAGGCAGAGGGGAGGGGTTTACACTTTTAAGTGCAATACTTTGTGTGGCCTCCGGAGGCAGAAGCTATACACCCAATTGTCTGGGTCTCCCAATGGAGCGACAAAGAAAGTCCAGGTACCTCCACCCTCGGTGAAGACAAGGTAGGACTCTTACCAGCCTCCCTCCACTCAATATCCTGCGGAGGAGGAGTTAATCTTTTATTTTTTACCCATTGTTTCCTGTGTCCCCAAAATGAAATGAAACAGAAGTAGTGTACGACGCAACGTTAGATTGAGAACATTGGTTATGATCTGTGTCAATATGTTGGATAAATATGACTATCAAATTACGATCATATTAAATTCTTGAGACTACTATTAACTACATATTTCACGCAAAATATTAGTAAGTGGTTCACTTCATGTACTTGATCAATAAGGAACGACTTTCTTTTTCGTTGCAGAATATAGTTTTTATTCCAATTTACGTATGGTATAAATTTTTTTTTTTTTTTTAAATATTGCAAAAAATATGAAAGAAAAAAAAAAGATAAAATGCTCACATGTATTCTATTGTGCCACAAAACGTATGCGTTACTGTGCCATCATGAATGGATTCCTTACAAAGTCCAAAGTCTGTTAATTTCACATGTCCTATAAAAGAACACAAAAGAAATTTAGTAATTAATTCTACATTCAAAAGCAGAAATGACCTTCCTTTACAGACAAATTGCATGGTTTTAGATTATCTACATGAACCTTAATTCAACAACACTACAAGACTAGCGTTTTGTGCACGAGTCTCGATATAGAATGCGCTGGAATAAGAAGTGTGAAATTTATCAAGATTTGAACTCTAGCAACACCTAATGGATGTAGCAATTCTAAAAGTTAATTATGACTCTTTTAGGGTCTGTGCCCATGATCAGCATTAGTAGTGTTTTGGAAGGAGCATATTTTCGCTGTGTCCAAAACGCTGCATAGTACAGTACAATCACAGTGCATGGGATTAATAGAAATCCCGTTCCCACTGTGCTTTTTAACGCTGCGTAAACTAACCTGCGGTGCAAGTTTGCTATCCATAGCACGTCAATTTCTTGTGCAGAAATGCTTGAGTCTCATGCATGGAAAAACTAAGCAGACACAGCAAAAATATGCAGAGTCCAGAATGCCACATAACCCTGATTATGGGCACGTACCCTTAATGAGCCTTGCCATAAGACTTCAGATAAGAAGCCAAACCAGACAAAGATTTTATAACATCATGGAAAACGTCTTTAACATACAGTAGCTCTCTAATACATAAGTGTGAGTAAGCTAAGTCTGGGTTAGGGTACTTCCACACTTGCGTTGTTTTCCTTCCGTTACAATCCGCTCTTTTGGAAAACAGCGGAATCCGTTAACGGATTCCGCTGTTTCACATACACTTGTATGGTTGACGGATTGTACCAAAAGGACCTGCGTTGCTTCCGCTGGGCGATGCTGCGTTGCTTCCGCCCAGCGGGAGGAACGCAGCATGTAACGTTGTTTTGAGCAGCGGAATCCTCTGGATTTCACTGCACATGCTTTTTTTTTTTTTTAAAAAATCACAAACTTTAATGTTGGCTCACGGTGGTCGAACGTTCAGCTGAGCGCCCACCTGCCGGCAAGTGACAGCGCTCAGCTGAGCGCCCGGCCGCCGGCTGCAGGGAGCGATCAGCTGATCACCCGGCAAGTGACAGCGCTCAGCTGATCACCCGGCGGCCGGCTGCAGGGAGCGCTCAGCTGATCACCCGGCGGCCGGCTGCAGGGAGCGATCCGCTGATCACCCGGCGGCCGGCTGCAGGGAGCGATCCGCTGATCACCCGGCGGCCGGCTGCAGGGAGCGATCCGCTGATCACCCGGCGGCCGGCTGCAGGGAGCGATCCGCTGATCACCCGGCGGCCGGCTGCAGGGAGCGATCCGCTGATCACCCGGCGGCCGGCTGCAGGGAGCGATCCGCTGATCACCCGGCGGCCGGCTGCAGGGAGCGATCAGCTGATCACCCGGCGGCCGGCTGCAGGGAGCGATCAGCTGATCGTTCACAATAGTCTGCCGCTAGTAAAACTGTAAAAAAAAAAAAATAAAAAATAAAAAAACGGATTGCGTTGTTTTGCAGCATCCGTTGTGCCACTATGTGCAACACATCCGTTGCATCCGTCACACATCGCAATGCAACGGATACCGTTCAACGCAAGTGTAAAACTAGCCTTAAAGTGGTGTTAAGATATCAGACATTTATACTCGAACATATGTCATATTTTGTAGATGTTCTATAAATGTTTGGGATGGGATTACGTCTTAAAAGGGAACCTGTCACCAAGTTTTTCCCCTATGAGCTGCGGCCACCACCAGTAATCCCTTATATATAGCATTCCAGAATACTGTATATAGGAGCCCAAGCCTCTCTGTATGATGTAAAAAAATACCTTTATAATACTCACCTAGGGGGCGGTCCAGTCCCGGCTGAGGGCAGAGCAAAGTATTTTAGTGCGCATGCAGTGTTTGACGTGTCCAGGCATTTGCTCATTACAGTACTTTCATCTGCCCTCAGCGGAGCAGATCAAAGTGTGCAGGACCACAATGCCGGCCTGTGTGGATGATGTAGGAAGAGTCATTCACAGGGGCCTTAGAAGAAGGAAGATGGCATTCGCGCAAGATGGAGGAGGCGCAGGACCGGAGACCAGCAACACCCATCAGATCGGACTGCCTCCAGGTGATTATTCTAAAGGTGTTTTTCACATTATACAGAGTGGCCTGGACTCTTATATACAGTATTCTAGAATGCTGTATACTAGAGCTCACTGTTGGTGGCCACAGCTCATTAGGGGAAAACCTGTGACAGGTTCCCTTTAAGCAAATTTGGAAGTGAAGAGCAGACTTCTGTATATGTGCGTGTATAATAAAAGGCAAAAGTTGCAAGTTGCTGAATTTCCACCTTGATGGTTAAGCATGATGTTTTCCGGTTTCAGATCACGATAAATTATTCCTTTCTGATGCAAATGTCCCAAAGCCATTGAGATCTCAGCCAAGTAAAAGCTGAAAATAAACAAGGAATAATATAAAATAACTGTCATATACAGATTCAGCAGAGGAAAAAAACTATTTGGTTTAATTTCACATTCCACCATAGGCAGTATGGTCCAAGGTAGCTTGTTGAACATTGAACATGTTTAAGAGGCAACACACTTTGAAGCGCCACACACTTTTCTAAAGAGTGCCAAGAGCAGTGAAAAAAAAAAACCCCAAACCAACATGTACCAAAATGTATGTGCTTCTCCAGCATGAACACATAATATATACGAGGGGCTGCTGATAAGTATTTGGCTTTACCTAGGAAGAAACGAGATAGGATGAAGAAACTTTACATTTATTCCACATACTCTCCACTGATGTCAACACACTTCTGACATCGGTATTCCAAGATCTGTAAGCCTAGCAAAAAGAAGGATTTCAGTTGTGCCTAAAACCAGGCATTCGTAGCAACCATGGCATCAGAAATGGTGTGACATTTGGTACTCTTGAGGTGTTTCTTCAGGTTTAGAAACAGATGATAGTCGGAGAGGGAGCTAGATCTGGTGAATAAGGTGGGTGGTCAAGCAGCTGGAAGCAGAGGCATTGTCTTGCAGGAACAAGATTCCTGCAGACAGCTTGCCGAGCCTTTTGGCCTTCAGAACATGCCTTCAATTGGTCCAAAAGTTCAATGTAATACCTTGCAATGACAGTGAAATCCTTTTGAAGGTAGTCCACTAGCAGCACGAGCTCCTTATCCCAGAACACAGATGCCATAACCTTAGCGGCTGATTTTTGCACCCTGAACTTCTTTGGATGAGAACCACTGTACCTCCACTCTTGACTGCTCCTTGTTTTCAGGGTCATACAAATAAATCCAGGTCTCATGCACAGTGACCAGTCGATCCAGGAAACGCTGACAAATGGACTGGGAAGTTTTCACTCGCATGCTTTTCTGATCTGTTGTCAAACATCTGGGGACCCACTTTGCACATGGATGACGACGTTTGTGTCATTATCCATAATCATTTGGACATGAGCTTCCTCATGTCCAAATGTTCATGGATAATGACACAAACACGTTCATGGGAAATGATGTCTGCCATTGCTTTAGCTGAAATTCGTCAATTTTCCAGTATGAGGTTGTACACAGCATCGATGATCTCCTGAACATCAACCACTCTCGATCGTCCAGGACGTTCGGCATCATTTGTGCTGAAGTGGCCCGTTTTAAATTTGGCAACCAAGTTCTTACTGTGGAATATGAAGGGCATTGATCCCCCAACGTCTGCGATATATCAACATGAATATCCTTCGTGGACTTTCCTTGCAGAAACAAGAATTTTATCACTCCTCTGCTCTCAGTTGCAGTGAATATTGCATTAGACTCCGCCATTTTGTTTTTCCGCGTGCGTAGAACACTATTGCCATAAGTAACAAGCACAACATTTTGAAAACATATTAGACACATAAGGCTTTCATGTGATGTAACAGTTACAATAGAAACAAAAAAAGAACAAAGCCAAAGACTTATCAGCAGCCCCTCGTACATCAATTTTACAGTTAAAGGGAACCTGTCAGCAGAAATGTCCCCTAAAACCTAACAGATTCCCCCTCTGCAGCTCCTGGGCTGCATTCTATAAAGGTCCCTGTTATGATTGTGCCCACTTTCTGACCGAAAAAAAGTGTTTATAAAGTTGTACCTTTTTGGCTTCTGATTCTGTAAATCCGTCACGGGGGCGGGCTGCCTGATGGCCGTTATTCTGCCCCCTGGTCTTGTATGCCGCCCCCATCGCTGATTTCAATACTTCTGGACGCCGCCCACTGCTCCAGCCATCCCCGCGCATGCCCAGTGCCCATCTCTCGGGGATGAGCACTGTGCCCAGCGTCACGTGCACGCAGGGTTAAGATTATGGGCGGTGCTGTGATGTTTATTCCTAAGCAACCGCCCATAATCGCGGGACCGCGCTTTCGGTGTAGTCACTGCTCCGCGCTCTTCCCATCTATTTCCTGCCTCGGGGCAAGATGGGAAGGAGGCGAAGTGAGGTCAGCAGCAGCGCGCTTGCGCAGAAAGAAGCAGGCCGAGGGGGAAAGCGCGGTCCCGCGATTATGGGCGGTTGCTTAGGAATAAACATCACAGCACCGCCCATAATCTTAACCCTGCGTGCACGTCACCAGCGGTGACGCTGGGCACAGTGCTCATCCCCGAGAGATGGGCACTGGGCATGCGCGGGGATGGCTGGAGCAGTGGGCGGCGTCCAGAAGTATTGAAATCAGCGATGGGGGCGGCATACAGGACCAGGGGGCAGAATAACGGCCATCAGGCAGCCCGCCCCCGTGACGGATTTACAGAATCAGAAGCCAAAAGAAGGGAATTTTGTTACTTACCGTAAATTCCTTTTCTTCTAGCTCCTATTGGGAGACCCAGACGATTGGGTGTATAGCACTGCCTCCGGAGGCCACACAAAGCAATTACACTAAAAAGTGTAAGGCCCCTCCCCTTCTGGCTATACACCCCCAGTGGGATCACTGGCTCACCAGTTTTAGTGCAAAAGCAAGAAGGAGGAAAGCCAATAACTGGTTTAAACAAATTCACTCCGAAGTAACCTCGGAGAACTGAAAACCGTTCAACATGAACAACATGTGTACCCGTAAAACAACCAAAAATCCCGAAGGACAACAGGGCGGGTGCTGGGTCTCCCAATAGGAGCTAGAAGAAAAGGAATTTACGGTAAGTAACAAAATTCCCTTCTTCTTCGGCGCTCCATTGGGAGACCCAGACGATTGGGACGTCCAAAAGCTGTCCCTGGGTGGGTAAAGAAATACCTCATGTTAGAGCTGCAAAGACAGCCCTCCCCTACGGGGAGGCAACTGCCGCCTGCAGGACTCTTCTACCTAGGCTGGCGTCCGCCGAAGCATAGGTATGCACCTGATAATGTTTGGTGAAAGTGTGCAGACTCGACCAGGTAGCTGCCTGGCACACCTGTTGAGCCGTAGCCTGGTGTCGCAATGCCCAGGACGCACCCACGGCTCTGGTAGAATGGGCCTTCAGCCCTGATGGAACCGGAAGCCCAGCAGAACGGTAGGCTTCAAGAATTGGTTCTTTGATCCATCGAGCCAGGGTGGCTTTGGAAGCCTGCGACCCTTTGCGCTTGCCAGCGACAAGGACAAAGAGTGCATCCGAGCGGCGCAGGGGCGCCGTGCGGGAAATGTAGATTCTGAGTGCTCTCACCAGATCTAACACATGTAAATCCTTCTCATACCGATGAACTGCATGAGGACAAAACGAAGGCAAAGAGATATCTTGATTAAGATGAAAAGAGGATACCACCTTCGGGAGAAACTCCTGAATGGGGCGCAGCACTACCTTGTCCTGGTGGAAGACCAGGAAGGGAGCCTTGCATGATAGCGCTGCCAGCTCAGACACTCTCCGAAGAGATGTGATCGCTACCAGAAAAACCACTTTCTGTGATAGTCTAGAAAGTGAAACCTCCCTCAGAGGCTCGAGGGGCGGCTTCTGGAGGGCAACTAGTACCCTGTTCAGATCCCATGGATCTAACGGCCGCTTGTACGGGGGTACGATATGGCAAACCCCCTGTAGGAACGTGCGCACCTTAGGAAGGCGTGCCAAACGCCTCTGAAAAAAGACGGATAGCGCCGAGACCTGACCTTTAAGGGAGCCGAGCGACAAACCTTTTTCTAACCCAGATTGCAGGAAAGAAAGAAAGGTAGACAATGCAAATGGCCAGGGAGACACTCCCTGAGCAGAGCACCAGGATAAGAATATCCTCCACGTTCTGTGGTAGATCTTAGCGGACGTGGGCTTCCTAGCCTGTCTCATGGTGGCAACGACCCCTTGGGATAATCCTGAAGACGCTAGGATCCAGGACTCAATGGCCACACAGTCAGGTTCAGGGCCGCAGAATTCCGATGGAAAAACGGCCCTTGGGACAGTAAGTCTGGTCGGTCTGGTAGTGCCCACGGTTGGCCGACCGTGAGCTGCCACAGATCCGGATACCACGCCCTCCTCGGCCAGTCTGGAGCGACGAGTATGACGCGGCTGCAATCGGATCTGATCTTGCGTAGCACTCTGGGCAAGAGTGCCAGAGGTGGAAACACATAAGGGAGCCGGAACTGCGACCAATCTTGCACTAGGGCGTCTGCCGCCAGCGCTCTTTGATCGCGAGACCGTGCCATGAAGGTTGGGACCTTGTTGTTGTGCCGGGACGCCATGAGGTCGACGTCCGGCCTTCCCCATCGGCGACAGATTTCCTGAAACGCGTCTGGGTGAAGGGACCATTCCCCTGCGTCCATGCCCTGGCGACTGAGGAAGTCTGCTTCCCAGTTTTCTACGCCGGGGATGTGAACTGCGGATATGGTGGAGGCCGTGGCTTCCACCCACATCAGAATCCGCCGGACTTCCTGGAAGGCTTGCCGACTGCGTGTCCCCCCTTGGTGGTTGATGTATGCCACCGCTGTGGAGTTGTCCGACTGAATTCGGATCTGCCTTCCTTCCAGCCACTGCTGGAAGGCTAGTAGGGCAAGATACACTGCTCTGATTTCCAGAACATTGATCTGAAGGGTGGACTCCTGCTGAGTCCACGTACCCTGAGCCCTGTGGTGGAGAAAAACTGCTCCCCACCCTGACAGACTCGCGTCTGTCGTGACCACCGCCCAAGACGGTGGTAGGAAGGATCTTCCCTGTGATAATGAGGTGGGAAGAAGCCACCACTGCAGAGAGTCCTTGGCCGTCTGGGAAAGGGAGACTTTCCTGTCCAGGGATTTTGACTTCCCGTCCCATTGGCGGAGAATGTCCAATTGAAGTGGGCGCAGATGAAACTGCGCAAACGGAACCGCCTCCATTGCCGCCACCATCTTCCCGAGGAAGTGCATGAGGCGTCTTAAGGAGTGCGACTGATCTTGAAGGAGAGCCTGCACCCCAGTCTGTAGAGACCGCTGCTTGTCCAGCGGAAGCTTCACTATCGCTGAGAGAGTATGAAACTCCATGCCAAGATACGTTAGTGACTGGGTCGGTGACAGATTTGACTTTGAGAAGTTGATGATCCACCCGAACGTCTGGAGAGTCTCCAGTGCAACAGTCAAGCTGAGTTGGCATGCCTCTTGAGAGGGTGCCTTGACCAGTAGATCGTCCAAGTAAGGGATCACAGAGTGTCCCTGAGAGTGCAAGACTGCTACCACTGCCGCCATGATCTTGGTGAACACCCGTGGGGCTGTCGCGAGACCAAATGGCAGAGCTACGAACTGAAGATGGTCGTCTCCTATCACGAAGCGTAGAAAGCGTTGGTGCTCTGTAGCAATCGGCACGTGGAGATAAGCATCCTTGATGTCTATTGATGCTAGGAAATCTCCTTGAGACATTGAGGCAATGACTGAGCGGAGGGATTCCGTCCGGAACCGCCTGGCGTTCACATGCTTGTTGAGCAGTTTTAGGTCCAGAACAGGACGGAATGAGCCGTCCTTTTTTGGCACCACAAAGAGATTGGAGTAAAAACCTTGACCTTGTTCCTGAAGAGGAACAGGGACCACCACTCCATCTGCTCTTAGAGAAGTCACCGCCTGCAGAAGGGCATCTGCTCGGTCGGGATGTGGGGAAGTTCTGAAGAACCGAGGCGGAGGCCGAGAACTGAACTCTATCCTGTACCCGTGAGACAAAATGTCTGTTACCCACCGGTCTTTGACCTGTGGCAGCCAAATGTCGCAAAAGCGGGAGAGCCTGCCACCGACCGAGGATGCGGAGGGAGGCGGCCGAAAGTCATGAGGCAGCCGCCTTGGAAGCGGTACCTCCGGTTGCTTTCTTGGGGCGTGAGTGAGCCCGCCAGGAATCAGAGCTCCTTTGCTCTTTCTGAGTCCCTTTGGACGAGGAGAATTGGGGCTTGCCGAGCCTCGAAAGGACCGAAACTTTGACTGCCACTTCCTCTGTGGAGGTTTGTTTGATCTGGGCTGGGGTAAGGAGGAGTCCTTACCTTTGGACTGTTTAATGATTTCCGCCAATTGCTCACCAAACAGTCTGTCTCCAGATAATGGCAAGCTGGTTAAACATTTTTTTAGAAGCAGAATCTGCTTTCCATTCCTTTAACCACAAGGCCCTGCGCAAAACTACAGAGTTGGCGGATGCCATTGAGGTACGGCTCGTAGAGTCCAGTACCGCATTGATAGCGTAGGTCGCAAACGCAGACATTTGCGTAGTTAGGGACGCCACTTGCGGCACTGCTGGACGTATGAGAGAGTCCACCTGTGCCAGACCAGCTGAAATAGCTTGGAGCGCCCACACGGCCGCGAATGCTGGAGCAAACGACGCGCCGATAGCTTCATAGACAGATTTCAACCAAAGGTCCATCTGTCTGTCATTGGCATCTTTAAGTGAAGCCCCATCCTCCACTGCAACTATGGATCTAGCTGCAAGCCTGGATATTGGAGGGTCCACTTTTGGACACTGGGTCCAGCGTTTGACCACGTCAGGGGGAAAAGGATAACGTGTATCCTTAAGGCGTTTAGAAAAACGCTTATCCGGATAAGTATTGTGTTTCTGGATGGATTCTCTGAAGTCAGAGTGGTCCAGAAAAGTACTCAATTTACGCTTGGGATACAGGAAATGGAATTTCTCCTGCTGTGCAGCTGCCTCCTCTGCAGAAGGGGCTGGGGGAGAAATATCCAACAGCCTATTGATGGCCGCTATAAGGTCATTTACCATGGCGTCACCATCTGGCGTATCCAAATTGAGTGCGGCGTCAGGACAAGACTCCTGATCACCCACCTCTGAACCATCATATAGGGACCCTTCTCGCTGAGACCCTGATCCGCGTGAGGACGTGGAGGGTCTCTCCCAGCGAGCTCGCTTAGGCGGACTGGGACTGTCATCGGAGTCAGAGCCCTCAGCCTGTGATGCCTGGGACCCCCTTGAAGTACGGATTAGTTCCAACTGAGGGGGACCGGGGAACATAGACGCAGCAGTGTCTATGGTCTGAGCAACTGGCCTGGACTGCAAGGTCTCCAGGATTTTTGTCATAGTCACAGACATTTTATCAGCAAAGACTGCAAATTCTGTCCCCGTCACCGGGGCAGGGTTCACAGGCGTCTCTGCCTGGGCTACCACCACAATAGGCTCTGGCTGACGAAGTGCCACTGGGACTGAACATTGCACACAATGAGAGTCGTTGGGGCCTGCTGGTAGATTAGCCCCACATGCTGTACAAGCCGTGTATACAGCCCGTGCCTTGGCACCCTTGCGTTTTGCGGATGACATGCTGTTGTCTCCTCAAAGCAATATAGGGTGTACAGCCAAGAAGCGACCTTACAGTGCAGTATATAAATATATCTGGTACAGCGAAAAATATAACACTGTGGCACTAGTGGGGCCGCACGTATGTGCTGCTTACCGCCCGCTTAGCGCGGGTGTGTGGTCGCCAGAAACCCCTAGCCTGGGTCCCCCAGAGCCTGCGTCCGTTCTCCAGCCAGACTGCATGTGTATAATGGCTGCCGGCGTCCTGGGGAGCTGCAAGCCTGGGGGCGGGCCTAGGGCGTGCACAGAGAAAAAGCGCGAAGCCTGTGTCCTACTGTGCTCAGTGAGAGGGCTGGAGCATGTAAATCGTGCTCCAGCCCTCGGCGCTGCCGATTGAACAACGTCTCTCCCCTACCCTGATTGACAGGGTGGGGGGCGTTAACGAAGCATAGCTATGCCGCAGAAGACCGGGGACTAAAGTTAGAAGCGCCGCCGCCGTAAAAGCGCGGTCGGCGCGTCCCCGGCGCACTACAAGTCGCAGCTGTGCCGCCGCTCCAGGGGCGGTCGGCGCGGCGATCCACACACATAAAGTCCCCCAGTAATCTGCGGGGACTATAAGCCCAGCGCACAGCGCTACAGTCCCCGGCGCACTAGCACACCCAGCAAGCCTGGGGTGTGCGTGGCCTGCCATACGGGGACACAGAGTACCTGAAAGTTGCAGGGCCTTGTCCCTGAACGGCACTCCCGCTCCACATCCAGCAGGTTCTATGGGTCTGTGGATGGAGCCCGGCCTCAGGGCTTGGTGGCCGGTAAGATCCCACTTCCTCAGAGCCCCTCAGGGGGATGGGGAAGGAAAACAGCATGTGGGCTCCAGCCTCCGTACCCGCAATGGGTACCTCAACCTTACAAACCACAAGTGGGGTAAGAAGGGAGCATGCTGGGGGCCCCATATGGGCCCTCTTTTCTTCCATCCGATATAGTCAGCAGCTACTGCTGACTAAACAGTGGAGCTATGCGTGGATGTCTGACCTCCTTCGCACAAAGCAGAAAAACTGGTGAGCCAGTGATCCCACTGGGGGTGTATAGCCAGAAGGGGAGGGGCCTTACACTTTTTAGTGTAATTGCTTTGTGTGGCCTCCGGAGGCAGTGCTATACACCCAATCGTCTGGGTCTCCCAATGGAGCGCCGAAGAAAGGTACAACTTTATAAACACTTTTTTTCGGTCAGAAAGTGGGCACAATCATAACAGGGACCTTTCTAGAATGCAGCCCAGGAGCTGCAGAGGGGGAATCTGTTAGGTTTTAGGGGACATTTCTGCTGACAGGTTCCCTTTAAAGGGTTATTCTCAAGATAGTAAGTTATCCTTTATCCATTGAAGATCACTGGGGGTCCATGGATATCACCTGTCCACAGAGAAAACAGAGCACAACACACTGCTATTTCCAGCACTCCCATAGACCATGAATGAACAGAAGTGAAACATGCACCACAGCTCAACTTCAGTCAAAGTGTGTCTCTTCTAGACATGGTACAAAATGCCATTCTAGATTTGAGGGCCTAGCTGTTAAACCCCCCAAAATTAAAAGTTACCCGCTAAAAGTTACTCTGCCTGGGGGATAACTTACTATCTTGGGATTACATCTTAAATTGTTATGGAAAAAAAAAAAAATGTACACAAAAAACGTCACTGCAAAAAGAAAACAAAAGCCACACTAGTATTGGGTGAAAGAATTCTGGTCATCACGGTCTCATAAAAGGAATGGCAGTGGTTTACTGCTGATCAGCCAAAGAGTTTATGGGTTCACACTAGCTTTTACTCACCATGCTGTATCTTCCATAAAGATCCCTTCACGCTCCAACTGCATGAAGAGTTCTCCACCTATATAAAAATACAAGGTTACAGGCTTGAAATGAAAAATGGGGCAAAAATCGCCAATGTGTCCGACGCCATAAAGTCCATGGTTGCACAAAGTGACTGACCGCTAAGATACTCCAGAATGAGGTAGAGTTTTCCACCAGTTTGAAAGGCATAAATTAAGTCCACAATAAAAGGATGCTTCACTTCTTCTAGGATATTCCGTTCTGCTTTTGTATGTGCTGTGTCTTTTGCATTCCGTACTATCATAGCCTAGGAGAAATGTAGAGTGCATAAGGCTACATGAAAAAAAATGGCCATATAAAAGACAAGCTGTGAACAAAACATAAGTGGACAGGTTTTTTTATCTGAGTTTACTCCCACGAGTCCTCCAAGTTTTCGGTCTTGTTTCCCGCCTTATTCCCACCAAATCCAGCCATCCATCCAGATATATGGGCCATTTAATTTAGGGCCCCATTTTTGGCCTTTGCAAGGGGCATGTCTCATAGGAAACCCTTGGAATGTGTCTTTAGGTGGCTCTGAATTATTACCCTGTGAGCGCCACCCACTTGGCAAAGACCATAACAATTACAACCAATTAAAAAGGCCCTCAGGAACCATATGATGAACCAAAAAAAATTGCTTAATACTCAGGGAAAAAGTGGTAATCTAGAATAAGCAAAAAGTGGCTATGATTGCCGTAGCAATTAATGCTTCCCATTTAGAGCAGAGTTAAAGGGGCATGATGTCAGACATTCCATTTCAAAATGTGGCAATTGGGGCAGTCAGATTACTATCTAGAGTACAGAACTCTATACACAGCCGATATGGCCACTAAAAAGAGAATTTTGTTTACTTACCGTAAATTCTTTTTCTTATAGTTCCGTATTGGGAGACCCAGACATTGGGTGTTTAGCTTCTGCCTCCGGAGGACACACAAAGTACTACACTTAAAAGTGTAGCTCCTCCCTCTGAGCTTATACACCCCCTGGTGAGCAGACCCAGCCAGTTTAGTGCAAAAGCTGAAGGAGAATAGCCACCCACAAGTAGAACAGAGCAAAAGCCGGAACAACCGGAGACACTGTCCACGACAACAGCCGGTGATAACACGCGGAACAAGAAATTGCCAACAGGCAACAGGGAGGGTGCTGGGTCTCCCAATACGGAACTATAAGAAAAAGAATTTACGGTAAGTAAACAAAATTCTCTTTTTCTTTATCGTTCCTTTGGGAGACCCAGACCATGGGACGTTCCAAAGCAGTCCCTGGGTGGGAATAAACAGAAAAACTAAGAAGTAGGCAGAACCTAACTTCACAAATGGGCGACAGCCGCCTAAAGGATGCGTCTGCCCAAGCTCGCATCTGCCGAAGCATGAGCATGCACTTGGTAGTGCTTCGAGAAGGTATGCAGGCTAGTCCAAGTGGCAGCCTGACAGACTTGTTGAGCCGTAGCCTGGTGCCTGAAAGCCCAAGAGGCACCGACAGCTCTGGTCGAATGTGCCTTGATCCCCGGCGGGGGAGGCACCTGAGTACTCTGGTAGGCGTCTGAAATGGTCGATCTAATCCAACAGGCTAAGGTCGGCTTAGAAGCAGGGAGGCCCTTGCGCCGACCTGTGGTTAGCACAAAAAGAGAGGTGCACCGCCTAAGCGCACCGGTGCGAGACACATAGATCCGGAGAGCACGCACCAGATCCAGAGTATGCAGCGCTTTTTTAAAGCGATGAACAGGAGCCGGACAGAAGGAAGGTAGGGTAATGTCCTGGTTAAGGTGGAAAGGAGAGACCACCTTAGGGAGAAAGTCCGGAGTCGGACGTAGAACCACCTTGTCTTGATGAAAAACTAAAAAAGGCGACTCCGAAGAGAGCGCAGCCAAATCAGAGACTCTCCTGAGGGAAGTTATGGCCACCAGAAAGGCCACCTTCTGAAAAACACGATACAAAGAAACCTCCCTAAGAGGCTCAAAAGGAGGTTTCTGCAAAACCGTGAGAACCAAGTTAAGGTCCCAGGGATCCAAGGGCCGCCGGTAAGGCGGAATGATGGGAGACGCGCCTTGCATGAAGGTGCGGACCTGAGCCAGCCGAGTGAGACGCCGCTGGAACAGCACTGACAGAGCTGAGACTTGTCCCTTGAGAGAGTTGAGGGACAGTCCTAGCTGCAGACCGGACTGTAGAAAAGACAGAAGGGTCGGCAAGGAGAATGGCCAAGGAGGATGGTCGGTAGAGCGACACCAGGACAGGAAAATTTTCCAAGTCCTGTGATAGATCTTAGCGGAGGAAGACTTCCGGGCCCGAGTCATAGTGGAGATGACTTCAGGGGGGATACCAGAAGCCGTCAAGATCCAGGACTCAAGAGCCACGCCGTCAATCTGAGAGCCGCAGAATTCTGGCCGAAAAACGGACCTTGTGAGAGAAGGTCTGGACGGTCCAGAAGATGCCACGGCACCTCTACGGACAGATGGAGCAGGTCTGGGTACCAAGCTCGCCTGGGCCAGTCCGGAGCAATGAGGATGACCCGACGGCCCTCCATTCTGATCTTGCGCAGAACTCTGGGCAAGAGAGCTAGAGGGGGAAACACGTAGGACAGACGAAACTGGGACCAGTCTTGAACCAGAGCGTCCGCTGCAAGGGCCTGAGGATCGTGGGAGCGAGCCACGTAAACCGGAACCTTGTTGTTGTGACGGGATGCCATTAGGTCCACTTCCGGATTGCCCCACTTGCGGCAGATTGACTGAAACACTGCCGGATGCAGGGACCACTCGCCACTGTCCACGGTTTGACGGCTGAGATAATCTGCTTCCCAGTTTTCCATGCCTGGGATGTGGACTGCGGATATGGTGGACTTGGAGTCCTCCGTCCATTGAAGGATGCGTTGAACCTCCAACATTGCCAGGCGGCTGCGTGTCCCGCCTTGGTGATTGATGTAGGCAACCGCTGTCGCGCTGTCTGACTGGACTCGGATGTGCTTGCCCGCCAACAGGTGGTGAAAGGCTAGGAGAGCTAGAAGCACAGCTCTGGTTTCCAGCACGTTGATCGAGAGGGCTGACTCGGACGGAGTCCAAGTGCCCTGCGCTCGGTGGTGGAGACGTACCGCTCCCCAGCCGGATAGACTGGCATCCGTGGTGAGGATCACCCAGGACGGGGCCAGGAAGGAGGGCCCCTGAGACAGAGAGAGGGGCCGAAGCCACCACTGAAGGGAGCTCCTGGTCCGTGGCGACAGAGCCACTAGCCTGTGCAAGGAGGAAGTCCGCTTGTCCCAACAGCGGAGAATGTCCAGCTGCAGAGGACGCAGATGGAACTGGGCAAAGGGAACAGCCTCCATGGACGCCACCATCTGACCCAGCACCTGCATCAGGTGCCTGATGGAATAACGGCGGGGCCTCAGCAGAGAGCGCACCGCCAGTTGGAGGGACTGCTGTTTGACTAAGGGCAGCTTCACAAGTGCCGGCAGAGTCTCGAACTGCATCCCTAGGTACGTGAGCCTCTGGGTCGGAGTCAGAGTGGATTTGGGCAGATTGACAAGCCACCCAAATTGGGCTAGAGTGGCGAGAGTGAGCGAGACACTCCGCTGACAGTCTGCGCTGGATGAAGCCTTGACTAGAAGGTCGTCCAGGTAAGGAATCACTGCCAACCCCTGGAGGTGCAGAACCGTAACCACTGCTGCCATGACCTTGGTGAATACCCGAGGGGCCGTGGCTAACCCGAAGGGGAGAGCCACGAATTGGAAATGTTCCTCTCCGATTGCAAAACGTAGCCAACGCTGGTGTGAAACTGCAATTGGCACATGCAGATAGGCATCTCTGATGTCGATGGATGCCAGGAAATCCCCTTGGGTCATTGAGGCAATGACTGATCGCAGAGACTCCATGCGAAAATGCCGCACCTGAACATGCTTGTTGAGAAGCTTGAGATCTAGGATGGGCCGGAAGGAACCGTCCTTTTTGGGGACTAGGAAGAGATTTGAGTAGAAACCTCTGAACCGTTCCCGGGCGGGAACCGGTACAATTACTCCGTTGGCCTGCAAGGATGCCACGGCCTGAGAGAAGGCGGCGGCCTTGGAGCAGGGGGGAGTTGACAGAAAAAATTGTTTGGCGGGCTGGAAGAGAATTCTATCCTGTAGCCGTGGGAGATGATATCCCGCACTCACTGATCGGAGACGTGTTGAAACCACACGTCGCCAAAGTGGGAGAGCCTGCCACCGACTAAGGACGTTGCTGGCGCGGACAGATAGTCAAGAGGAGGCTGCCTTAGTGGCAGCAGCTCCTGCGGTCTTCTGTGGACGCGCCTTTGTGCGCCAGTTGGATTTTTGGTCCTTGGCTGAGTTAGTGGACGAGGCCGAGGGCTTAGAGGACGACCAGTTGGAGGAACGAAAGGAACGAAACCTCGACTTGTTCCTACCCTGGACAGGTTTCCTGGTTTTGGTTTGTGGCATGGAAGTACTCTTCCCGCCATTAGCTTCCTTAATAATTTCATCCAGTTGTTCACCGAAAAGCCTGGACCCAGCAAAAGGGAGCCCAGCAAGGTACTTCTTTGAGGAAGCATCTGCCTTCCACTCTCGAAGCCACAAGATCCTGTGGATAGCGAGGGAATTAGCCGAAGCCACCGCAGTGCGGTGAGAAGCCTCCAGCATGGCAGACATGGCATAGGATGAAAAAGCGGAAGCTTGGGAAGTCAAGGCAACCATTTCGGGCATAGATTCCCTGGCGAGGGAATGCATCTCCTCTAGAGAAGCAGAGATGGCTTTGAGAGCCCACACTGCTGCAAAAGATGGGGAGAACGAGGCCCCTGCCGCTTCATATACAGATTTGGCCAGAAGGTCAACCTGGCGGTCAGTGGAATCCTTAAGAGAGGTGCCATCAGCCACTGATACAACGGTCCGGGCTAAGAGTCTAGACACCGGGGGGTCTACCTTTGGTGAATGAGCCCACTCCTTGACCACCTCAGGTGGAAAGGGAAAACGGTCATCAGAACCACACTTTGGGAAGCGTTTGTCAGGACAGGCCCTAGGCTTGGTCACAACGGCCTGAAAACTGGAGTGGTTAAAGAACACACTCTTTGTCCTCTTAGGCAAGGTAAACTGGTGCTTTTCTGCCAGAGAGGGTTGCTCCTCTGATACTGGCGGATTGAGGTCCAGTACAGAATTAATGGACGCAATCAAATCACTAACATCTGAGTCACTTTCGGACAGATCAATGGGGCACATGGAGTAAGCCTCCGAGCCCCCTGTAAAGGCATCCTCCTCGTCCTGCGAGTCAGCTCCTGAATCAGAGCCGCGGGACGAGGAAGGAGAGGGAGCCCTACGTCTCCTTTTAGGAGGACGGGGTCTGGGACCAGATGAAGAATCCTCTGTGAGCTTCGCTGAAAGAGCCCTAGCAGCAGAGGCACCCTGTGAAGGGGGCTGATGCATGTTCAGCAAAGTCCGGGACAGCTGTCCCATGGAGTCGGCAAAAGACTGGGAGATTGACCTAGAGAAGGCTTCTACCCAAGCCGGGGGTTCAGCCACAGGAGCCGGAGCAGCCGGAAAGACCACTGAGGGTGCGATTCCAGGCTGAGGCATTGTCAGGTTAGAGCAGGCATCACAATGTGGATATGTGCTCGGTTCAGGCAGCACGAGCTTACATACAGTGCTTACTGAATATAGCTTTGGAGCCTTGCTCCTCGTGTGAGACATGCTGCTGAAGTGGGGGCTCTGCCAGAGTGACCCCCAGAGAGTATATACAGAGGACCACAACCAGAGGTTGTGGCTTACCAGACCGCTGGAGCGGTGTTGTGTGCCCTCCAGATCCCGAAGCCCGGACCCCCAAGCACCTCAGCAGGGATGCTGCAGCCAGTGTTGATTGCAGAGAAAACGCTGATAAAATGGCGCCGGAGCGAGGAGAGGGGGCGGGACCAACACTGAGAGCGGGATCTGGAGGGCCAAAGAGACTTACAGGGGAGGAGACATGTACCCAGTGAGGAGTGTCCCTCCCCTGTGCAGAACGGCCGCTGGGCGGAGCCACACTGTCCCTCTGCATGAATGAAATGCGAGGGCAGTGAAACCGAAAGTAGGCCTCCGGCAAAGCCGGGGCCTAAATTTGAGCGGTGCGGCCGGCGCGCAGGCACCCTCGGCGCGGTTCTCAGGCGACAGCCAGAGAACCGGCCGGAAATGTCAGAAAACTCACTCAGCACACTCTCCCAACATAATAAAGTACAGGGACCCCCAGAATATAAACGTCTCAGGTACTTAGCTTGCTGAGACGCAGGGTTCCAAGTCCCTGGGGATGAGTGCTCCGTCCAGCAGGATCTTGAAGGGCTGCGGATGGAGACCGATCTCCTGCCAAGCATGGAGAACCGTGCTGGCTCCCACTTCAAGCCAGAGCCCGAGGGATGGTGAAGGAGCGCGGCATGTAAGGCTCCAGCCTTGGAATCAACCTTAACAGCACCGCTGACACAGTGGGGTGAGAAGGGACATGCCGGGGGTCCAGACTTGGACCCGCTTTTCTTCAAACTTTTTCCAAAAATGAAAAATCAGATGAGAATGCATGTGTGGATGTATGCCTCCTGAACACAAAGCAATGAACTGGCTAGATCTGGTTCTCCAGGGGGTGTATAGGCTCAGAGGGAGGAGCTACACTTTTGAGTGTAGTACTTTGTGTGTCCTCCGGAGGCAGAAGCTATACACCCAATGTCTGGGTCTCCCATAGGAACGATAAAGAAACAGGAACTTTGTTATTGTGACGGGATGCCATTAGGTCCACGTCCGGAGTGCCCCATTTGCGGCAGATTGACTGAAACACTGCCGGGTGCAGGGCCCACTCGCCACCGTCCACGGTTTGACGGCTGAGATAATCTGCCTCCCAGTTTTCCACGCCTGGAATGTGGACTGCGGATATGGTGGACTTGGAGTCCTCCGCCCATTGAAGGATGCGTTGTACCTCCATCATTGCCAGGCGGCTGCGTGTCCCGCCTTGGTGATTGATGTAGGCAACCGCTGTCGCGTTGTCTGACTGGACTCGAATGTGCCTGCCCGCCAACAGGTGGTAAAAAAAAAGAATTTTGTTTACTTACCGTAAATTCTTTTTCTTATAGTTCCGACATGGGAGACCCAAACCACGGGTGTATAGCTTCTGCCTCCGGAGGACACACAAAGTACTACACTCAAACGTATAGCTCCTCCCTCCGGGCTATATACACCCCCTGGATGACAATCTAACCAGTTCAGTGCAAAAGCTGAAGGAGGACATCCACCCATAAGTAGAGACAGAGTTCCGGTTATTCCGAGTTTTACTCTGTCTACTAACAACAGCCGGTGAAACACACGGAACAAAAAACTGCCAACAGGCAACAGGGAGGGTGCTGGGTCTCCCATGTCGGAACTATAAGAAAAAGAATTTACGGTAAGTAAACAAAATTCTCTTTTTCTTTATCGTTCCTTATGGGAGACCCAAACCATGGGACGTTCCAAAGCAGTCCATGGGTGGGAAATAAACCAAACTGAGAAGTAGGCAAAACCTAACTTCACAAATGGGCGACAGCCGCCTGAAGAATGCGTCTGCCCAAGCTTGCATCTGCCGAAGCATGAGCATGCACTTGGTAGTGCTTCGAAAAAGTGTGCAGACTGGACCACGTGGCAGCCTGACAAACCTGCTGAGCCGTAGCCTGGTGCCTGAAAGCCCAGGAGGCACCGACAGCTCTGGTCGAGTGCGCCTTAATCCCTGGCGGAGGAGGCACCTGAAAACACTGGTAGGCATCGGTGATAGCCGACCTGATCCAACGAGCTAGGGTCGGTTTAGAAGCAGCGAGACGCTTGCGCTGACCAGTGGTTAGCACAAAAAGTGAGGTGCACCGCCTAAAAACGGCGGTGCGTGACACATAGATTCGGAGCGCCCGCACCAAATCTAAGGAATGCAACGCCTTCTCAAAGCGATGCACAGGGGCCGGACAAAGAGAAGGCAACGAAATGTCCTGGTTAAGGTGGAAAGGAGACACCACCTTAGGGAGAAAGTCCGGAGTCGGACGAAGAACCACCTTGTCTTGGTGAAACACCAAAGAAGGGAATTTTGTTACTTACCGTAAATTCCTTTTCTTCTAGCTCCTATTGGGAGACCCAGACGATTGGTGTATAGCACTGCCTCCGGAGGCCACACAAAGCAATTACACTAAAAAGTGTAAGGCCCCTCCCCTTCTGGCTATACACCCCCAGTGGGATCACTGGCTCACCAGTTTTAGTGCAAAAGCAAGAAGGAGGAAAGCCAATAACTGGTTTAAACAAATTCACTCCGAAGTAACGTCGGAGAACTGAAAACCATTCAACATGAACAACATGTGTACCCGAAAAACAACCAAAAATCCCGAAGGACAACAGGGCGGGTGCTGGGTCTCCCAATAGGAGCTAGAAGAAAAGGAATTTACGGTAAGTAACAAAATTCCCTTCTTCTTCGGCGCTCCATTGGGAGACCCAGACGATTGGGACGTCCAAAAGCTGTCCCTGGGTGGGTACAGAATACCTCATGTTAGAGCTGCGAAGACAGCCCTCCCCTACGGGGAGGCAACTGCCGCCTGCAGGACTCTTCTACCTAGGCTGGCGTCCGCCGAAGCATAGGTATGCACCTGATAATGTTTGGTGAAAGTGTGCAGACTCGACCAGGTAGCTGCCTGGCACACCTGTTGAGCCGTAGCCTGGTGTCGTAATGCCCAGGACGCACCCACGGCTCTGGTAGAATGGGCCTTCAGCCCTGATGGAAACGGAAGCCCAGCAGAACGGTAGGCTTCAAGAATTGGTTCTTTGATCCATCGAGCCAGGGTGGCCTTAGAAGCCTGCGACCCTTTGCGCTTACCAGCGACAAGGACAAAGAGTGCATCCGAACGGCGCAGGGGCGCCGTGCGGGAAATGTAGATTCTGAGTGCTCTCACCAGATCTAACAAATGTAAGTCCTTCTCATACCGATGAACTGCATGAGGACAAAAAGAAGGCAAAGAGATATCCTGATTAAGATGAAAAGAGGATACCACCTTCGGGAGAAACTCCTGAATGGGTCGCAGCACTACCTTGTCCTGGTGGAAGACCAGGAAGGGAGCCTTGGATGACAGCGCTGCTAGCTCAGACACTCTCCGAAGAGATGTGATCGCTACCAGAAAAGCCACTTTCTGTGATAGTCTAGAAAGTGAAACCTCCCTCAGAGGCTCGAAGGGCGGCTTCTGGAGGGCAACTAGTACCCTGTTCAGATCCCATGGATCTAACGGCCGCTTGTACGGGGGTACGATATGACAAACCCCCTGCAGGAACGTGCGTACCTTAGAAAGTCGTGCTAGACGCTTCTGAAAAAAGACGGATAGCGCCGAGACTTGCCCTTTAAGGGAGCCGAGCGACAAACCTTTTTCTAACCCAGATTGCAGGAAAGAAAGAAATGTAGGCAATGCAAATGGCCAGGGAGACACTCCCTGAGCAGAGCACCAGGATAAGAATATCCTCCACGTTCTGTGGTAGATCTTAGCGGACGTGGGCTTCCTAGCCTGTCTCATGGTGGCAACGACCCCTTGGGATAATCCTGAAGACGCTAGGATCCAGGACTCAATGGCCACACAGTCAGGTTCAGGGCCGCAGAATTCCGATGGAAAAACGGCCCTTGGGACAGCAAGTCTGGTCGGTCTGGTAGTGCCCACGGTTGGCCGACCGTGAGATGCCACAGATCCGGATACCACGCCCTCCTTGGCCAGTCTGGGGCGACGAGTATGACGCGGCTGCAGTCGGATCTGATCTTGCGTAGCACTCTGGGCAAGAGTGCCAGAGGTGGAAACACATAAGGGAGCCGGAACTGCGACCAATCTTGCACTAAGGCGTCTGCCGCCAGAGCTCTGTGATCGCGAGACCGTGCCATGAAGGTTGGGACCTTGTTGTTGTGCCGGGACGCCATTAGGTCGACGTCCGGGTGAAACACGTCCGGGTGAAGAGACCATTCCCCTGCGTCCATGCCCTGGCGACTGAGGAAGTCTGCTTCCCAGTTTTCTACGCCGGGGATGTGAACTGCGGATATGGTGGAGGCCGTGGCTTCCACCCACATCAGAATCCGCCGGACTTCCTGGAAGGCTTGCCGACTGCGTGTCCCCCCTTGGTGGTTGATGTATGCCACCGCTGTGGAGTTGTCCGACTGAATTCGGATCTGCCTTCCTTCCAGCCACTGCTGGAAGGCTAGTAGGGCAAGATACACTGCTCTGATTTCCAGAACATTGATCTGAAGGGTGGACTCCTGCTGGGTCCACGTACCCTGAGCCCTGTGGTGGAGAAAAACTGCTCCCCACCCTGACAGACTCGCGTCTGTCGTGACCACCGCCCAGGACGGTGGTAGGAAGGATCTTCCCTGTGATAATGAGGTGGGAAGAAGCCACCACTGCAGAGAGTCCTTGGCCGTCTGGGAAAGGGAGACTTTCCTGTCCAGGGATGTTGACTTCCCGTCCCATTGGCGGAGAATGTCCCATTGAAGAGGGCGCAGATGAAACTGCGCAAACGGAACCGCCTCCATTGCCGCCACCATCTTCCCGAGGAAGTGCATGAGGCGTCTTAAGGAGTGCGACTGACTTTGAAGGAGAGCCTGCACCCCAGTCTGTAGTGACCGCTGCTTGTCCAGCGGAAGCTTCACTATCGCTGAGAGAGTATGAAACTCCATGCCAAGATACGTCAGTGATTGGGTCGGTAACAGAGTTGACTTTGAGAAGTTGATGATCCACCCGAACGTCTGGAGAGTCTCCAGTGCAACATCCAGGCTGAGTTGGCATGCCTCCTGAGAGGGTGCCTTGACAAGTAGATCGTCCAAGTAAGGGATCACAGAGTGTCCCTGAGAGTGCAAGACTGCTACCACTGCCGCCATGACCTTGGTGAACACCCGTGGGGCTGTCGCCAGACCAAATGGCAGAGCTACGAACTGAAGATGGTCGTCTCCTATCACGAAGCGTAGAAAGCGTTGGTGCTCTGTAGCAATCGGCACGTGGAGATAAGCATCTTTGATGTCTATTGATGCTAGAAAATCTCCTTGAGACATTGAGGCAATGACTGAGCGGAGGGATTCCATCCGGAACCGCCTGGCGTTCACATGCTTGTTGAGCAGTTTTAGGTCCAGAACAGGACGGAATGAGCCGTCCTTTTTTGGCACCACAAAGAGATTGGAGTAAAAACCTTGTCCTCGTTCCCGAAGAGGAACAGGGACCACCACTCCTTCTGCTCTTAGAGAATGCACCGCCTGCAGAAGGGCATCTGCTCGGTCGGGATGTGGGGAAGTTCTGAAGAACCGAGGCGGAGGCCGAGAACTGAACTCTATCCTGTACCCGTGAGACAAAATGTCTGTTACCCACCGGTCTTTGACCTGTGGCAGCCAAATGTCGCAAAAGCGGGAGAGCCTGCCACCGACCGAGGATGCGGAGGGAGGCGGCCGAAAGTCATGAGGCAGCCGCCTTGGAAGCGGTACCTCCGGTTGCTTTCTTGGGGCGTGAGTGAGTCCGCCAGGAATCAGAGCTCCTTTGCTCTTTCTGAGTCCCTTTGGACGAGGAGAATTGGGGCTTGCCCGAGCCTCGAAAGGACCGAAACTTTGACTGCCACTTCCTCTGTTGAGGTTTGTTTGATCTGGGCTGGGGTAAGGAAGAGTCCTTACCTTTGGACTGTTTAATGATTTCCGCCAATTGCTCACCAAACAGTCTGTCTCCAGATAATGGCAAGCTGGTTAAACATTTTTTAGAAGCAGAATCTGCTTTCCATTCTTTTAACCACAAGGCTCTGCGCAAAACTACAGAGTTGGCGGATGCCATTGAGGTACGGCTCGTAGAGTCTAGTACCGCATTGATAGCGTAGGTCGCAAACGCAGTCATTTGCGTAGTTAAGGACGCCACTTGCGGCACTGCTGGACGTATGAGAGAGTCCACCTGTGCCAGACCAGCTGAAATAGCTTGGAGCGCCCACACGGCCGCGAATGCTGGAGCAAACGACGCGCCAATAGCTTCATAGACAGATTTCAACCAAAGGTCCATCTGTCTGTCATTGGCATCTTTAAGTGAAGCCCCATCCTCCACTGCAACTATGGATCTAGCTGCAAGCCTGGATATTGGAGGGTCCACTTTTGGACACTGGGTCCAGCGCTTGACCACGTCAGGGGGAAAGGGATAACGTGTATCCTTCAGACGTTTGGAAAAACGCTTGTCCGGATAAGCATGGTGTTTCTGGATTGATTCTCTGAAGTCAGAGTGGTCCAGAAAAGTACTCAATTTACGCTTGGGATACAGAAAATGGAATTTCTCCTGCTGGGCAGCTGCCTCCTCTGCTGAAGGGGCTGGGGGAGAAATATCCAACAACCTATTGATGGCCGCTATAAGGTCATTTACCATGGCGTCACCATCTGGCGTATCCAAATTGAGTGCGGTGTCAGGACCAGACTCCTGATCACCCACCTCTGTCTCATCATATAGAGACCCTTCTCGCTGAGACCCTGACCCGCGTGATGACGTGGAGGGTCTCTCCCAGCGAGTTCGCTTAGGCGGCCTGGGACTGTCATCAGAGTCAGAGCCCTCAGCCTGTGATGCCTGGGACCCCCTTGAAGTACGGATTAGTTCCAACTGAGGGGGACCGGGGAACATAGACACAGCAGTGTCCATGGTCTGAGCAACTGTCCTGGACTGCAAGGTCTCCAGGATTTTTGTCATAGTCACAGACATTTTATCAGCAAAGACTGCAAATTCTGTCCCCGTCACCGGGGCAGGGTTCACAGGCGTCTCTGCCTGGGCTACCACCACCATAGACTCTGGCTGCCGAAGTGCCACTGGGACTGAACATTGCATACAATGAGAGTCGTTGGAGCCTGCTGGTAGATTAGCCCCACATGCTGTACAAGCAGTGTATACCGCCCGTGCCTTGGCACCCTTGCGTTTTGTGGATGACATGTTGCTGTCTCCTCAGAGCAATATAGGGGTATACAGCCAAGAAGCGACCGTACAGTGCAGTATATATATATATATATCTGGTACAGGAAAAAGTACACCAATACAACACTGTGGCACTAGTGGGGCCAGCACTAATGTGCTGCTTACCGCCCGCTAAACGCGGGTGTGTGGTCGCCAGAAATCCCTAGTCTGGGTCTCCCAGAGCCTGTGTCCGTCCTCCAGCCAGACTGCATGCAGGAATGGCTGCCGGCGTCCTGTGGAGGGGGGGCGGGCCCTGGGCGTGCTCAGACCAAAAGCGGGAAACCTGCGTCCCACTGTGCCTAGTGAGAGGGCTGGAGCATGTAAATAAGGCTCCAGCCCTCGGCGCTGACGATTGCACAGCGTCTGTCCCATTCCCTGAGTGACAGGGAGGGGGCGGGAACGAAGCGGAGCTAGGCCGCAAAAGCCGGGGACTAAATTTATAAGCGCCGCCGCCGTAAAAGCGCGGTCGGCGCTAAGTCCCCGGCGCACTACAAGTCCCAGCCGCGCCGCCGCTCCGAGAGTGGCCGGCGCGGTAGTTCCCAGCATATGAAGTCACACAGCTAAGCTGCTGTGACTCAAACCCCAGCGTGCAGCGCTACTGTCCCCGGCGCACTAACACACCCAGCAAGTCTGGCGTGTGCGTGCCTGTCTGTACGGGGACACAGAGTACCTGAAAGTTGCAGGGCCTTGTCCCTGAACGGTACCCAGCTCCGTATCCAGCAGGTTCACTGGGTCTGTGGATGGAGCCCGGCCTCAGGGCTTGGGGGCCGGTAAGATCCCACTTCCTCAGAGCCCCTCAGGGGGATGGGGAAGGAAAACAGCATGTGGGCTCCAGCCTCTGTACCCGCAATGGGTACCTCAACCTTACAAACCACAAGTGGGGTAAGAAGGGAGCATGCTGGGGGCCCCATATGGGCCCTCTTTTCTTCCATCCGACATAGTCAGCAGCTACTGCTGACTAAACAGTGGAGCTATGCGTGGATGTCTGACCTCCTTCGCACAAAGCAGAAAACTGGTGAGCCAGTGATCCCACTGGGGGTGTATAGCCAGAAGGGGAGGGGCCTTACACTTTTTAGTGTAATTGCTTTGTGTGGCCTCCGGAGGCAGTGCTATACACCAATCGTCTGGGTCTCCCAATGGAGCGCCGAAGAAAAGGGGGATTCCGAAGAGAGCGCAGCCAAATCAGAAACTCTCCTGAGAGAAGTTATGGCTACTAGAAAAACAACTTTCTGTGAAAGTCTAAACAAGGGAACCTCCCTGAGAGGCTCAAAGGGGGGTTTCTGTAAGGCCGTGAGGACCAGATTAAGGTCCCAGGGATCCAAGGGCCGCCGGTAAGGAGGAATGATGTGAGATGCGCCCTGCATGAAGGTGCGCACCTGAGCCAGTCGGGCGATACGCCGCTGGAACAACACCGACAGAGCCGACACCTGTCCCTTGAGGGAATTGAGGGACAGTCCTAGCTGTAGACCGGACTGTAGAAAAGACAGGATGGTCGGCAAGGAGAACGGCCAAGGAGCATGGTCGGAAGAGCGACACCAGGACAGGAAAATCCTCCAAGTCCTGTGGTAAATCTTGGCCGAGGAAGACTTCCGAGCCTGAGTCATGGTGGAGATGACCTCAGAGGGAATGCCTGAAGCCGTCAGGATCCAGGACTCAAGAGCCAAGCCGTCAATCTGAGAGCCGCAGAATTCTGGCGGAAGAACGGACCTTGAGAGAGAAGGTCTGGGCGGTCCGGGAGATGCCACGGCACCTCTATGGACAGACGGAGCAGGTCTGGGTACCAAGCTCGCCTGGGCCAGTCCGGAGCAATGAGTATGACTCGACGGCCCTCCATTCTGATCTTGCGCAGAACCCTGGGCAAGAGCGCTAGAGGGGGAAACACATAGGCCAGACGGAACTGAGACCAATCTTGAACCAGTGCGTCTGCTGCGAAGGCTTGAGGATCGTGGGAGCGAGCCACGTAAACCGGAACCTTGTTGTTGTGCCGGGATGCCATTAGATCCACTTCCGGAGTGCCCCACTTGCGGCAGATTGATCTGAACACTGACGGATGCAGGGCCCACTCGCCGCTGTCCATGGTTTGACGGCTGAGGTAATCGGCCTCCCAGTTTTCCACGCCTGGGATGTGGACTGCAGATATGGTGGACTTGGAGTCCTCCGTCCACTGGAGGATTCGTTGAACCTCCAACATCGCCAGACGGCTGTGAGTCCCGCCCTGGTGATTGATGTAGGCAACCGCTGTCGCGTTGTCCGACTGAACTCGAATGTGCCTGCCCGCCAACAGGTGGTGAAAGGCTAGGAGAGCTAGAAACACAGCTCTGATCTCCAGCACATTGATCGAGAGGGCTGATTAGGACGGAGTCCAAGTGCCCTGTGCTCGGTGATGGAGAAATACTGCTCCCCAACCGGAGAGGCTGGCATCCGTGGTGAGGATCACCCAGGACGGAGTCAGGAAGGAGCGTCCCTGTGACAGAGAGAGGGGCCGAAGCCACCACTGAAGGGAGCTCCTGGTCTGTGACGACAGAGCCACCAGCCTGTGCAAGGAAGAGATCCGCTTGTCCCAACAGCGGAGAATGTCCAGCTGCAGGGGACGCAGATGGAACTGGGCAAAGGGAACCGCTTCCATTGACGCCACCATCTGACCCAGCACCTGCATGAGGTGTCTGATGGAATGACGGCGGTGCCTCAGCAGAGAGCGCACCGCCAGACGAAGGGACTGCTGTTTGACTAAGGGCAACTTGACAAGTGCCGGCAGAGTCTCGAATTGCATCCCTAGGTACAAAAGCACCTGGGTCGGGGTCAGAGTGGACTTGGGCAGGTTGACAAGCCACCCGAACTGAACTAGCGTGGCGAGAGTGAGAGAGACACTCCGCTGGCAGTCTGCACTGGATGAGGCCTTGACTAGAAGGTCGTCCAGGTAAGGAATCACTGCCAACCCCTGGAGGTGCAGGACCGCAACCACTGCTGCCATGACCTTGGTGAATACTCGAGGGGCCGTGGCTAAGCCGAAGGGGAGAGCCACGAATTGGAAATGTTCCTCTCCGATTGCAAAGCGTAGCCAACGCTGGTGTGAAACCGCAATAGGCACATGCAGATAGGCATCTCTGATGTCGATGGATGCCAGAAAATCTCCTTGGGTCATTGAGGCAATGACCGATCTCAGAGATTCCATGCGAAAGTGCCGCACCTGAACATGCTTGTTGAGAAGCTTGAGATCCAGGATGGGCCGGAAGGAACCGTCCTTTTTGGGGACTAGAAAGAGGTTTGAGTAGAAACCGCTGAACCGTTCCCGGGCGGGAACCGGAACAATTACACCGTTGGCCTGCAGGGATGCCACGGCCTGAGAGAAGGCGGCGGCTTTGGAGCAGGGGGGGGGTGGACAGAAAAAATCTGTTTGGCGGGCTGGAAGAAAATTCTATCCTGTAGCCGTGGGAGATGATATCCCGCACCCACTATCGGAGACGTGTTGAAACCACACGTCGCCAAAGTGGGAGAGCCTGCCACCGACCAAGGACGTTGCTGGCGCAGCCAGATAGTCACGAGGAGGCTGCCTTAGTGGCAGCGGCTCCTCCGGTCTTTTGAGGACGCGGCTTTGCGCGCCAGTTGGATTTACGATCCTTGGCTGCGGTAGTGGACGAGGTCGAGGGCTTAGAGGATGACCAGTTAGAGGAACGAAAGGAACGAAACCTCAATTGGTTCCTGCCCTGGACAGGTTTCTTGGCTTTAGTTTGTGGCAAGGAAGTACTCTTCCCGCCAGTAGCTTCCTTAATTATGTCATCCAGCTGTTCCCCAAACAGCCGGGACCCAGCAAAAGGGAGACTCGCAAGGTACTTCTTAGAGGAAGCGTCTGCTTTCCACTCTCGAAGCCACAAGATCCTGCGGATCGCGAGGGAGTTAGCGGAGGCCACCGCCGTGCGGTGAGAAGCCTCCAGGATGGCAGACATGGCGTAGGATGCAAAAGCCGAAGCTTGAGAAGTTAAGGCATCCGTCTCAGGAATAGAGTCCCTGGTGAGGGAATGTATCTCCGCCAGAGAGGCAGAGACTGCCTTAAGAGCCCACACTGCCGCAAAAGACGGGGAGAACGAGGCTCCTGCTGCCTCATATACAGACTTGGCCAGAAGGTCAACCTGGCGGTCAGTGGGATCCTTAAGAGAAGTGCCATCAGCCACAGCTACGACTGTGCGGGCTGAGATTCTGGACACCGGAGGGTCTACCTTTGGGGACTGGGCCCATTCCTTAACCACCTCTGGTGGAAAAGGAAAACGGTCATCTGAACTACGCTTCGGAAAACGTTTGTCAGGACAGGCCCTGGGCTTGGTAACAGTGGTGTGAAAGCTGGAGTGGTTAAAAAACATACTCCTAGCTCTCTTAGGTGAGGTAAACTGGTGTATCTCTACCAGAGAGGGTTGTTCCTCTGACTCTTGTGGGTTGAGGTTCAGTACGGAGTTAATGGACGCAATCAAGTCACTAACATCCGCATCACCCTCAGACAAGTCAATGGGGTACATAGAGGTAGCGTCTGAGCCCACAGTAAACGAATCCTCCTCGCCCTGCACCTCGGCTCGTGAATCAGAGCCGTGGGACGAGGAAGGAGAAGGGTCCCTGCGTCTCCGTTTAGGGGGACGGGGTCCTAGGACATGCTCTGAGAGCTCTGCAGAGCTCGGAGCAGCAGAGGCACCATGAGAAGGGGGCTGATGCATGGTCAGCAGTGTCCGGGACAGCTGCCCCATGGAGTCGGCAAAAGACTGGGAAATAGCTTGTGAAAAGGAAGCTACCCAAGCCGGGGGTTCAGCCACCGGGGCCGGAGCAGCCGGAGGGACCCCTGAGGAGGCTCCAGGCTGAGACACAACCATATTAGCACAGGCATCACAATGTGGGTATGTGCTTGGCTCTGGCAGAATGAGCTTACAAGCAGTGCATATAGCGTACATGTTTGCAGCCTTGCTTCGGGTGACAGACATGCTGCTGAGGTGGAAGCTCTGCAGCAAGAATACACTCCTGTAGAATGCCCTGAGAGTGTAATAAAAGCCCACAACCGAAGGTTGTGGCTTACCAGCCCGCTCTCTGTGTGCCCTCCGGATTCCACAGCTCAAAGCCCCAGCCTTCCTAAACAGCAGCAGCTGCAGCATCCAGCGCCGTCCAGTGTAAGAACGCTGAGAAAATGGCGCTGGAAGGAGGAGGGGGGGCGTGTATCAGCCCAAGAGCGGGAAAACGGAGGGCCAGGGAGAGATACAGGGGAGGGAACATCTCCCCAGAGAGGAGTGCCCTCCCCTCTGCTGGCCGGGCGGTGGGCGGCGCTGTATGCATGACATGCAGAGAAGCCGAAACCGAAACTAGGCCCAAACTGAAGCCGGGGCCTAGATTTTAAAATGCGGCCGACGAGCAGGCACCTTCGGCGCGGTTCTCAGGGGAAACCCCCAGAACCGGCCGGAATTTACAGTAACGATAAAACACATACTGTCCCCCTAATAAAAGTACCCGGGACCCCTGAAAAATGTCTCAATACTTAGCTTTGAGACGCAGGGCCAGTCCCTGAGGGGGGGTGAACGCTCCTTCCAGCAGAAACCAGACAGGGCTGTGGATGGAGACCGGTCTCCTGCAAGCAGAGAGGACCGTGACGGCTCCCACTTCAAACCAGAGCCTCTCAGAGGATGTGAAGGAGCGCGGCATGTGAAGGCTCCAGCCTTATAAAGTCAACCTTAACAGCACCGCCGACAGAGTGGGGTGTGAAGGGACATGCCGGGAGTCCAGACTGGACCCGCTTTTCTTCCAAATCTTTAAAATTAAAATAAAAATGAAAAAAAAATATCAGAGAATGCAAGTGTGTGACACAAAGCATTGAACTGGTTAGATTGTCATCCAGGGGGTGTATATAGCCCGGAGGGAGGAGCTACACGTTTGAGTGTAGTACTTTGTGTGTCCTCCGGAGGCAGAAGCTATACACCCGTGGTTTGGGTCTCCCATAAGGAACGATAAAAAAAAGCTAGGAGAGCTAGAAGCACGGCTCTGGTTTCCAGCACATTGATTGAAAGGGCTGACTCGGATGGAGTCCAAGTGCCCTGCGCTCTGTGGTGGAAAACATACCGCTCCCCAGCCGGATAGACTGGCATCCGTGGTGAGAATCACCCAGGACGGGGCCAGGAAGGAGCGTCCCTGAGACAGAGAGAGGGGCCGAAGCCACCACTGAAGGGAGCTCCTGGTCCGTGGCGACAGAGCCACTAACCTGTGTAAGGAGGAAGGCCGCTTGTCCCAACAGCGGAGAATGTCCAGCTGCAGAGGACGCAGATGGAACTGGGCAAAGGGAACAGCCTCCATGGACGCCACCATTTGACCCAGCACCTGCATCAGACGCCTGAGGGTATAACGGCGGGGCCTCAGCAGAGAGCGCACCGCTAGCTGGAGTGACTGCTGTTTGACTAAGGGCAACTTCACAAGTGCCGGCAAAGTCTCGAACTGCATCCCTAGGTACGTGAGACTCTGGGTCGGAGTCAGAGTGGATTTGGGAAGATTGACAAGCTACCCGAATTGGGCTAGAGTGGCGAGACACTCCGCTGACAGTCTGCGCTGGATGAAGCCTTGACTAGAAGGTCGTCCAGGTAAGGAATTACTGCCAACCCCTGGAGGTGCAGAACCGCAATCACTGCTGCCATGACCTTGGTGAATACCCAAGGGGCCGTGGCTAACCCGAAGGGGAGAGCCACGAATTGGAAATGATCTTCTCCTATTGCAAAACGTAGCCAACGCTGGTGTGAAACTGCAAATGGCACATGCAGATAGGCATCTCTGATGTCGATGGATGCCAGGAAATCCCCTTGGGTCATTGAGGCAATGACTGACCGCAGAGACTCCATGCGAAAATGCCGCACCTGAACATGCTTCTTGAGAAGCTTGAGATCCAGGATGGGCCGGAAGGTACCGTCCTTTTTGGGAACTAGGAAGAGATTTGAGTAGAAACCTCTGAACCGTTCCCGGGCGGGAACTGGTACAATAACTCCGTTGGCCTGCAAGGCTGCCACGGCCTGTGAGAAGGCGGCGGCCTTGGAGCAAGGGGGAGTTGAGAGAAAAAAATCTGTTTGGCGGGCTGGAAGAGAATTCTATCCTTTAGCCGTGGGAGATGACATCTCTCACCCACTGATCGGAGACGTGTTGAAACCAAGCGTCACCAAAGTCGGAGAGCCTGCCACCGACTAAGGACGTCGCCGGAGCGGGCAGAGAGTCACGAGGAGGCTGCCTTAGTGGCAGAACCTACTGCGGTCTTCTGTGGACGCGCTTTTGGGCGCCAGTTGGATTTCTGGTCCTTGGCTGAGTTAACGGACGAGGCCGAGGGCTTAGAGGACAACCAGTTGGAGGAACGAAAGGAGCGAAACCTCGCTCGACTGATTCCTACCCTGGGCAGGTTTCCTGGTTTTGGTTTGTGGCATGGAAGTACTCTTCTCGCCAGTAGCTTCCTTAATTTCATCCAGCTGTTCTCCGAACAGCCGGGACCCAGCAAAAGGGAGCCCAGCAAGGTACTTCTTTGAAGAAGCATCTGACTTCCACTCTCGAAGCCACAAGATCCTGCGGATAACGAGGGAATTAGCCGAAGCCACCGCAGAGCGGTGAGAAGCCTCCAGCATGGCAGACATGGCATAAAATGAAAAAACTGAAGCTTGAGAAGTTAAGGCAACCATTTCGGGCATAGATTCCCTGGTGAGGGAATGCATCTCCTCTAGAGAAGCAGAGATGGCTTTGAGAGCCCACACTGCTGCAAAAGTCGGGGAAAACGCGGCCCCCGCCGCTTCATACACAGATTTGGCCAGAAGGTCAATCTGACGGTCAATGGAATCCTTAAGGGAGGTGCCATCAGCCACCGACAACGGTCCGGGCTGAGAGCCTAGACACCGGGGGGGGGGTCTACCTTTGGGGAGTGAGCCCACTCCTTGACCACCTCAGGTGGAAAGGGAAAACGGTCATCAGAACCACGCTTTGGGAAGCGTTTGTCAGGACAGGCCCTGGGCTTGGTCACAGCGGCCTGAAAACTGGAATGGTTAAAGAACACACTCTGCTCACTTAGGCGAGGTAAACTGGTGCTTTTCTGCCAGAGAGGGTTGCTCCTCTGATACTGGCAGATTGAGATCCAGTACAGAATTAATGGAAGCAATCAAGTCACTAAGATCTGAGTCAGTTTCGGACAGATCAATGGGGTACATGGAGTTAGCCTCCGAGCCCCCTGTAAAGGCATCCTCCTCATCCTGCGAGTCAGCTCTTGAATCAGAGCCGCGAGAGGAGGAGGGAGAGGAAACCCTGCGTCTCCTCTTAGGAGGACGGGGTCTGGGCCCTGATGATGAATCCTCTGTGAGCTCCGGTCCTAAGGGACCCTTAGCAGTAGAGGCACCCTGTGAAGGGGGCTGATGCATATTCATCAAAGTCCTGGACAGAAGTCCCATGGACTCCGCAAAAGACTGGGAGATAGACCTAGAAAAAGATTCTACCCAAGCCTGGGGTTCAGCCACAGGTGCAGGAGCAGCCTGAGAGACCACTGGGGGTGAGACTCCAGGCTGTGGCACCGCCAAGTTAGAGCAGACATCACAATGTGGATAGGTGCTCGGTTCAGGCAGCAGGAGCTTACATGCAGCGCATATAGTATAAAGCTTTGGAGCCTTGCTCCTCGTGTGAGACATGCTGCTGGAGTGGGGGCTCTGCAAGAGAATGAACCCCAGAGAGTATATACAGAGGTCCACAACCAGAGACCGGTTGTGGCTTACCAGACCGCTGGAGCGGTGTTGTGTGCCCTCCAGATCCCGAAGCCCGGACCCCCAAGCACAGCACTTCAGCAGGGATGCAGTGTGCAGACCAGCGCCGAGTGAACTCTGTGAGAAAATGGCCGCCGGAGCGTAGAGAGGGGGCGGGACTTGGCTTGGAGAGCGGGATCTGGAGGGCCATAGAGACCTACAGGGGAGGAGACACGCACAGCAGTGGGGAGTGTCCCTCCCCTGTGCAGAACGGCCGCCGGGAGGAGCCGAGCCTGTCCCTCTGCATGAGTGACATGCGAGGGCAGTGAACAGAAACTAGGTCTCCGGCAAAGCCGGGGCCTAAATTTGAGCGGCGAGGCCGACGCGCAGGCACCATCGGCGCGGTTCTCGGGCGACAGCTAGAGAACCCGCCGGAAATGCCAATAAATACAGTAAGCACACTCTCCCCAAACAATAAAGCACAGGGACCTCCAATATATAAATGTCTCAGGTACTTAGCTGCTGAGACGCAGGGCCAGGTCCCTGGGGATGAGTGCTCCGATCCAGCAGGGTCCTGAAGGGCTGCGGATGGAGACCGGTCTCCTGCCAGGCATGGAGACCGTGCTGGCTCCCACTTCAAGCCAGAGCCCAGGAGGGATGGTGAAGGAGCACGGCATGTAAGGCTCCAGCCTCGGAAATCAACCTTACAACACCGCCGACACAGTGGGGTGAGAAGGGACATGCCGGGGGTCCAGACGTGTACCCGCACTTCTTCAATCTCATTCCAAAAAGGAAAAAATCATATGAGAATGCATGTGTGGATGTATGCCTCCTGAACACAAAGCGATAAACTGGGTCTGCTCACCAGGGGGTGTATAAGATCAGAGGGAGGAGCTACACTTTTAAGTGTAGTACTTTATGTGTCCTCCGGAGGCAGAAGCTAAACACCCATGGTCTGGGTCTCCCAAAGGAACGATAAAGAAAAGCTGGTGCCCCCTACAGTAGTTGCTGCAGCGGAAATGTAATATTACATGGTGGTCATTTCAGGTAGTACAAAGATGGCTCAAATTTGAGACGAAATAAGCCGCTCACTAAGTGCAGGTTTCAGTCTGTCTCAGAGAAGGATCCTGAGAGGGTATATGGACGGCTGTCTACATGTGACACCCCCGTCAATGGAGAAGATGATTGCACTGATATATCTCTAGCTTCCCTATTACCGCGTACCTCTGTCACTCATTTATCAAGTACAAGATCTAGAAACACTTGTAGGGCAAGTTCACACAGTGCGTTTTCTGCGGCGTTTTTGCGCATTTTTCGGGTGCGTTTTTGGCCTCAAAACTGCATGACTTTGCTTCCCCAGCTTCTTTTTAGCTGCGTTTTTGAGCTTAAAAAAAAAAAAAAAAAAAAATGGACATGTCAATTCTTTCCTGCGTTTTTTGCGTTTTCCCCTCCATGCAATGCATTGGAAAAATGCAGAGATCAAAAACGCAGCAAAACGCAGCCAAAAACACACCAAATCACGGTAAAAACGCATGCCTTTTTTGCCGCGTTTTTTGCTGCGGGTGCGTTTTTAGCGGCCAAAAACGCACAAAAACGCAGCATCAAAAAAACGCAGCGTGTGCACATAGCCGTACTTAGTGGGAAGTATGGGAAGACAATGCACATAAATATGATCCATCAAAGAATTCAGAGAATGGATAAAAGGAAACTGCTTCTAATGCCATTCCTCATTGATTAACCTTATTAAAGAAGGGAATTTTGTTACTTACCGTAAATTCCTTTTCTTCTAGCTCTTATTGGGAGACCCAGACGATTGGGGTATAGCTGCTGCCCTCTGGAGGCCACACAAAGCACTACACTAAAAAGTGCAAGGCCCCTCCCCCTCTGGCTATACCCCCCCGTGGTATCACGGGTTCTCCAGTTTTAGTGCCAAAGCAAGAAGGAGGAAGCCAATAACTGGTTTAAACAAATTAACTCCGAATAACGTCGGAGAACTGAAAAACCGTTCAACATGAACAACATGTGTACCCGCAAACAACCAAGAAATCCCGAAGGACAACAGGGCGGGTGCTGGGTCTCCCAATAAGAGCTAGAAGAAAAGGAATTTACGGTAAGTAACAAAATTCCCTTCTTCTTCAGCGCTCTATTGGGAGACCCAGACGATTGGGACGTCCAAAAGCTGTCCCTGGGTGGGTAAAGAGATACCTCATGTTAGAGCTGCAAAACAGCCCTCCCCTACGGGGATGTCACTGCCGCCCGCCGGACTCTTCTACCTAAGCTGGCATCCGCCGAAGCATAGGTATGCACCTGAAAATGTTTGGTGAAAGTGTGCAGACTCGACCAGGTAGTTGCCTGGCACACCTGTTGAGCCGAAGCCTGGTGTCGTAGCGCCCAGGACGCACTCACGGCTCTGGTTGAATGGGCTTTCAGCCCTGAAAGAACCGGAAGCCCTGCAAAACGGTAGGCTTCCAGAATTGGTTCTTTGATCCATCAAGCCAGGGTGGCTTTAGAAGCCTGCAACCTCTTGCGCGTACCAGCGACAAGGGCATCGGAACGGCGTACGGGCGCCGTGCGTGAAATGTAGATTCTGAGTGCTCTCACCAGATCTAGCAAACGTAAATCATTCTCATACCGGTGAACCGGATGAGTGCAAAAGGACGGTAAGGAGATATCCTGATTAAGATGAAACGAGGATACTACCTTAGGGAGAAACTCCGGAATGATGCGCAGCACTACCTTGTCCTGGTGAAAACACCAGGAAGAGAGCCTTGGATGACAGAGCTGCCAGCTCAGACACTCGCCGAAGCGATGTGATCACAACGAGAAACGCCACCTTCTGTGACAGGCGAGAAAAAGAAACTTCCTTCAGAGGCTCGAAAGGCGGCTTCTGGAGAGCAACTAGAACCCTGTTCAGATCCCATGGATCCAACGGCCCCTTGTACGGGGGTACGATATGACAAACCCCCTGCGGGAACGTGCGCACCTTAGAAAGACGTGCTAGACGCTTCTGAAAGAACACGGATAGTGCTGAGACTTGCCCTTTGAGGGAGTCTAGCGACAAGCCCTTTTCTAACTCCTATTGTAGGAAGGAAAGAAAGATAGGCAATGCAAATGGCCAGGGAGACACTCCCTGAGTAGAGCACCAGATTAAGAAAACCTTCCACGTTCTGTGGTAGATCTTAGCAGACGTGGGCTTCCTAGCCTGTCTCATGGTGGCAACGACCCCTTGGGATAATCCTGAAGACGCTAGGATCCAGGACACACAAGCCACACAGTCAGGTTCAGGGCCGCAGAATTCCGATGGAGAAAACGGCCCTTGAGACAGTAAGTCTGGTCGGTCTGGTAGTGACCCCGGTCGGCCGACCGTGAGATGCCACAGATCCGGGTACCACGATCTCCTCGGCCAGTCTGGTGCGACGAGTATGACGCGGCTGCAATCGGATCTGATTTTTGCGCAGTACTCTGGGCAAGAGTGCCAGAGGTGGAAACACATATGTGAGCCGGAACTGCGACCAATCTTGCACTAAGGCGTCTGCCGCCAGAGCTCTGTGATCGCGCGATCGTGCCATAAATGCCGGGACCTTGTTGGTGTGCCGAGACGCCATTAGGTCGACGTCCGGCCCCCCCCCAGCGGCAACAGATTTCCTGAAACACGTCCGGGTGAAGGGACCATTCCCCCGCGTCCATGCCCTGGCGACTGAGGAAGCCTGCTTCCCAATTTTCTACGCCCGAGATGTGAACTGCGGATATGGTGGATGCTGTGTCCTCCACCCACATGAGAATTCGCCGGACTTCCTGGAAGGCTGCTGACTGCGTGTCCCTCCTTGGTGGTTGATGTATGCCACCGCTGTGGAGATGTCCGACTGGATTCGGATCTGCTCCCTTCTAGCCACTTTTGGAAAGCTAATAGGGTAAGATACCCTGCCCCGATTTCCAGCACATCGAACTGAAGGGTGGACTCCTGCTGAGTCCACGTCCCCTGAGCCATGTGGCGGAGACAAACTGCTCCCCACCCTGACAGACTCGTATCTGTCGTGACCACTGCCCAGGATGGGGGCTATGGCAATGAGGTGGGAATAAGCCACTATTGCAGAGAGTCCTCGGCCGTCAGGGAAAGGGAGACTTCCCGTCCAGGGAGGTTGACTGCCCATCCCATTTGCGGAGAATGTCCGATTGCCGTTGGCGCAGATGAAACTGCGCAAAGAGAACTGCCTCGATGGCTGCCACCATCTTCCTTAGGAAGTGCATGAGGCGCCTTAAGGGGTGCGACTGGCCTTGAAGGAGAGACTGCACCTCTGACCACAGTGAACGCTGCTGGTTCAGCGGAAGCTTCACTATGGCTGATAGAGTATGAAACTCCATGCCGAGATACGTTAGTGATTGAGTCGGAGACAGATTTGACCTTGCCAAATTGATGATCCACCCGAAAGTCTGGAGAGTCTCCAGCGTAACATTCAGGCTGCGTTGGCATGCCTCGAGGGAGGTTGCTTTGACGAGTAGATCGTCCAAGTACGGAATCACTCCGTGAGAGTGCAAGACTGCTACCACTGCTGCCATGACCTTGGTGCCCACCCGTGGGGCTGTCGCCAGACTGAATGGCAGAGCTACGAACAGAAGATGTTCGTCTCCTATCACAAAACGTAGAAAACGTTGGTGCTCCGTAGCAATTGGCACGTGGAGATAGGCATCTTTGATGTCTGTTGAGGCAAGGAAGTCTCCTTGAGACATTGAGGCAATGACGGATCGGAGGGATCCCATCCGGAACCGCCTGGCGTTCGCATGCTCGTTGAGCAGTTTCAGAACCAGAACAGGACGGAAGGAACCGTCCATTTTTGGAGCCACAAAGAGATTGGAGTACAAACCCTCGCCCTCGTTCCTGAGGGGGGACAGGGATCACCACTCCTTCTGCTCTTAGAGCGTCCACCGCCTGCAGCAGGGCATCTGCTCGGTGGAGAGGTGGGGCCGTTCTGAAGAATGGAGTCGGAGGAGGAGAACAGAACACTGTCCTGTGCACGTGAGCACAATGTCCGTCACCCACCGGTCTGTGACCTGTGGCAGCTAAATGTCGCCAAAGGCGGGGGAGTCTGCCATCAACCGCGGATGCGGAGAGAGGGAGAGAGCTGAGAGTCATGAGGAGACCGCCTTGGTAGCGGTTCCTCCGGCTGCCTTCTTTGGGCGTGATTGAGCCCGGCCGGAATCTGAGCCCGTCTGAGGTTTTGTAGCCCTTTTGCACGAGGACAATTGGGACCTGCCCGAGCTTGGGAAGGACCGAAACCTCGACTGTACTTTAGGACAGCATTAATAGGGTAAGTCGCAGTGCAGACATTGCGGAGTTACGGACGCCTCTGCGGTACAGATGTACATGTGCTCAAGGCCAGCTGCGCAAGAACCGCTGAAAAGGTTAGGTTGCCTATACGGCTGTGAATGCCGGAGCAACCGACACGCCGATAGCCTCCTAGACAGATTTCAACCAGAGTCCATCTGTCTGTGAATGGCATCTTTAAGTGAAGCCCCATCTCCAGTGCAACTATGGCTCTATATGCAAGCCTGGAGATTGGAGAATCCACCTTTGGACCCTGGGTCCAGCGCTGACCACGTCAGGGGAAAAAAGGGATAACGTGTATCCTAAAAACGTTTGGAGAAGACGCTTATCTGGTAAGCGTGGTGTTCCTGGACTGCTTCTCTGAAGTCAGCGTGGCCAGAAAAATACTCAATATCTGCGTGAGACACTGAAAAGGAACTTCTCCTGTTCGTCTCCTATCTCCACTGGGGGAGCTGAGGGAGGAAGATCCAACCTTCCATTGGTGGACGGTATAGGATCATTCCGTATGGCGTTACCACCCGGTGTATCCGGATTGAGAGCGATGTCAGTATCAAAGCCCTGAAGAGCTGCCTTTTGTTCAAGTAGATTGCCCATGGGTGCAAGTCTCTAAATTATGACTACTCCGTCCCTGTCCATGGACAGGGTTGACAGGAGGTTTCTTTGGCCACAACTAGTAGAGCCCCGGCAGACGAAGTGCTAGAGACCCCGGCAGACGACGTGCTACAGGGGAGCATGCACACAATGGGACGGT
The DNA here is from genome assembly GCF_048569485.1 of Anomaloglossus baeobatrachus. NCBI lineage: Eukaryota > Metazoa > Chordata > Amphibia > Anura > Aromobatidae > Anomaloglossus > Anomaloglossus baeobatrachus. The sequence continues at coordinate 427,654,563 of NC_134354.1, read as the reverse complement.
GTCATGAACAGCATCCCATGTAGTAAAAACAGCACTGAAAACTGTGTTGCTTTTTTGCCACTGCCGACTAGCTATCTAGAAGTATATAGCCAAGATTGGTGACCGTACATTGCAATGTATAGCATACAGGCATAAAGTACAAAAGACCACTGCAGCACAAGCAATACAAGCAGCATAGAAGCCTGTGCCCTGGCACCCCTGCTCTTCTGCTGCTGTATACTAGTCATCTAGGGGAATATAGCCCAGAAGAGTGACCCTACAGTGCAATGTATAGCATACAAGCACAAGTACAAATGAACACTGCAGCACATGCAATCCAAGCAGCATAGAAGCCTGTGCCCTGGCACCTCTGCTCTTCTGCTGCTGTAGACTAGTCATCTCGGGGAATATGGCCCAGAAGAGTGACCATACAGTGCTATGTATAGCATACAAGCACAAGTACAAATGCACACTGCAGCCCCTGCAATACAAGCAGCATAGAAAAAAACCTGTGCCCCAGCACCCTTGGTTTTCTGCTGCTGTAGTCTAGCCATTCCAGAAGAATATAGCTAAGACTAGCGACTGTACAGTGCAAGGTATAGCATATCAGCATAAACACAAATGAACACCTCAGTCGTGCAAAACAAGCAGCCTAGAAAGCCTGTGCTTTAGCACACCTGCTTTCCTGCTGCTGATGAGTCGCTCCCCAAGCGGGCATATAGCGACCTATGCAGTTAAAAACAACACATGTATACACTGCATATCTATTGTGGTCAGCACTATGTGTGCCCTTACCGCCCGCCTATAAGCGGGTGTATGAACGCCACTGTCCTGCCTTGGTGCCCCGAGCTCTGTAATGGCTGCCGGCTTCTTCCCCAGCTCGTGTGAGGAGGGGCGGGCCGTGGGCGTGCCCCCAAGGCAGAGCGGGAATCCGGCGCCCGACAGTGTGCAGTGAGAGGGCTGGAGCATGTAAAAAGGCTCCAGCCCTCGGCGCTGCTGATTGCTCAGCGCCTGTCCCCTTCCCTGAGTGACAGGGAGGGGGCGGGAACGAAGCGGCACTAGGCCGCAGAAGCCGGGGACTGGAGTTATAAGCGCCGCCGCCGTAAAAGCGCGGTCGGCGCCCAGTCCCCGGCGAACTACAAGTCCCAGCCGCGCCGCCGCTCCCGGAGCGTCCGGCGCGGTAGTTCCCAAAACACAAAGTCACTCAGCAAGGCTGCAGTGACTGTAACCCTTTACTGTCCCCGGCGCACTAGCACACCCAGCAAGTCTGGAGTGTGCTGTGCCTGTGTGTACGGGGACACAGAGTACCTGTAATGGTGCAGGGCCATGTCCCTGAACGGTACTCCAGCTCCGTATCCAGCAGGTTCAAATGGGTCTGTGGATGGAGCCCGGCATCAGAGCTTTGAGGCCGGCAGGATCCCACTTCCACAGAGCCCCTCAGGGGGATGTGGAAGGAAAACAGCATGTGGGCTCCAGCCTCCGTACCAGCAATAGGTACCTCAACCTTACAACACCATCCAGGGGTGAGAAGGGAGCATGCTGGGGACACTATATGTGTCCTCTTTTCTTCCATCCGAAATAGTCAGCAGCTACTGCTGACTAAAATCTGTGGAGCTATGCGTGGATGTCTGACCTCCTTCGCACACAAAGCTAAAACTGGAGAACCCGTGATACCACGGGGGGGTATAGCCAGAGGGGGAGGGGCCTTGCACTTTTTAGTGTAGTGCTTTGTGTGGCCTCCAGAGGGCAGCAGCTATACCCCAATCGTCTGGGTCTCCCAATAGAGCGCTGAAGAAAAAGGGGCATCTGCAACAGGCTAAAACAAAACAGCGAGACGCAACATATTGTGTGTGTACAGATGCAGAACTTACCTTTTTAAGCACTTTCATGGCAAATATATTCCCCGTATGAGCTCCTATTACCTTCCGTACTTGGAAAACCTGCACAATAAAACAAACTTGTTTTGTTATCCCCTGTATAATGACAGTTCAATCAATATACACGATACAAATTCTTGTTTTCGAACGTCAAAGACACTAAAGGTATGTCTGCACGCTGCGTTCTTGATTTAACAAAAAAAAAAATGCATCCTCTGGCAGACTTGACAACGGTGTTGACAAAAAAAACAAACAAACAAACACAAAAACAATCCCCACGGTGAAAATGCATGCGTTTTCAATGCTCTGCTACAGTGCCTACAAGTAGTATTCAACCCCCTGCAGATTTAGCAGGTTTGATAAGATGCAAATAAGTTAGAGCCTGCAAACTTCAAACAAGAGCAGGATTTATTAACAGATGCATAAATCTTACAAACCAACAAGTTATGTTGCTCAGTTAAATTTTAATAAATTTTCAACATAAAAGTGTGGGTCAATTATTATTCAACCCCTAGGTTTAATATTTTGTGGAATAACCCTTGTTTGCAATTACAGCTAATAATCGTCTTTTATAAGACCTGATCAGGCCGCCACAGGTCTCTGGAGTTATCTTGGCCCACTCCTCCATGCAGATCTTCTCCAAGTTATCTAGGTTCTTTGGGTGTCTCATGTGGACTTTAATCTTGAGCTCCTTCCACAAGTTTTCAATTGGGTTAAGGTCAGGAGACTGACTAGGCCACTGCAACACCTTGATTTTTTCCCTCTTGAACCAGGCCTTGGTTTTCTTGGCTGTGTGCTTTGGGTCGTTGTCTTGTTGGAAGATGAAATGACGACCCATCTTAAGATCCTTGATGGAGGAGTGGAGGTTCTTGGCCAAAATCTCCAGGTAGGCCGTGCTATCCATCTTCCCATGGATGCGGACCAGATGGCCAGGCACCTTGGCTGAGAAACAGCCCCACAGCATGATGCTGCCACCACCATGCTTGACTGTAGGGATGGTATTCTTGGGGTCGTATGCAGTGCCATCCAGTCTCCAAACGTCACGTGTGTGGTTGGCACCAAAGATCTCAATCTTGGTCTCATCAGACCAGAGAACCTTGAACCAGTCTGTCTCAGAGTCCTCCAAGTGATCATGAGCAAACTGTAGACGAGCCTTGACATGACGCTTTGAAAGTAAAGGTACCTTACGGGTTCGTCTGGAACGGAGACCATTGCGGTGGAGTACGTTACTTATGGTATTGACTGAAACCAATGTCCCCACTGCCATGAGATCTTCCCGGAGCTCCTTCCTTGTTGTCCTTGGGTTAGCCTTGACTCTTCGGACAAGCCTGGCCTCGGCACGGGTGGAAACTTTCAAAGGCTGTCCAGGCCGTGGAAGGCTAACAGTAGTTCCATAAGCCTTCCACTTCCGAATGATGCTCCCAACAGTGGAGACAGGTAGGCCCAACTCCTTGGAAAGGGTTTTGTACCCCTTGCCAGCCTTGTGACCCTCCACGATCTTGTCTCTGATGGCCTTGGAATGCTCCTTTGTCTTTCCCATGTTGACCAAGTATGAGTGCTGTTCACAAGTTTGGGGAGGGTCTTAATTAGTCAGAAAAGGCTGGAAAGAGAGATAATTAATCCAACCATGTGAAGCTCATTGTTCTTTGTGCCTGAAATACTTCTTAATACTCACAATGCCAAGTTAATTCTGAATGTGTAAACCTGCTAAATCTGCAGGGGGTTGAATACTACTTGTAGGCACTGTACATTCCTGTCCTGTCACAGCGAGCAACATAGAGCATAACTTCCCGCTGACAGCAGACAGAGCCGCTCAATGAGAATGAACTCAGGCAGTAGTCCGGGGCCCTCCGTTGTGACGTCAGAGGTTCACCAGAGTTCATTCTTGGCGCGCGGCTCTGTCTCTGTGTCTCGACCTAATTTGTGGGCACAGGTGAAGGACTCCAGCTGTGACTAGAAATCAACTGAGTGATGGCATCGCTGATCAAGCGGCTCACTTCAGTCACTCAGGTGATTTGCTGTCACGGGTGGGGGACTCCAGCTGTGGCTAACCTGAGTGACGTCACCGCTGATAGCGTGACTCACTTCAGTTGTTGCGTGTAGCTGACAGTGGGCAGTCTTCTATGGCACTTGGTATGAGTAGCAGTGCTGAAGTGTCGACGGATCTCGTGTGGATTACGTCGGACCTGGAGGGGTGTTTGGGGGGTTAATAAAGTGGTGAAAGAGGGTGGCTTTTATGTCTTATTTCAAATAAAATATTTTTTGGTGTTCGTGTTTATGTACTTTGACTTACAGATCAGTGATGAGAGGGGTGACTCAGATGCCTGCCATCACTAAGCTAGGACTTAGAGGCAGCTATGGGCTGCCATTAACTCCTTATTACCCTATTGCCACCGCACCAGTGCAATCAGGATGAGTCGGATAAAGTCCTGGGACTGTCGCGTCTAATGGATGTAATGGATGCAGCAATTCCAGGAGGCTGCTGGCTGATATTTTTAGGATTGGGGCTCCCAATAACGCGGGTCTCCCCAGCCTGAGAATACCAGCTCCAAGCTGTGAGGCTTTATCTTGGCTAGCAATCAAAATTGAGGGAAACCGCATGCCGTGGATTTTTTTTTGTAATTATTTTACTGTACGATATAGACCCGCCCACCTGCGGCTGTGATTGGTTGCAGTCAGACAGCTGTCACTCAGCGTGGGGGCGTCTGACTGCAACCAATCATAGGCGCCGGTGGGCGGGGGAAGCAGTGAATATGAGTCTAATAAACAGCCAGCACTTTCAGAAGAATGAAGAAAAGTTAATGACCTGTGTTTTTGTTGACAAAAAAGCATCTAAAAGGCAACGAAAACGCAGTGCAAACGCACAGCTAACATTTTGGTTGCGTTTTGACACACCTCATTCATTTCAATGGGTGACAAAACGTGACCAAAACGCAAAAGAAGGGAATTTTGTTACTTACCGTAAATTCCTTTTCTTCTAGCTCTTATTGGGAGACCCAGACGATTGGGGTATAGCTACTGCCTCCGGAGGCCACACAAAGCACTACACTAAAAAGTGCAAGGCCCCTCCCCTTCTGGCTATACCCCCCCGTGGTATCACGGGTTCTCCAGTTTTAGTGCCAAAGCAAGAAGGAGGAAAGCCAATAACTGGTTTAAACAAATTAACTCCGAGTAACATCGGAGAACTGAAAAACCGTTCAACATGAACAACATGTGTACCCGCAAACAACAAAAACATCCCGAAGGACAACAGGGCGGGTGCTGGGTCTCCCAATAAGAGCTAGAAGAAAAGGAATTTACGGTAAGTAACAAAATTCCCTTCTTCTTCAGCGCTCTATTGGGAGACCCAGACGATTGGGACGTCCAAAAGCTGTCCCTGGGTGGGTAAAGAAATACCTCATGTTAGGGCTGCAAAACAGCCCTCCCCTACGGGGGTGTCACTGCCGCCTGCAGGACTCTTCTACCTAAGCTGGCATCCGCCGAAGCATAGGTTTGCACCTGATAATGCTTGGTGAAAGTGTGCAGACTGGACCAGGTAGCTGCCTGGTACACTTGTTGAGCCGAAGCCTGGTGTCGTAATACCCAGGACGCACCCACGGCTCTGGTTGAGTGGGCTTTTAGCCCTGAAGGAACCGGAAGCCCCGCAGAACGGTAGGCCTCTAGAATTGGTTCTTTGATCCATCGAGCCAGGGTGGCTTTAGAAGCCTGCAACCCCTTGCGCGGACCAGCGACAAGGACAAAAAGTGCATCGGAACGGCGCATGGGCGCCGTGCGGGAAATGTAGAGTCTGAGTGCTCTCACCAGATCTAACAAACGTAAGTCCTTTTCATACCGGTGAACCGGATGAGGACAAAAGGAAGGCAAGGATATATCCTGATTAAGATGAAATGAGGATACGACCTTAGGGAGAAACTCCGGAATGGGGCGCAGCACTACCTTGTCCTGGTGGAACACCAGGAAGGGAGCCTTGGATGACAGAGCTGCCAGCTCAGACACTCGCCGAAGCGATGTGATCGCAACGAGAAACGCCACCTTCTGTGACAGGCGAGAAAGGAAACTTCCTTCAGAGGCTCGAAAGGCGGCTTCTGGAGAGCAACTAATACCCTGTTGAGATCCCATGGATCTAACGGCCGCTTGTACGGGGGTACGATATGACAGACCCCCTGTAGGAACGTGCGCACCTTAGAAAGACGTGCTAGACGCTTCTGAAAAAACACGGATAGTGCCGAGACTTCCCCCTTAAGGAAGCCGAGCGACAAGCCCTTTTCTAACCCCGATTGCAGGAAGGAAAGAAAAGTAGGCAATGCAAATGGCCAGGGAGAAACTCCCTGAGCCGAGCACCAGGTTAAGAAAATCTTCCACGTTCTGTGGTAGATCTTAGCACAGGTGGACTTCCTAGCCTGTTTCATGGTGGCAACGACCCCTTGGGATAATCCTGAAGACGCTAGGATCCAGGACTCAATGGCCACACAGTCAGGTTCAGGGCCGCAGAATTCCGATGGAAAAACGGCCCTTGGGACAGTAAGTCTGGCCAGCCTGGTAGTGACCACGGTCGGCCGACCGTGAGATGCCACAGATCCGGGTACCACGATCTCCTCGGCCAGTCTGGGGCGACGAGTATGACGCGGCTGCAATCGGATCTGATTTTTTGCGCAGTACTCTGGGCAAGAGTGCCAGAGGTGGAAACACATATGTGAGCCGGAACTGCGACCAATCTTGCACTAAGGCGTCTGCCGCCAGAGCTCTGTGATCGCGCGATCGTGCCATAAATGCCGGGACCTTGTTGTTGTGCCGAGACGCCATTAGGTCGACGTCCGGCACCCCCCAGCGGCGACAGATTTCCTGAAACACGTCCGGGTGAAGGGACCATTCCCCTGCGTCCATACCCTGGCGACTGAGGAAGTCTGCTTCCCAGTTTTCTACGCCCGGGATGTGAACTGCGGATATGGTGGATGCTGTGTCCTCCACCCACATGAGGATTCGCCGGACTTCCTGGAAGGCTTGCCGACTGCGCGTCCCTCCTTGGTGGTTGATGTATGCCACCGCTGTGGAGTTGTCCGACTGGATTCGGATCTGCTCTCTTTCTAGCCACTGCTGGAAAGCTAGTAGGGTAAGATACCCTGCCCCGATTTCCAGAACATTGATCTGAAGGGTGGACTCCTGCTGAGTCCACGTCCCCTGAGCCCTGTGGCGGAGACAAACTGCTCCCCACCCTGACAGACTCGTATCTGTCGTGACCACTGCCCAGGATGGGGGTAGGAAGGATCTTCACTGTGACAATGAGGTGGGAATAAGCCACCATTGCAGAGAGTCCTTGGCCGTCTGGGAAAGGGAGACTTTCCTGTCCAGGGAGGTTGACTGCCCGTCCCATTGGCGGAGAATGTCCCCTTGCAGTTGGCGCAGATGAAACTGCGCAAAGGGAACTGCCTCCATGGCTGCCACCATCTTCCCTAGGAAGTGCATGAGACGCCTTAAGGGGTGCGACTGGCCTTGAAGGAGAGACTGCACCTCTGTTTGCAGTGAACGCTGCTTGTTCAGCGGAAGCTTCACTATCGCTGATAGAGTGTGAACTCCATGCCGAGATACGTTAGTGATTGAGTCGGTGACCGATTTGACCTTGCCAAATTGATGATCCACCCGAAAGTCTGGAGAGTCTCCAGCGTAACATTCAGGCTGCGTTGTCATGCCTCGAGGGAGGGTGCTTTGACGAGTAGATCGTCCAAGTAAGGGATCACCGGGTGTCCCTGAGAGTGCAAGACTGCTACCACTGCTGCCATGACCTTGGTGAACACCCGTGGGGCTGTCGCCAGACCGAATGGCAGAGCTACGAACTGAAGATGGTCGTCTCCTATCACAAAACGTAGAAAACGTTGGTGCTCCGTAGCAATTGGCACGTGGAGATAGGCATCTTTGATGTCTGTTGAGGCAAGGAAGTCTCCTCGAGACATTGAGGTAATGACGGATCGGAGGGATTCCATCCGGAACCGCCTGGCGTTCGCATGCTTATTGAGCAGTTTTAGGTCCAGAACAGGACGGAAGGAGCCGTCCTTTTTTGGAGCCACAAAGAGATTGGAGTACAAACCCTCGCCCTCGTTCCTGAGGGGGGACAGGGATCACCACTCCTTCTGCTCTTAGAGCGTCCACCGCCTGCAGCAGGGCATCTGCTCGGTGGGGAGGTGGGGCCGTTCTGAAGAATGGAGTCGGAGGACGAGAACAGAACACTGTCCTGTGCACGTGAGCACAATGTCCGTCACCCACCGGTCTGTGACCTGTGGCAGCTAAATGTCGCCAAAGGCGGGGGAGTCTGCCATCAACCGCGGATGCGGAGAGAGAGAGAGAGCTGAGAGTCATGAGGAGACCGCCTTGGTAGCGGTTCCTCCGGCTGCCTTCCTTGGGCGTGATTGAGCCCGGCCGGAATCTGAGCCCGTCTGAGGTTTTGTAGCCCTTTTGCACGAGGACAATTGGGACCTGCCCGAGCTTGGGAAGGACCGAAACCTCGACTGTACTTTTAGGACAGCATTAATAGGGTAAGTCGCAGTGCAGACATTGCGGAGTTACGGACGCCTCTGCGGTACAGATGTACATGTGCTCAAGGCCAGCTGCGCAAGAACAGCTGAAAAGGTTAGGTTGCCTATACGGCTGTGAATGCCGGAGCAACCGACACGCCGATAGCCTCCTAGACAGATTTCAACCAGAGTCCATCTGTCTGTGAATGGCATCTTTAAGTGAAGCCCCATCTCCAGTGCAACTATGGCTCTAGACGCAAGCCTGGAGATTGGAGAATCCACCTTTGGACCCTGGGTCCAGCGCTTGACCACGTCAGGGGAAAAGGGATAACGTGTATCTTAAAAACGTTTGGAGAAGACGCTTATCTGGTAAGCGTGGTGTTTCTGGACTGCTTCTCTGAAGTCAGCGTGGCCAGAAAAATACTCAATATCCGTTTGAGATACTGAAAAGGGACTTCTCCTGCTGTGAAGCTGACTCCTCCACTGGGGGAGCTGAGGGAGAAAGATCCAACCTTCCATTGATGGACGCTATAGGATCATTCCGTATGGCGTTACCATCCGGTGTATCCGGATTGATAGCGATGTCAGGATCAAAGTCCTGGAGAGCTGCCTTATCATACAGAGAGTCCTCCTGGGACCCCCCCGTTCCAAATGAGGTTGGTCAGGAAGATTGCCCATGGCCTGTCTGGACTGCAAGTCTCTATCTTATGACAATATATCTGTCGAAACTGCAACTCCGTCCCTGTCCTTGGACAGGGATGACAGGTGGTTTCTTTGGCCACGACTAGTAGAGACCCCGGCAGACGAAGTGCTAGAGACCCCGGCAGACGAAGTGCTACAGGGGAGCATGCACACAATGGGACGGTGTCATGAACAGCATCCCATGTAGTAAAAACAGCACTGAAAATCTGTGTTGCTTTTTTGCCGCTGCCGACTAGCCATCTAGAAGTATATAGCCAAGATTGGTGACCGTACAGTGCAATGTATAGCATACAAGCATAAAGTACAAATGAACACTGCAGCACAAGCAATACAAGCAGCATAGAAGCCTGTGCCCTGGCACCTCTGCTCTTCTGCTGCTGTAGACTAGTCATCTAGGGGAATATAGCCCAGAAGAGTGACCATACAGTGCAATGTATAGCATACAAGCACAAGTACAAATGCACACTGCAGCCCATGCAATACAAGCAGCATAGAAAAAAACCTGTGCCCCAGCACCCTTGGTTTTCTGCTGCTGTAGTCTAGCCATTCCAGGAGAATATAGCTAAGACTAGCGACTGTACAGTGCAGTGTATAGCATACAAGCATAAACACAAATGAACACTTCAGTACGTGCAATACAAGCAGCCTAGAAAGCCTGTGCCTTAGCACACCTGCTTTCCTGCTGCTGATGTGTCGCTCTCCAAGCGGGCATATAGCGACCTATGCAGTTAAAATACACATGTACACACTGCAGTATATATTGGGGTCAGCACTATGTGTGCCGCTTACCGCCCGCCTATAAGCGGGTGTATGGTCGCCACCGTCCTGCCTGGTTGCCGAAAGTCCGAGCTCGGACTGCAGTAATGGCTGCCGGCGTCTTCCCCAGCTCGTGTGAGGAGGGGCGGGCCGTGGGCGTGCCCCAAGTCAGAGCGGGAATCCGGCGTCCGACAGTGTGCAGTGAGAGGGCTGGAGCATGTAAATAAGGCTCCAGCCCTCGGCGCTGCTGATTGCTCAGCGTCTGTCCCCTTCCCTGAGTGACAGGGAGGGGGCGGGAACGAAGCGGCACTAGGCCGCAGAAGCCGGGGACTGGATTTATAAGCGCCGCCGCCGTAAAAGCGCGGTCGGCGCCCAGTCCCCGGCGAACTACAAGTCCCAGCCGCGCCGCCGCTCCCGGAGCGTCCGGCGCGGTAGTTCCCAATACACAAAGTCACTCAGCCAAGCTGCAGTGACTGTAACCCTTTACTGTCCCCGGCGCACTAGCACACCCAGCAAGTCTGGAGTGTGCTGTGCCTGTGTGTACGGGGACACAGAGTACCTGTAATGGTGCAGGGCCATGTCCCTGAACGGTACTCCAGCTCCGTATCCAGCAGGTTCAAATGGGTCTGTGGATGGAGCCCGGCGTCAGAGCTTTGAGGCCGGCAGGATCCCACTTCCTCAGAGCCCCCCAGGGGGATGTGGAAGGAAAGCAGCATGTGGGCTCCAGCCTCCGTACCAGCAATAGGTACCTCAACCTTACAACACCATCAACGGGTGAGAAGGGAGCATGCTGGGGGCCCTATATGGGCCCTCTTTTCTTCCATCCGAAATAGTCAGCAGCTACTGCTGACTAAAATCTGTGGAGCTATGCATGGATGTCTGACCTCCTTCGCACAAAGCTTGAAAACTGGAGAACCCGTGATACCACGGGGGGGTATAGCCAGAAGGGGAGGGGCCTTGCACTTTTTAGTGTAGTGCTTTGTGTGGCCTCCGGAGGCAGTAGCTATACCCCAATCGTCTGGGTCTCCCAATAGAGCGCTGAAGAAAGATTGAATATGCTGCTTTTTTTTTTTTAGAGGCAAAGATTGAAAAATATTTGTCAAACAAAACGCTGCCTAACAAAAAAAAAGCAACGTGTGCATGGAAATTTTTATTTATCATAGACTTTGCTGGGGAAGCAAAAGCATGCAGTCAATGACACAGTGCAGCTTAAAACACAACCAAAACACAACATGCGCACATGGCCTAAGGGCCCGATTCTCCATTCTAAATTTTTTTTAAGTTACTCTTGTTCTTTTGCGGGGTTTTTTTGGGGAGGGGGGGGGAGGGGGGGAGTTGCACCAAAATGGCACGCCATACAAGTCAAAAACGCTCATTATTTCTTGCTTTAATCTATTTTCTTATTTTTAGAACCAAAAGTTGTCCAATACACTAAAATGGCTCAAAGTTTGCCACGACAAATATCTGACGTACATTAACTCCTTCACGACATACTCTACTCACAAAAAACATTAGGGATATTTGGCTTTCGAATGAAAATCATGGAAAACTTAAAAAGTTCACGCTAGAGTGATATTTTATCATGAAAGTAGGGCATTTAAGTAAGAGCTAACAACAGTTGTGGGTATACTCCCCAAAAAAAAATGTAAATGTCAACTTGTCATATGGCCTTGAGCATCAATTACAGTTTGCCAACAATGTTTCATGCTGTTCACAAGCGGCGTTAATATCTACTGAGATATCACACCCTTCTTGAAGGGCGGCCATCGGGTCACCGAGGTTCTGGGGTACAGAGATATGAGCCTCTACATGACGACTCAGCTGATCTCATAGGTTTTCTATGGGATTCAGGTCTGGAGAAAGTGCAGGCCACTCCATTTGAGGTACCCTAGTTTCCAGCAGCCATTCCCAAATGATGCCACTTCAATGAGCTGGAGCATTGCAGTCCATGAAGATGAAATTAGGCTTGTGTTGTTCATGCAGAGGCACAATGACTGCATTACTGATGTTATTTAAGTAATAGGGGCTTGGCACTGTACTCTTCACAAAGAGTCGGGCAGTTCTGTATTAACTAGACACCTGTCCACACCGCAACATCACCAAAGGCTCATGTGGTGACAACAGTGGCAGATGCATAGCACTGTCCTTGAAGTTGTCACCAGTGTGGGATGTGACCAAAGGACGTCCACTTCTCTGATCTTCTGTGACTCTTCCAGTCTCTCTGTTGCCAGTTGATGATGACCCTCAGTGACACTCTCAAGCTTAGTGGCCACTTCTGTCTGAGAATATCCTCCTTGAAGCCTGGCAATGGTGAGGTACTGTTGATCAATTGTTAGGTGTCGTCTGGGTCTCAAGATATCAAAATGTGAACAGCATGATGAGGAGGACTGTTTAAATACCAATTCTAATTGAACCTTGAAATGTATTGGGTGATTCATGGATCAATTATCTGTTGAGAATTTTGCCTTTAAGCTGCTTGGTAGGCCTTGTGCGCACTGTGTTTTGAAGCATATTTTGTGCAGATTGTGGCCAAAATCTGCATGTCTAGCTTCATGCCAGTTATGCCACCAAAGTAAATATTCTGAACTGCTGTGCGCATGTTGCTTAATTTTTACTTGTTTGTTGCAGAAAATAATTTGCAGCATGCCAATTGTTGGTGCTTATTTCCCCCCTGCGTTTTCTACCCCTTCCACCCATTGACTTCATTAAAAAAAAAAAAAACATCACAAAGAAGGGAATTTTGTTACTTACCGTAAATTCCTTTTCTTCTAGCTCTTATTGGGAGACCCAGACGATTGGGGTATAGCTACTGCCCTCCGGAGGCCACACAAAGCACTACACTAAAAAGTGCAAGGCCCCTCCCCTTCTGGCTATACCCCCCCGTGATATCACGGGTTCTCCAGTTTTAGTGCCAAAGCAAGAAGGAGGAAAGCCAATAACTGGTTTAAACAAATTAACTCCGAGTAACATCGGAGAACTGAAAAACCGTTCAACATGAACAACATGTGTACCCGCAAACAACAAAAAAATCCCGAAGGACAACAGGGCGGGTGCTGGGTCTCCCAATAAGAGCTAGAAGAAAAGGAATTTACGGTAAGTAACAAAATTCCCTTCTTCTTCAGCGCTCTATTGGGAGACCCAGACGATTGGGACGTCCAAAAGCTGTCCCTGGGTGGGTAAAGAAATACCTCATGTTAGAGCTGCAAGACAGCCCTCCCCTATGGGGAAGCCACTGCCACCTGCAGGGCTCTTCTACCTAGGCTGGCGTCCGCCGAAGCATAGGTATGCACCTGATGTTTGGTGAAAAATGTGCAGGCTCGACCAGGTAGCTGCCTGGCACACCTGTTGAGCCGTAGCCTGGTGTCGTAATGCCCAAAACGCACCTACGGCTCTGGTAGAATGGACCTTCAGCCCTGAAGGAACCGGAAGCCCCGCAGAACGGTAGTCTTCAAGAATTGGTTCTTTGATCCATCGAGCCATGGTGGCTTTAGAAACCTGCAACCCCTTGCGCGTACCAGCGACAAGGACAAAAAATGCATCAGAGCGGCGCATGGGCGCCGTGCGGGAAATGTAGATTCTGAGTGCTCTCACCAGAACTAACAACTGTAAATCCTTTTCATACCGGAGAACCGGATGAGAACAAAAGGAAGAAACGAGGATACAACCTTAGGGAGAAACTCCTGAATAGGGCGCAGCACTACCTTGTCCTGGTGGAACACTAGGAAGGGAGCCTTGAATGACAGAGCCGCCAGCTTCGACACTCGCCGAAGCGACGTGATCGCAACCAGAAAGGCCACTTTCTGTGACAGGCGCGAAAGGGAAACTTCCCTCAGAGGCTCGAAATGCGGCTTCTGGAGAGCAACTAGTACCCTGTTCAGATCCCATGGATCTAACGGCCGCTTGTACGGGGACACAATATGACAAACCCCCTGTAGTAACGTGCGCACCTTAGGAAGACGTGCTAGACGCTTCTGAAAAGAACACGGATAGTGCCGAGACTTGCCCTTAAAGGGAGCCGAGCGACCAACCTCTTTCCCAACCAGATTGCAGGAGGGAAGGCAAAGTAGGCAATGCCGATGGCCAGGGAGACCCTCCCTGAGCAGAACACTAAGATAAGAATATCTTCCACGAGTTGTGGTAGATCTTGGCAGACCGCGGCTGGCTAGCCCGTCTCATGGTGGCAATGACGTCGTGCTCACGGTCGACCGACGGTGAGATGCCACAGATCACGGTACCACGACCTCCCCGGCCAGTCTGGGGCGACGAGGATGGTGTGGCAGCAATCGGTAGCTGGAACTGTGACCAATCCTGAGCCAAGGCGCCTGTCGCCAGAGCTCTTTGATCGCAAGACCGCGTCATGAAAATCGGGACCTTGTTGTTGCCGAGAAGCCATGACGTCGACGTCCGTCTTCATCCTGCGTCTACAGAATTCTTGCAAACAAACGGGTGCAGAGCCCATTCCCCTGCGTCCACGCCCTGGCGACTGAGGAAGTCTGCTTCCTAGTGTCGTACGCCCGGGATGTGAACAGCTGATATGGTGTATGCTCTGTCTTCTACCCATAGCAGAATCCGCCGGACCTCTTGGGAGTCTTGTCGACTGCGTAGTCCGCCTTGGTGGTTGGTGTATGCCACCGCTGTGGATAGTCCGACTGAATTCGGATCTATTTGCATTCCAGCCACTGCAGGAAGGCTTGCAGTGCAAGATACACTGCCCAGAGCTCCAGACCACTGAGTTGAAGAGTGGACTCCTCTGAAGATGGTCTTTGACCGTCTGGAAAAGCTAAAACTCGCCTCTGGATGAGGCGCCTCCTTGAAGGAGAGACTGTCCCCTCGTCTGTAGTGAACGCTGTTTGTCCAGCGGAAGCTTCACTATCGCTGAGAGAGTGTGAAAACTCTCCAGGAGATGCCAGCGATTGGGTTCAACCTTGAAAAGTTGAAGACCCACCCGAAACTCTGGGAAGGGTCCAGCGCCATGTTCAGGTTGTGTTGGCATGCTTGTAAAGGAGAGTGCCTTGACCAGTAGATTGCCCAAGTAAAGGATCACAGAGTGACCGTGAGAGCGCGGGACTGCTCCCTCTGCTGCCACGAACTTGGTGAACACCCGTGGGGCTGTCGCCAGCCAAAGGGTATGGCTACGAAACGAAATATTCTCGTCTTTAATAACGAATCGTAGCCAACGCCGGTGCCTCGGAGCAATCGGCACGTGTAGATAAGCATCCTGATGTCTATTGAAGCTAGGAAAACTCCTTGAGACAGAGAGGCAATGACGGAGCGGAGTGATGCCATCCGGAACCGCCTGGTTTTCACGTGCTCGTTAAGCAGTATAAAGTCCAGAACGGGACGGAAGGAGCCGTCCTATTTTGGCACCACGACCAGGTCGGGGCAAAATGCGTATCTGGTTCCTGAAGAGGAATAGGGATTACCGCTCTTTCCGCCTGCAGAAGAGCCTCGGCTCGGTCGGTGCGGTAGTTTGAAAACAAACTGACTCTCACTCACAGGCCCTCAACCTGCGGTAGGTAAATGCCGCTAAAGCGGGGGAGTCTGCCCCCCCGCGGTTGCGGAGTGAGAGGGCTGAAAATTATGAGGAAAACGCTTTGGTAGCGGATCCTCCGGCTGCCTTCCCCGGGCGTGAATTGAGCCCGCTAGGAATCTATGCCCTTCTGGGCTTTTTGAGTCGTCTTGGATAGTTGAATGATTTCATTCAACCCTTACCAACAGACTATCACTAGATAAAGGCAACCTGGTTAAGCACTTCGTTGGAAGCAGCCTCTGTTCCAATCTCTCAACTACTAGCCTCTGCGTAAAAACACGGAGTTGGCGGATGCCACTGACGTCCGGCTCGTAGAGTCTCGGACAGCAATAACAGCATGATTCGCCATGCCGACATTGCGAGTTAAAGACGCTGCTGGGACCGAGAGTACCTGTGACAGCGACCCTCTGCGCAATACTAGCTGAAATAGCTTGGAGTGCCTTCACGGCTGCGACTGCCGGAGCAGCCGACCTGCCGATAGCTTCATAGACAGATTGCA
Source organism: Anomaloglossus baeobatrachus (assembly GCF_048569485.1). NCBI lineage: Eukaryota > Metazoa > Chordata > Amphibia > Anura > Aromobatidae > Anomaloglossus > Anomaloglossus baeobatrachus. Next base: position 427,638,714 of record NC_134354.1, on the reverse strand, counting down.
ACCAGAGGCCAATCTGCCTGTCAATGGCATTTTGAAGTGAAGTCCTATCCACCACTACAACTATAGATCTAGCTGCAAGCATGGAGATTGGGGGATCCACATTTGGATACTGGGTCTAGCGCTTGACCACGTCAGGGGGAGCGACACGTGTCTCATTAATACGGTCGGAGAAACGCTTATCGTGATAAGCGTGTCGTTTCTGGACTGCGTCTCTGGAGTCAGAGTGCTAAACAAGTACTCAATATATAGAGATTTCTCTTGCTGTGAAGCTGACCCCTCCACTGGAGGAGTTGAGGGAGAAATACCCAACCTTTCGTTGATGGACGCAATAAGATTATTCACTATAGCGTCACCATCCGGTGTATCCGGATTGAGAGCGGTCTCAGGAACAGAGTCCTGAACAGCTACGTCTGCCTCATCGTACAGAGAGTACTCCCGCTGGGACCTTGCCCAGTGATGTAGTCGAGGGCTAATGCCAGCGAGCCCGCTTAGGCCATCTGGGACTGTCGACCGTGTCGGATGCCTGCTCTCTGGGATGCCTGGAATCACTCTGGCGCCTTGAGATGCTCCAGATCAGGGCGGCCAGGGTCATTGCAACCATATTGCCCACGGTCTGCTTGGGGTGCAAAGTCTGTAAGATGTCAGTCATAGTCACAGACAATATATCAGCGGAAAAACTGCAACTTCGTCCCTGTCTCTGGACAGAGATCACAGGTGGTTCCTTTGGCCACATATAGCAGAGACCCCGGTTGAGCAATTGCACGCACTGGGGGTCCTGAAACCGTATGACATGCAGTACAAGCAGCATAGAAAGCCCGTGCATTGGCAACTTGTCTTTTTCTGCTGTTGTTGTCTAGCTATCTAAGAGCCTAGCCGAGGATAGCGACCGTACAGTGAATAGTCATACAAGCATGAAGTACAAATAAACACTTCAGCACATGTAGTACACGCAGCATTGAAAACTTGTGGCTTGGCACATTTGCTCTTCTGCTGCTGTTGTCTATTTATCTAGGAGCATGAGACAAGGATAGCGACATACAGTGAATGTATAGCATACAGCATGACAGTAAACACTGCAGCCCATGCAATCCAAGCAGCATTGAAAGCTTGCGCGTTAGCACCCTAGCCTTTCTGCTGCTGTTGTCTATTTATCCAGGAACATTAGCCAAGGATAGCGACATACAGTGAATGTATAGCATACAAGCATGACAGTAAACACTGCAGACAATGCAAGTCAAGCAGCATTGAAAACTTGTGCCGTAGCACCATTGCTCTACTGCTGCTTTTGTCTGTTTATCTGGGCGCATTAGCCAAGAATAGCGACATACAGTGAATGTATATCATAACAATAAACCGTGCAGCACATGCAAGCGAAGCAGCATTGAAAGCTTGTGCCTTAGCACAAATTGCTCTACTGCTGCTGTTGCCCAATCTGACAGTAAACACTGCAGCACATGCAAACGAAGAAGCATTGAAAGCTTGTGCCTCAGCAGCATTGCTTATTTGCTGCTGTTGCCCAGAATAGCGACAGTACAGTACAGTGCATAGCATATCAGCACACAGCCCAAAAGCCCACTTCAGCATTAGTGGTGTCAGTTGCTTACCGCCCGCACAAGAGCGGGTGCGAGGTCGCCCAAAAACCTGTGACTGGTTCCGTTCTCCCAGAGTGGAAACCATAATGGCTGCCGGCTTCTCTTCCCCGTCCTGTGCAGAGGGGCGGGCCGTGGGCGAGCCCCAGCCAAGAGCGGGAACCCGGCGTCTCACTGTGTTCAGTGAGAGGGGGCTGGAGAATGCAAAGCAGACTCCAGCTCCCTGCGCTGAGCTACTGTACAGCGTCCCGCCCCTCCTCTGACTGGCAGGGCTGGGGCGGGAACGAAACGAAAACTAGGCCGCAAAGCCGGGGACTCTAGTAATAAGCGCGGCCGTCCTATGTGCACGGCCGACGCCGAAGTCCCCCGGCGCACCACAAGTCCCAGCCGCGCCACAATGTAAAAAACAACCAGCAGCGGCCGGCGCGGCCGTTTTCAATACATAAATTCACTCAGCAAAGCTGCAGTGAATAATAGCACCAGCGCTCCGCGCTGTCCCCGGCGCACTAACACTCCCAGCAATGCTGGTGTGTGTGGGCGCGATGTGCATGGGAACACAGAGTACCTTGATGTAGCAGGGCCCTGTCCCTGACGATACTCAGCTCCATATCCAGCAGGTTCTTTTGGGTCTGTGGATGGAGCTCGGTCTCTGTGCCTGGAGACCGGTAAGATCCCACTTCACCCAGAGCCCCTCATGGGGATGGGGAAGGAAAACAGCATGTGGGCTCCGGCCTCTGTACTAGCAATAAGTACCTCAACCTTACAACACCATCCACGGGTGAGAAGAGAGCATGCTGGGGGCCCTACATGGGCCCTCTTTTCTTCCATCCGACATAGTCAGCAGCTGCTGCTGACTAAAATCTGTGGAGCTATGCATGGATGTCTGACCTCCTTCGCACACAAAGCTAAAACTGGAGAACCCGTGATATCACGGGGGGGTATAGCCAGAAGGGGAGGGGCCTTGCACTTTTTAGTGTAGTGCTTTGTGTGGCCTCCGGAGGGCAGTAGCTATACCCCAATCGTCTGGGTCTCCCAATAGAGCGCTGAAGAAAACATACTAAAATGTATGTGTTTTTTGGTGCATTTTTCAACCAGAATGTGTAGATTTCATGCAGAAAATTTCTGCACCAAGTCTGCAATATGCACACAGCCCTAGAGAACAGAAACGTGCAAAAAGTACCAAATCATTGAACAGTTGGACATGTGCACTCACAAGTTTAGAGGTCACATTAAGTTCACCCGAAAAAGTTAGAGTGCATTTTAGGATCATCCTCAAATTTTACCCGAAAGCCAAATATCCCTAACGTTTTGTGAGTAGTGTATGAAGTATATTTATGTCATATGTTGTGTCCCTTGCCTTGATGTGGATTTCACACAGAGCCCACATCTTTCCCTGCACATGTCGGCTGATCTCATCAGACATCATGTACCTCTAACAGCCAAGGGTAAATCCTTCAGGAATGGGAAAGACAGTACAGTAGCACTTCAATCTTTATTTCCCAAGAAGGTGAAGCCTGTGGCAGCTTCAGCCATGGCAGCACTAGTAAACCAAAATGATATGGACTCTTACCTTGCCATAACCACCTTTTCCGAGAACACGAAGAAGCTCAAAACACTCTGGCCTGATCTTTTCTGGACCCCTATTCACACTGGTCTCTGAAATCTCAAACTTTTCACAATGCTCCATGCCACTAAATGTATTAAAAAAAAAAAGCAAGTTTAATAAAATAAAATACATCACGAAACAAAATAAGAACATTTATTGTTTGCAAATATCATTAGAGTGTGCCTAATATGTGACAATTCGTATATCATAAATTGTTGCTAAAGGGACTGCGTGGTAAGGCTGATCCTTGAAATGGAAAATATAGGCATAGAAATCTGGCACAAGCAACAGTAGCTACCAATTGCCGAAAACCGCTTCTTATGGTGTATTATTGCAGCAAGAACTGTCAAGCCATTATCCGCCGGTTTAAACATGCTGGAAATCACCAAATTAATAAGCAAAATGCTCGTTCTCTGGGTGATGCGATCATTAATGAAGGCAAAACATCAGTCGCAGCAGCATATCGCTTCATTTACATAGGGGCTAGGGCCAATTTTATACTATATAGGGACAGAACAGTCATATTCTCCTAATTAGTTGTGAATCAGTGTTGAATGGCATGCATTGTGTATATGGTGCACTGATGGGCCAAAGTAGGCACTGTAAATGCAGCAATACCTGGAGTGATATAAACCTCTTCTTAATGGACTGGCTTCAGTTGACACTGGCGATCTTTATTACATATTTGTATGATTTTAATGGTTGCTAGTGTTAATATTTTTATTGTGTTAAATAAAATGGAAAATAAAACCTAAAAAACAATAAATTGTGTAATGGTTAGTATAGAATAAAAGTGTAAACTGAGTAAAGTAAAATAAACCTGAGAGCAAAGTAATTATACAGGGAACAAACACTGAAAATATTTGCACATGGAAACCTTCACACAATACAGCAACAGTGCACGACAATGCCAGTCTTAAAGGGAACCTGCCATCAGATTTGGCGACTATAAACTGCGGCCACCAGCAGTGGGCTCTTATATACTATATACAGCGTTCTAGAATACTGCATATAAGAGCTCAGGCCGCTCTGTATAACGTAAAAATCACTTATATTACTCACCTAGGGGGCGGTCCGGTCTCATGGGTGTTGCTGCTCTCCGGTTCAGCGCCTCCTCTCTGCAGCGATCTCCGTCCTCCTCTTTCTGAGGCTGTATGCATGACACATCCCACGTCATCCACACAGGCCGGCATTGTAGCCTTGCGCAGGCACACTTTGATCTGCCCTACTCAGGGAAGATCAAAGTACTGTAATGTGCAGGCACGAGGAAAGGTCAAAGACCGCCTGTGCATGCGCACTACAAAACTTTGGTCTGCCCTGAGCAGGGCAGATCAACTTGCGCCTGCGCAGGAGCACAATGCCGGCCTGTGTGGATGACGTAGGGCGCATCATGCACACGGGCCTCAGAAGGAGGACGGTGATAGCAGTAGAGAGGAGGTGCTGGACCGAAAAGCAGTGACACTCATCGGACCGGACCGCCCCCTAGGTGAGTATAATAAAAATGATTTTCACGTTATACAGCCCGACCTGGACTCTTTTATACAGTATTATGGAACGCTGTATATAAGGGCTTACTGGTTGTGGCCGCACCTCATAGGGGCCAAATCTAGTGACAGGTTACCTTTAATGAAGGGATGCAGAGAGGTAAGATGCGTCCACCATTTAAGGAATTTGGCAAATCTCAGTGGCATGCTCCACGCCAGAAATGCTTCATCCATCAGGGACTGCCGTAGCCTTCCTTGAGTAAGTCATGACATTAAAGTGACGTAACATCTGATGATTTCAAACATTTCTGCTACTTTTCAAAGTGTTTTTTGGCATTAACACCTTGATGAATCGGTCCCGCTATTCTGGCATTTGTGTTTCACATGATTTCTTTTAAATATTATTGTTGTGTGTGTAGTGTACAAGAACCTTTTACACTGCAGTACGTTTAGATGAAACTGATCAGATATTACAACTTACAGCTCATAGGACATGCCACCATGGTCCATGAATTCATTAATATTGCTCTGTAACGAGAAAACAGAATGTAATCACAATATGACCTGTGCAAGGTTTTAGCATTTTTGTGTGGTGGAGTGAGTCCCTGTTATGGGTGTCATCATGTAATAGCCTGGCTTTCCTTCCTTGAATCAGGCCTAGAGCATGCAATGGCCAGCCTTGGAAGGTCCATATGAGAAATAAGATTGTTTGCAAACATTGCTGTAAGAGCTTGGCACCCAATGACAATTTTATTGTCCTTCATACAAAAACGGAGGTTGGTTGCCGCCTCTACTATGGCGGGCTCAGATGACATTCTGTGTATTGTTTCTTCCTGACATGTTGGATTTACGACTGCCATTGCATTTGTTCGTTTTTGGTGAGATAAGCCTTTACCAGAGGAGTCTGGCAGTGGTTCACAGAATTGAGCGCTCCTGTGTATGGAGGAGCTTTGGGAGGTAGCTGTCAGACGAATGATTAGCTGATAACTATCGATTGTGTATGGGGCTTACACAGCACACAGGGTGGCAAGGTGGAACACAGAAGTGGACACAAAGCTAAATTCCAACATACCGATACATCTTGGCTATTCGCTCAAGTCACGTTTATATACTTTTCTATTGTGGCAAATTTGCGATAGCCATAAAAGCTCAACTAGATTCTTAACAGATATGGGCAACTTTGACGGCATTAGATTTATACTTAATCTTGCAATTGTGTTTAAATAAAAATGAACTGTTTGGCTTCACTGAACATTGCGACCTGCAGAATGTGCTAACACTGAATCCTTCAGTGAGCTGGTCCTGATGCGGGGTCAGTAGCTCTTATTTGTAAGGTGCATATTCATATTTCAGTAAAGATTAAAGGGAACCTGTCAGGTGCAATATGGACCCAGAATCGCGAGCAGTCCTGGGTGTATATTGCTAATTCCAGCTTAACCGTCCCTGTATACACTAGCCTAGATAAAGAGATCTTTACAAAAAGTATTTCTAAAGATCTTTTACCGTATGCTAATGAGCGCAGGGACTAGTCCCCTGGGCATTAGTTACCCGGCCAGTCGCCCCCATTAGCATGTTAGTATGCCCCTGTGGGCGTGCTAATATGCTAATGAATGTGCAGCGTCAAAGGATGATCTCACTCACCTCTCTGCTGCCATCGTGTCCGACGGGGGATTTTGGCTCAGTGCGCATGACCCCAGAGGTTCGGTTATGTGCACTACTTCAGTTTGAAGCCAGGACGCGTACACCCGACTTCATAGTGCGCATGACCCAAACTCCGGGGTCATGTGCACTGAGCCAAAATCCCCCATCGGATGTGATGTCAGCAGAGAGGGGAGTGATATCATCCTGTGACGCTGCACATTCATTAGCATGTTAGCATGCCCACAGGGACGCACTAACATGCTAATGGGGGCGACTGGCTGGGGAACTAACGCCCAGGGACTAGTACCCTCGCTCATTAGCATATGGTAAAAGATCTTAAGACATACTTGTTCTAAAGATCTCTATCTATGCTACTAGATGCAGGGACAGTTAGGCAGGGATTAGCAGTATGCACCCAGAACTGCTTGTGGTGCTGGGTGCATATGGCACCTGACAAGTTCACTTTAATAGGCCTTAACAAACCTTTAAAAGACCCCATGGCATTTTCCCTCCTCCACCCACAGTGCAGACAGGCAGGTAACACTCGCCTTGCATTCACCACACAAACGTCCATCAGATTGATCACAGAACTCGCTCACACTGCCCAAAACCCAGTGGCAGGTGCTTTATACCACTTGGCATTGTGCTTGGTGATATAAGGGTTGGATGTAGCTGCTCAATCATGGAACCTTATGCCAAGAAGATCTTGACGCAGTTTTGGTGCCGATGTTCAAGTGATTGTCCAGTACTTTATATTGAGAAGTCATCAATATGAGACTGTGTGGGTTCACAGCCGGCATCCCGATGATCAACTGTGTCTGGTGCCATCCGGATGTACACAGTTGGGGAACTGAACGACACAGCTCCATCAACTGTATAGTGGCCGCAGTTGGGTATTGCACATCCGCCCCTATTCTCTGGTGGCTGCAATACCATGCTGTGACCACTATACAACTGACAGCTGTGCACTCTGCAAATCCAGACACCGCCAGAGGTGATAAGTGGAGGTTTACAGTTATTAAGTCAGTGTTGGCTACTTTTATACACCATGCGCTATGCTCTCGATGATTCCACTATAGAACTTTACCACTTCCACTTTTCAATAAAGAAACTCACAGATGGCCCTGGACTATCTTGGATGGAAGAAATTTCATGAACTGACCTGTTACAATGGTGGCGTCTTATTGCACTTTAGAACGAGACGTCTGTGTCATAATTCTTTTGTCCATGGTGTACGATCAGTTTAGTTTGATGTATTATTACATTCACTGATTGATCTATCAGCATAGCTCACACCACATTCACACAAAATCCATTCTGGGCAAAGGAACAGTACCCAGCGTATACCATCAGATCCACTGATGAAGGCTTCTCTACAAGAACGACATACGCAGGTGCTGATATATTACTGCACACCTTAGGAGCCACTTACACAATTTTGCTTTGATGGCCAAAGATGTCCAGAAAAACAATGAAAAGGTAATCACCAGATTTCCATTGGATTTAAAATGATAATAGGCTTCGGTTGGACTAGTCAATTCTCTGTTTTGATCAGTCATGATGCATGCGATTTAATCATGGCAGATCACTTGGTATACCTCCAATAACCAATACCATCAAACCATTTACAGGTCCTGTTTCAGGACAGTAGCAAGCGCCAATTGACTATATACTAGCCTGTTTAGTATGCAGCCTGATATGCCTAGAGATATAGATGTATATATATATCTATTATATACACACACCCTATGAACAAGCGCTTTACTTGTCTGTTCGGTAAATGGCAGCAGACGGTCTTTAGGGTATGTGCCCACGTTGCGTTCTGTCCCTGCAGAAATTTCTGCAGTGATTTGAACAGCACACGTGCGCTTCAAATCGCTGCAGAAGCAGTGCGTACTGAAAAGCCGATTTCATGCGCTCTGGATGCAGCCTCTCCCATAGACAGAGCGGGGGCTGCATCCAAAGCTCATGAAAGAAGTGACATGTTGCTTTTTAGAACGCAGCGCTTCAGCAGTAGCCGAAACGCAGCGTTCCAATACGCCACGTGGGCATGGATTAGGCACCATCTTCATTGATTGTGCAGGGGACGCAGCGTAACTGCATGAAAATACGCTACGTGGGCACATAGCCTTACTCTGTCACCCAGTCTGACACTGGAGAAATGCAAATGTACAGTTGTCAAGGCAACTGTACAACATCCGGCAAGTGTCATACATAGGACCCCAATTCATGAGCAGTCGCTACAAACCAAGGTCAACGCTCAGGTCACAGGGACCCTGCGAAACGTCAGGACCCCACTGCTATCATGCTGAATGATGGGCCGCTAATGAAAGTCACTAAGTTGGCAAGATCATGCAAAACTTAAGTGCTGCCATCACTAGACAGTAATACTAGGTTTCCTTAGGGGAATATTGTGGGGTTCCAACCCCCGGCCATCAAGTTTTCCAGATTGAAAAACTCCATTATTAAGAACTCCCCATCTCTTGTGGCCATGCACACACAGTGTAGCGGATTGTGGAGGTGCGGGGATTGCAGCAGCATCAGCAGATAGTCCCTGGAGCCTGGGGAAGCCACCCATCTCCCAGCAGCCTCCGCGCCGGCGGCTCCCGGCCGTCAGTCCACCCGGCCAGCATTCTAGAGCAGTGCGGCCTCCAGCAGAGCCCAGCTCCACTCACCCCGTCCTCCAATTCCTCATCCGAAATGGCGTCTTCGGGCTGGTCCAGGTCTATATCAAACACGCCCGCCATGGCTTCGGACGTTCTCTGCTTCCCCGCAGCGCGGTTCGGTACCCCGTTCCCCCGCCTCATGGGCTCCAGCACACGGCCGCCATCACCGGACGTGGAAGCGCAGCGGCGCCCCCGAACGCCTCTACTTCCCAGGTCCCCTGCGTGCGCGCTCCCGACAACATAGGGTGCGAACATACTGCAAAGAAAACAACGTGCACATGCGCAGAAGCTGGCCACTCGTGTAGTGTAGGCTATCAGTGCGCTTGCGCGGCCTTGTACCGGAAGCCTGATGTTGGGAATCGCTCTAGTAGTTACTGCGGCTGTTACAATGTCTCCTCTATGGGGTGAGCCAAGGCTGAATGAGAAGGCAAATAACCATTGTATAAACCTACATACTGCCGGGTGGTGCACTACTGGTGGTACTGCTGATATTTACACATGACTTGTCATTCCAGGCTTCACCAAAATGGCTCCTTGTCTGCAGACATTGTTGTGCACGGGGCAGACTGCAGAGACAACAAACCGTTTAACGTCTCGTTAGTCAATTATTGGGGTGTATGTGACCTGTCAGAGACTCCTGGGTGCTGATGGCGGCCTGAAGCCTGTGAGGTGACAGCACTGACAGGTAGGTCAGCTCTTGCCTTTTATTGTCATGTGTTCTCACAATTGTCATACATTGTGTCCTAGCACTCATCCAGTACAAGAAGCTGCTTACAATCCAGAGAAACAATTAAAGGGGTTGTCCACTACACTGCAACCATTCCTTAAAAGGGTTGTCCACTACTCCACAAACATTGCTTAAAGGGGCTGTCCACTACACTGCAACCATTCCTTAAAAGGGTTGTCCACTACACTGCAACCAGTCCTTAAAAGGCTTGTTCACTACTCCACAAACATTGCTTAAAGGGGCTGTCCACTACACTACAACCAGTCCTTAAAAAGGTTGTCCACTACACTGCAACCAGTCCTTAAAGGGGTTGTCCACTACGCTGCAACCATTCCTTAAAAGGGTTGTCCACTACTCCACAAACATTGCTTAAAGAGGTTGTCCACTACTCCACAAACATTGCTTAAAGAGGTTTGCCACTACGCTGCAACCATTCATTAAAGGGGTTGTCTACTATGATGCAACCATTCCTTAAAGAGGTTGTCCACTACGCTGCAACCAGTCCATAAAGGGGTTGTCCACAACCATTGCTTAAAGAGGTTGTACTAAGTTTGTAAGTTATCCCCCCTGTATATATCATTGGGGTTCCCCCTACTGAGCCTTTATACAGCCCCATGTGAATGGAACTTAACTTTTTTCAGGGGTTGTTCTTTTGGTCCCAAGTTTGTAATATTCACTAGGGGCAACAGGGAAAAATGAATCCTATAGTTTATGTAATTCTTCTCAAACATGGTGATACCCCATATGTTGCCAGAAGCTAATGGTTACGCACGTGCCAGGGTTTGGAAAGTTTAGAGCACAATTTTCTTTTTGGAGCTGAAGTTTGGCTGGAATAGATCATGGACGCCATGTTGCAGTTACAGAGCCGTGCAGGGTCTACTGTTTGGGCACATCGCTGACTGAGAAAATCTGAGTGCTGTTTGGCTTTTGGAGCACAGATTTATTTTTTTAATAGACTGGGCAACATTTGCGGAGCCCCGATTGTGCCTGAACAGCAGGAAACCCACAAATGTAACCCCAGTGTAGAAATGACACCTTTTGATGAATTAATCTATGGCTGCAGTGACTATTTTGGCTCCATGGGTTTACCAGCCTAATAATGCCTATACATTGTGCCCAGTTTGTGCTTGGGGAGACACTCACCCCATATATTGTTAAAGGGAACCTGTCACCTACTCACGTGGTGCTGTGTGATACATTCCAGTCCAATGTGCGTCGCTGGTCTCGGCTCCGGCGCTTCCTCTATCCTTACGATCGCCATCCTCCTTCTTGCTTTGTGTGGATAACACATCCCACGTCATCCACACAGTGTCCTCTGTTGCAATCCTGCACACGTGCACTTTTCTCTGCCATGTGAGGGCAGAGCAAAGTAGTGCACTTGCGCAGGGTTTCTTTGACCTTTTCCCGTGCCTGTACATTATAGTACTTTGCTCTGTCCTCCGCATGGCAGAGAGAAGTGCACAGGAGCACAACAGAGGACACTGTATGGATAACGTAAGATGCATCATCCACACAAGGAAAGAAGGACGGCGATCACAAGGATAGAGGGAGCATCGGGTCAAGATCAGTGACGCCCATTAGATTGGATCGGTCTGCTCTGCAGGTCAGTATGTGACAGGTTTCCTTTGGGCTATGTTCACACACTCCATCTTTAACTGCATTTTTGGTGCGTTTTTGAGGTCACAAAGATGCACCCAAATACATGCATTTCCTTCACCTGAGCAAAGTCTATGAGATTTCTATTTTCCTGTCCGCACAGTGCATCTTTTTTTGGCTGCGTTTTTGAAGACGCAACATAGATGCGGCATGTCATTTCATTTTTTGTTTTGTCCCTGCGTTTTGGAGGACTGGCAGATCAATCCACCGGTGACTCGGGGTCAGCGGTCGATGGATCCCTGGTATTTGGCCAGATTACAGTCCCCATATAAATTCTATGGGGACCAGAATCCGGCGCAAAGGGGTATCAGCAAGCATTTCCTACTCACTGATCACTGGTGTGGCTGTCACACTGCACCCTTGGCCTCTCATTCTTCTTCCCAGGCCACTCATTAGGCTCATACATATTCACTGCTTCCCCCTCCCACCGGTGTCTCTGATTGGCTGTAGTCAGACGAGCCCCCTCGCTTAGTGACAGCGTGTTTCAGGCTTCCAAATACAAATAATACATAAATTAAAAAAATTGGCGTAGGATCCCGCCATATTATGATACCCAGCACAGATAAAGCACGACAGCTGGGGGCTGGTATTCTCAGGCTAAGAATACCCAAGGTTATTGTGCGCCCTCCACAGCTTAAAAATATCAGCCTCCAGCCACATGGAATTGCCGCATCCATTGGATGCAACAGTCCCGGCATTTTACCCGGCTCTTCCCGATTGCCCTGGTGCTGTGACAATGGGGGAATAAGGAGTTATTGGCTGCCCACAGCTGTTACTAAGCCCTAGTTTAGTAATGGGAGGCTTCTATGAGACCCCCACATTGCTAATCTCTAAGTGAAAGTAAATAAACACAAACACCCAAAAAAGCATTCATTTGGAAAAAATAGGCAAAAAATGCACCTTCTTTCACCACTTTATTAACCCTCAAAACACCCCTGCAGGTCCGACGTAATCTACACGAGGCCCTATGACACTTCCAGCACTTCTACATCTGAGGCTCACAGCGAGTGCCATAGAGAATGACTGCCTGCTGTGAGGTTCAGGCACAGACTGAAGTGAAGTGTGATCAGCGGTGACGTCACTCAGGTTAAGGCCCCGTCACACTAAGCAACATCGCTAGCAACATCGCTGGTAACGAACAACTTTTGTGACGTTGCTAGCGATGTTGCTGTGTGTGACATCCAGCAACAACCTGGCCCCTGCTGTGAGGTCGTTGGTTGTTGCTGAATGTCCTGGGCCATTTTTTAGTTGTTGCTGTCCTGCTGTGAAGCACACATCGCTGTGTGTGACAGCGAGACAGCAACAACTAATGTGCAGTGAGCAGGAGCCGGCTTCTGCTGAGGCTGGTAACTAATGTAAACATCGGGTAACCAAGAAGCCCTGTCCTTGGTTACCCGATATTTACCTTTGATACCAGCCTCCTCCGCTCTCACTGCCTGTGCTGCCGGCTCCTGCTCTGTGCACAGATAGCTGCAGCACACATCAGGTAATTAACCCGATGTGTGCTGTAACTAGGAGAGCAAGGAGCCAGCACTAAGCAGTGTGCGCTGCTCCCTGCTCTGTGCACATTTAGCTGCAGCACACATCGGGTTAATTAACCTGATGTGTGCTGTAACTAGGAGACTGGGGGCTGGTCACTGGTTGCTGGTGAGCTCACCAGCAACTCGTGTAGCCACGCTCCAGCGATCCCTGCCAGGTCAGGTTGCTGGTGGGATCGCTGGAGCGTCGCAGTGTGACAGCTCACCAGCAACCTCCTAGCAACTTACCAGCGATCCCTATCGTTGTTGGGATCGCTGGTAAGTTGCTTAGTGTGACTGGACCTTTAGCCACGGCAACAGCTGGAGTCCTCCACTTATGACCGCAAATCACTTGAGTGGCGTCACTGCTGATCGCACTGATCACTTCAGTCGCTGCTTGGAGCTCACAGCGGGTAGTCATGGGCTATGGTGCTCACTGTGAGCTTCAGATGTAGCAGTGCTGGAAGCATCGTGGGACCTCGTGTGGATTACGTCGGACCTGTAGAGGTGTTTTTGGGGTTAGTAAAGTGGTTTTACTTGTTGTCTTTTATTTGTTTGTGTTTATTTACTTTCAAGATTAGTGATGAAGGAGATCTCATAGACACCTTCCATTACTAATCTTGGGCTTAATGGCAGCTTTGGGCTCCCATTAACGTATTATTACCCCCGCACCAGGGCAACGGGAAGAGCCGGGTGCAGCACCAGAAATGGCGCATCTAATGGATGCGCCACTTCTGTGGCGGCTGCAGACTGCTATTGTGAGGCTGGAAAGGGCCAAATAACCATGGCCCATCCCACCCTAATAATATCAGTCCCCAGTTGTCAGCTGTACCTTGGCTGGTTTTAGAAAAATTGGGGGACCCAATGTAATTTTTTTTTTAAATAAATCAAATAATAATAATAAAAAAGATGTGTGGGATCCCCTTTATTTTTCATAACCAGCCAAACTACAGCACACAGCTGAGGGTTGATGCTGCTGATGTTCCTGTGCTGGATATGAAAAATGTGGAGGAACCCACGTCATTTTTTTTTACCAAAAAATAATTGAAAAAAAAACTGCTGGGAAAGCTAGCTATCGCTCTATCGAGCTATTCTGGTATTTCTTTCTATCTATTCTTTCTTATTATCTATTCTTTATGTTCTTTCTTTTATTCTATATGTTCTATCTATTCTTTCTATTTTTTTCTATCTATTCTAGATATCTATCAATTATCCTATCGTATTTTGTTTTTCCTTTAAAAAACGCATTAACAAAAACACGGCAAAACGTCATGCAGATTTTGGGCCACAAGCTGCGTTTTCTTGACCACAGAAAAAAATGCACTCAGAAAAAAGATGTAGCATGCGGCCATACGCTTAATTGGCCTCTCCTCACTAAAGTATTGCAACACATGCGGCCGCTTACTGAGGTTTAGGCACAGAGGGCTCAGAGAGGAGGAGGTCATTTCGATTAAGGAGCACAGATTTGACTAGATTACTGTATATTTGGGGGGAGGGGGGTGAGACAGGTCACTTTTTCACACCATTGGTCCTACCAGTAATGTAGAGACCCCCTGTACTTTCATTCACCTCCAGGGAAGTTTTATGTAAAATAAAATGTTGTTCCTTTATTTTGATATCTAAACCTGCATTGCGTCTGCTAGGAAGGTGCATCCTATAGTCCGAAAAATATGGTACTTGTCGGCTAAACTGGTGTTCAGCTGACAATCTTTTGTGTGTGTGGCCGGCTTAAAGGGAATCTGTTAGTATATTCCACTGCCCCAAACGTCTCCTGGAAATGTGGGTTTTTGCAACACAAAGCAATCTATACCTTTACTTATGAAGTCCATTGCTCTTTACCCAGTTTTATTCCATATGGAAATTAGGCTGCCATGTTTTCAGCGGCTGAGCTTGGTAGAGTCTAGATTCGGGAAGGTAGGGGCTTGTGAAGTGCGCCAATTCTGCCCAGAGAGAGGCAGTAATATAGTGAAGGAGCCAGTATAATGCGATTGCCGTGACGTGGCTACTGGGCAGGTATGAAAATGGCCATTTTGATATGAAATACATCTCAATTTTTTATTACATCTTTCTTGGTAATTGAAAGCTTTGGCATTTCAGTGTGTGGCTGTTCCTTTTTTTGCTATTATATAACATCAGATATGCACCTGTTTACATTGTATGTTTGGCAGTGCTGTCAGTCTTTTTTTTTTTTATTATTTTATTTACCAGCGCACCAATCCCCAGGATTTTCCTATATAACCTAAAGCCAGTGCTATACTGGCACTATCAGGCTGATTCTATACATACCTTTAGTTGTGAGATTGGATGTATAGTGTTTTTAAATACAGACAAGTAAAGTTACAGAAATGTACTGCTTTTTGATTGGCAGCAGCTACTGAATAGCTAATATATGGATCAGGTTTTGCTATCTATTCCCGCCTGTCTGCTGCCTGACCTCTGTAGATACTAGACTGTATGGGCTGTATTTCTAACACGCCCCTATCACATGACAGAAATGACTCATAGCTGGAAGGATCCCATACAGTCTAGCATTTACAGAGGCCAGGCACAGACAGGGGCGGGAATAGATAGCAAAACCTGACCCACATATTAGCTATTCAGCAGCTGCTGCCAATCAAAAAGCTGTAACTACTGGTAATTGGTGTGCTAAGCCTCATTGTTTTTTTCAGCAATGGAGCAGTGGGTTGCTTAACTTCTTAATGTCCAGGCAATTTTTATTTTCATTTTTTACTTTTGTTTTTTTTACGACATTCATTGTGTAGAAAAAAATTACTTAAAAGCATAATTATCCAGGTCGTATGCTTACAGCAATACCAAATTTCAGACTTTTTAAATTTATTTTTTAAATGGTGAAAAAAAAATGTCCAAAGTTTGCTTAAAAAGAAAAGGATAGGTTTCCGAGACCTATAGCTTTTTTTATTTTGTTGTCAATAGAACAACTATGTGAGGGTTTATTTTTTTGGTTGGCAAGCTGACTGTTTTATTGATGCCATACTACGTTTACTTAGGTTGAAAAAAGACCTAGACCCATCCAGTTTAACATTCCTCCAACAGTTCTACATTTTGTCACTAAATCATTTATAACCAACAACGATGTGTGTACTGAGGAAATCATCCAGCCCTTTTTTAAAGGCTGTTCTAGTATCTGCCATTACTACCTCTTGTGGTAGGGCATTCCACAGTCTGACTGCTCTAACTGTAAAGAACCCTTTCCTATTTAGCTGCCGGAATCGCTTTTCTTCCACTCGCAGTGAGTGCCCCCTGGTCCTTAGTATTGTCTTTAGAAGAAATAAGTCATGTGCCAGTCCTTTATATTGACCACACATGTATTTATACATATAAATGAGATCTCCTCTGAGGTGGTAGGTAAAACATTTTGAACACTTCCTATTGCTTCTTACAACTAGTTCTGAAAGGGAACCTGTCACCAGATTTGTCCCCTACAAGCTGCGGCCACCACCAGTAAGTCCTTATATACAGCATTCTAGAATACTGTATATAAGAGCCCAAGCCGAGCTATATAACATAAAAACAACTTTTCTTATACTCACGGGCGGGTCCGATGGGTGTCGCTGCTCTTGGTCTGATACCTCATCTCGTCCTTCCATCGCCGTCCTCCTTCCCAACTGTTTGTGGATGACACGTCCTACGTCATCAACACAGAGGTCTCCAATGCCTCCTGCATATGCGCCCTTCTCTCTGCCCTGCTGAGGATAGAGCACAGTACTATAATGCGCAGGGGCGAGAAAAGGTCAAAGAGGTATCCCCTACATCCGCAGGAATTGAGAAAGCAGCACCTCTCACTTCCTCCAGATGTAAAAGATTTGCCCTGTGATTCTAGTGTCGAACATCTCGTCTTCCTTGATGCAGGGGCCCATAGGGGAGGGAGTAGTAAAAGCAGAATACACAGGTTAACATGATACAGATAACTACGTGGAATGTTAAAGGGCTGAGATCACCTAACAAACGAGCAATGATATTGAGACATCTGAAAAGACTAAAGACAGACATTGCCTTATTACAGGAAACCCACTTGGGGGGGGAGGACTTTTTCCGCATGAAGAAACATTGGGTGGGCACCGTTTACGGGGCAGCGGCACAAGGTAGAAAAGCGGGCACTATGATTCTAATAAATAAACAATTCATTCATGAGGTAGTGGCACATGAGGCAGACGACCATGGAAGGTGGCAGCACTTAACAATCGTTAGTCCAGCGGGTAAACTCAGTATTTATAATGTCTATGGCCCAAATTCACAACAAATCACATTTCATGATGACATAAAGGCCACCATATTAGCAGATGGGGAGGCTAACATTATAGTGGGAGGCGATTTTAACACTGTCCCAGACTCAGCTGAAGATAGGAGGAGGGGCGAGGAAGGGACAGCTAATGTGGGCAGGAGTTTAGACAATAGGGATGTAACATTAGAAGACGTAGGACTGAAAGACATCTGGAGACTAACTCACCCACATGACAGAGAGTATACACACTTCTCTCACCCTCATGATAGCTGGTCACGTATTGATCAGTTCTGGATCTCGCAAGACTTACTGAGTGGAACGCAAGATTGTGTGATAGAGAATATGGTGATCTCTGATCATAGTCCGGTGAGATTGGGCATTAGAGAGAAATTCAGGAGAGGTACAGATATCATATGGAGATTCCCATCGTTCCTTCTCAGGCAAGATAATTTCCATAAGGTGCTACAGGAGTGGTGGGGAGAATTCGCAGAGGACAATAAGGAACATAGAGAGTCCCCAGTGATATTTTGGGAAACGGCAAAAGCGGTCCTAAGGGGCCGTCTGGTGGGGTACGCAGCCATGATCAAACGGAAAACCAATGAGAATTATAATTTCCATAGTGAAGCAGTACGGGTAGCATATACAAATTATGTGACAAATAGATCTCCCATGACAAAAGGCAGATGGTTGGAGGCAAAAGAGGGATTTGACGAATGGGCCAAAAAAAAGGAACAACTATTCTGGTCGCACAAGGAGGTTGACTTACATAGGTTTGGCAACAAGGCGGGAAGGATGTTGGCCAATCTGGCAAGGGGCAGCAGAAAGATGACAGTGATCTCTAAACTGAAAACAAAGGGGGGAGAGGTGACTACGGATCCTAAGGACATTAATAAACTGTTGGGAGATTACTATAGAAAACTATATGGGTCAGGGAATAACGACATGACTGATGAGGCAGAGTGGCTAAGACAAGCCCAAATGCCTAGCTTGACGGAGGAAGATTTGAGTGCCTTAAACGCAGATATCACAGTAGAGGAGGTGACGAGAACAATTGGGGAGCTTAACACCAACAAGGCACCGGGACCTGACGGTTTCAATAGTGAATTCTATAAGGCTCTGAAGGATCTGATCTCGCCGGATCTAACCTCAGTCTTTAATGCTTTCCTGGGAGGGGCGGAAATACCCAAAAATTCCAACATAGCATATATTAAATTACTCCCCAAGGGAACCAAGGACCTGGATGATCCCTCTAGTTATAGACCTATATCGCTCATAAATCAGGATTTAAAAATTATGTCCAAGATCATGGCTAATAGACTGGCCGAGATCTTACCTAGGATCATTACGAATCACCAGGTGGGGTTTATCAAGGGGAGAAATGCCGTTACCAATATCCGAAAGACAATTCTAGTGGTAGACGCGGTTAGACTGGGTCTCACTGAGGGAGGGGCTAGACCTGCCCTAGTTACACTTGACGCAGAAAAAGCGTTTGATAATGTAAATTGGGGGTGGTTAGACAGGGTAATGGAGGCCATAGGGATTGTAGGCAAGATGAGACTTTACATTAGAAACCTTTATGCCAACTCGGGAGCTAGGGTACACACTCCGGGCTTTCTATCAGACGTGTTCCCTTTGATGAAGGGAACAAGACAGGGCTGCCCATTATCTCCTCTTTTATTCAACCTGGCAATCGAGCCGTTGTCAAGAATACTACAGGGACAAAATAGCTTTAAAGGAATCAAGATAAGGGGTTCAGAAGTAAAGACAGCGCTTTTTGCTGATGACATCATACTTTATATGGGGGACCCCGGTGCGGATTTGCCACAGACTCTTGCCTTGATTGAAAAATTTGGCTCATTCTCCGGTTTCAAACTGAACAAAAAAAAATGCGAGATCATGTTCCTAAAGGGGCATCATGGGACAATGGGGGGACAAATAAGGGATGGCTGTCTATGTGGAATTCCTATAGCACAATCTTCAATTAAATACCTGGGAGTGCATATAGGAAGATCGGTGGAAACAATCTATAACTTGAATTATGGACCGCTAATCAGGAAAATTATAGTTCAATTAAAGGGATGGAAAGGTCTGCCACTTCCATTACTGGCAAGATGCCACCTGATAAAAATGATGAGCTTTCCTAGGCTGCTGTATCCCTTCCAGACAATCCCGCTATTGCTAAAACTAAAGGATGTGAATAAGCTCAACTCCGCGTATACAGAATTTCTGTGGAGGGGAAGGAAACCCAGAATAAAGCTGCGTACGCTGATGAAGTCAGCAGAGGAGGGAGGTCTAAACTTTCCAGATGTCCAAGGGTATAATCTTGTATGTATCATGAGGCATGTAATTGATTGGGTGAGAGGAACGAGTAGGCACTCAGATCATGCGATGGAAACTAAATATGCGTCACCGTGGGATCTGACGTCCATTCTGCACTCCCCACTATCCAGGGTTGAAGGGCACATAAGGAACTCAATTATATTCCGAGACACCATGCTAACATGGAAGTCGGTAAGGAAAAAACTGGGGCTCTCATGGAAAGTGTCCAAGTACTTGAACCCCTGGGCATTCCCAAATTTTCCCCTGGGACGAGAAAACAAGCTATTTACTAGATGGAAAGAGAGGGGAGTCAGGAGAATGATAGATGTTATGAATGTGGAGGACAGGAGGTGGATGACAGGTCGGGAAGTGTTGGATAAGTACAACCTTAATAGCTCACATGTCATCCAGTATGAACAATTGAAACATGGAATAATAGGAGACCTGGGTGTGGTTGGAAGAGAGCTGAACAGAAGTTCGATTGATGAGTTACTGGAATGTGATGTAACAAGTATAAATGTCTCTAAAATTTATCGATCGCTAAGGGGGGTGCTTATCTCACGGGAGGATAGTCGGACTTTAAAAGCGTGGGGGAAACAATTGGGAAGGGAAGAAGTGGTGGATGATATACTGAGAGGATGGGTACAAGTGCGGAAACATATTACCAATGAGAGATGGAGAGACACTCAATTCAGAATTCTACATAGGGCCATTATAGGTTTCAACATACCAGGTAGGGATAGGTGGTGTCCTAAGTGTCAAAAAGAAAAAACGGATATGCTGCATGGGCTATGGGAATGTGAGACAATCGCTAGGTTCTGGAACCAAGTCAGACTATTTGCCCAGTCAACATGGGGAATTTTCAGCAAACTAGACTTAATGGTGTGGATTTTCCACTCCTTTGAGGGAGGAGTAGGAGGAGGACCGAGCACGCAGGAAAAGAGGAAATACGCAATAATGCATGACATAGCCATGATAGCTAAGCGTTGCATCTTAAAACACTGGATTCAAAGGGAGGGCCCATCCATAAAGGAGGTTGTGGGCGAACTACACAACCTTCTGAAGTGGGAAAAACTAGAAGCGGAGAGGGATAAAGATGGGTTGGCAGCCAAGTTTTTTGTGAGATGGAGACATTTTATTGAAAGCCAATTCACACAGGGAGAAATAATTAACCTGATGGCACCTTTTGTTCACTCGGAGTGGTATATCCTGAGCGATATTCAGGACAGCCTGGGTAAACTGAGAATCACCTAGGAGGGGGCTCTGGCGGGAGGGGGAGACGAGACGGTTGGGAATACCAAGACACGCTAGCAAAATTGAAATCATTCAGGGACGACACAGAGATTTAACGAATTGTATTGCATATGTTATATTATATTTCATTACCTATGTTTTGGTTTAATGTTACTGTATACTATCTTAAATCGAACAGCAACATGGAACTCCAAATTGGGGTATCACCCACCTCTATGTCACATTTTGTCAGACGAATGTTCTTCTTTTGCAATGATACTTGTCATGTTTTTACAAATTTGAAAAATCAATAAAAAACGTTTTGGAAAAAAAAAAAAAAAGATTTGCCCAAAGGTGGGGAGAGTGAAGCTGCCACTGATTGACCACTGATATCACATGTGTACGTGATCCAGTGAGAGACAGTGCTAACTCTGCTGGAACGACGCTGGCACCGGAGGTGAGAATAAATGTTATGTTAAAAAGGGGAAACATACTGATTGAGGAGTTGTCTGAATAGTGGAAAACACCTTTTAACCCCTTCACAACCCTGGCAATTTTTCATTTTCATTTTTTCCTCCCCGTATTGCAAGAGCCATAACTTTTTTATTTTTCCATCAATATTCCCATATGAGGGCTTGTTTTTTGCGGTATAAGTTGTACTTTTGAATGAAACGATTAGTTTTACCATATAGTGTACTGGAAAATGGAGAAAAAAATTCCAAGTGTGGTTCAATTGCAAAAAAAAAGTGAAATTGCATGATTTGTTTTAGAGGTCTTTTATTTGCCATGTTCACTATATGGTAAAACTGAAGTGTCAGTGTGATCCTCACGTCAGTACAAGTTCGTAGATACCAAACATGTATAGTTTTACTTATCTTGGGTGGAAAAAAATTCAGAAGTTTGTCCAAAATTGTGATGTTGTTGCCATTTTCCAAGACCCGTAGCGTTCTCATTTTGGTATCTGAGGCTCATTGTTTTGATCGCCTGTTATTGCATTTTAATGCAACGTTGCGGTGACAAAGAAAACGTACTTTTGACATTTGGAATTTTTTTCTCGCTATGCCGTTTGCGATCAGATTAATTGATTTTGAGAATGTTGTTAATGACTGATCCATTCTGGCAGAAAAAGAAGCAGATTTGTCTGATAAGATATATTACACAGTTACTCATTTTTTCCCTCACCCTATGACGGCACCCTTATTTCGTGGTGCCGTCATGGGTTCAGAAAAAACACATTACCGGTAAGTAATTACGTATTTTTCCCTCACCCTATGACGGCACCACGAAATAAGGGTGCCGTCATGGGTTCGGAAAAAACACATTACCGGTAAGTAATTGCGTATTTCATATGTATTACTGATTTATGAAAGAGTAACTGTTTAAAATTTTAAGTCGCTGTAAGGGCTCGCACGCACCACCATATTGTCCGTCTGGATGCGATCTGACAAAACATCGGCTCACACTCTGACCAGGGTTATTCTATGGGGCTGAGCACATGTCCGAGGAAAAAAATCGCAGCATGCCTGAGTTTGATTTGATTATCGCATCATGCTCGACCATGCAAGTCTATGGGTTTGTTAAAAACATTGGGCTGCACTCAAATGACATCTTAGTGCAGTCCGATTTTCGCGGACTGACACAATTTTTTTCTGCATTTTCTCATCCAAGAAAATCTGATCACAGTATGTTCACGCTCAGATCAAACTCTGCTCGTAGTTTAATCAGAGTGTGATTTGCATTATCAGCCCAATTCTCTTGGATGAGAAAATATACAGCCATCTGACAGACCCTAGCCTAAAGTTGAATAAATCCATACCTTCGTCTTAGGAATCCGGGTTTCCGCGTCATAGAAATCCTTTTGTATAGAATTTATGCTAACGAGCACAGTTCTCCAGTCAGTTTCCAGACACATCACTGACTGACGGGTCACTCTTCTTTGTGACCTGCTCCCCTTCTTAAAAGGGTGGTTCACCCATATTTTTTATTGTCTAGTTCGATATTATATTGAGAAACAATGTTTCTCTCAAATACCTTATGTTGGCAATAGTGCCTGTGAGAGGCGCTATTGCAGACCGCTGTTCCCCACTCTGGTGACGTCACGTCAAGTGCCGCACACGTCACATCCCTGCGGCCGGCTGCAGTCTTCCTGACTCATTGAGCTGTGGGTGGTCTTTCACCGCTTGTCACAGCCCAGTACGTCTCCTGCTTGCAGTGTTCTGCTGTGAGGGAGGAGGGAGCAGATGGGCTGTAACAGCAGTGAAACACCGCTCACACCTCAGTGAGTCAGGAAGACTGCAGCCGGCCGCAGGGATGTGACGTGTGCGGAACTTGACATGACGTCACCGGAGCGGGGAACAGCGGTCTGCAATAGCGCCTCTCACAGGCACTATTGCCAACACAAGATATTTGAAAGAAACATTGTTTCTCAATAAAATATCGAACTAGACAATAAAATATATGGGTGAACCACCCCTTTAAGATCTCATTCAAGCGCTGTCATTCCCAGGGCAGTACATGCACAGATCTATACTCCGGCTCTTCCAATATCCTCAGGACCTTACTTTGCATATGCCTCTCCAAGAATAACTGCGTTTACGCAAGATCTCAGGCAGGCGAGTATGTAACATAGAATAGTGAATAATCAGTGACTGACGGGAGGCCGGCAGCGGGCAGGAAATCTGGCCGGTGAGCTGTAAGTGCACCGCCAAGCCCCCTGCACTTGCAGCTCATTAGCATAAAAATTGGAGAAGGTATTTCTCTGAAATGGAAACACGGATTGCTAAAACAAAGATACGGATTTATTCAGCATTAGGCCAATTTGATGTACATGATATTACATTGTGGTAAAGGGAACCTATCTTTTAGGGTTTTTTGTAAAGTGGAATGACTACTCGGTACATACTAGAATACTTTTATGCATTTTTTACATTTCTTGTCTTTTCCTTCTGCAGATAAAAGCTGGACATGTCTCTTATTACAGTACAGTTGGGCCAGTGTGGTAATCAGATTGGCTATGAGTTATTTGATGCCATCTGCAATGATTTCCACAGCGACGGACTGTGCCCCAGGAAGGAAAATGGGCTTTATCAAGCTGCATCTAAGGAGAGATTCTTTGATGAATCTGAATCTGGAGGTATACGTTGTTCTGAGACTTTTACAAGCAATGACTCCTTGCTTTAATAAAGGGTAATTAGATTTATTTCTTTAATAGACTTCGTAAGCCGGGCAGTACTTCTTGACATGGAACCAAAAGTCATTTCTCAAACTTTATCATTGGCATCCCATTCTGGTAAATGGAAGTATAATGAGAGGTCACAATTTTCCCAAAAACAGGGATCAGGAAACAACTGGGCAAATGGGTAAGACGTATTTATTGCAGCACTTTGTTAAAACGATTTTTTTTTTCTTTCAAAATGCTAGCTAGAAGAGTGTTATTTTGTGTTTGCATTCCCTGCTATTTTCTTACTCTTTAAAAAATAAATACATTTTCTGAAAGTCTAACATGCTTTTTTTTAAAAAAGGGTATGATTTTATTCCAGGGTGCTGTACGTGAGAAGAGGTTGCATACAAAATACAGATATAAATGACAGTACACAAACTACCAATGACAGTCTAGTACAGAAAGGAGAAGACCCTGCCCTTCCAAGCTTATAGTCTACAGGATAATGGGGAAAGAGACAGTAAGTTGGGGGGTTTTGGCAGTTCCAATGGTGGTCAGTTGGCAAGGGGTCAGTGCAGGCTTTAAGCTTTCAGGCGGAACTTGAGAACCCATCTCTTAAAGAAAGTTCCAAATGTGGTGGATAATTGGATGTGTTTTGGCACAGAATTCCAGAGGATGGAGGCTTCTCAGGAGGGAGCAGTCTTGGAGGCAATTGAGTGAGGAAAGTACAATTATGGAGAAGAAAAGAAGGTCTTGAAAGGACTGGAGATTAGATTACGTGTGGAGGAAGATATTGGGAGTTTAGTTTGGAGATACTGTATTTTTCGTTTTATAAGACGCACCCCACATTTAAAGATAAAAAAAGGTAAAAAAAAAATGGGGTCCGTCTTATACTCCGGTGTTGTCTTACCGGAGGGGGGTAGCAGTGGTGGTGGAACGGGGTCATAGGAGGCAGAGGCTGTGCTGGCAGCGGAAGCTGCGATGGTTGTGTGGTCGAGCAGGACATTGCGGCGAGTGTCCCAGTCTGTCTGTGGTCCGGGCTTCAAAGAAATGGCGCCCGGAGCGGCGCGTACGCAGATGGAGCTTTCATCCAAGAGCTCCATCTGCGCACGCGCTGACTCTCGGTGCCATCATTTGAAGCTGGGACCGCGGACAGATTAGGACACCCACCTCACAGCCACCGCAGTCCGCACAGCCACCTGGCCGCACAGAGTGGCAGCCAGCAGGTCGCCCGCCCACCTGCACAGAGAGGCAGCCGGCTGCCGGGACAGAGAGGCAGCTGGTCGCCGGCACCGACAGACACCCGGCTGCCTGCACGCATGGACAGGCACCCTGCCGGCCACCCACACGCTCCAACAGGCACCTGGCCGCCCGCATGCACCCGAATGCCTGCACACAGAGCCGCACAGACAGCCCCTGCCAATTCACCTCCCGGTAAGCTATATTCAGATTTTTAAGACGCACCCCCTATTTTCCTCCCATATTTTTGGGAGGAAAAGTGTGTCTTATAATCCGGAAAAATACGGTATATGGAAGAGACAGATTACAGACTGCTTTATTCATGGGTTGTCTCCCTGCCTTTTATGCGGGCTCGGTATGCGAGCCTGAATCTTTCCCTGCACATATCGACTGATCTGATCAACGAACATGTGCCTCTTACAGCTGCGGGTGGATCGGAGATTCACCCTTAGCTGTTAACCAGTTAAATGAGATCTTAGAGTGCCGAAGGATTGTCAGGGGTCAGCTAATGACAGTTGCCAGCCGGCATTCATAGGAGAGTGTGATTTCTGCTGTACAGAGCAGTGCTGATGCATTGCTTTATAGCTCATCGTGGTCCCAGCCATAGAGCCAGGTATAGCATCTATACTATACGTGAGTGATAAATCTTTGGGTGGAAAAATCCTTAAAGTGTAGAATCTGCGTGGGTATCTGCACATGTTCATTATTTGCAGCAGCAAATCTGCTGCATATACTTATGTGTAGGTAGGAATACTCCTTATCAAATCCATGTGTTATTGATGGATTTTTTTATGCGTTTGTTTTCCATTCATTGGTATAGGTGAAATCTGCTGGTACACTTCTGAAAGAATTGGCATGCTGCAGATTTATATCTGCTGCAAATCTGCAAGGAAAAACTAAAGCTGGCTTTACACACTGTGATATCGGTCCCGATATCGCTAGTGTGGGTACCCGCCCCCATCTGTTGCACGACACTGGCAAATCGCTGCCCGTGCCGCACAACATCGCCCAGACCCGTCACACATACTTACCTGCCCGGCGACGTCGCTGTGACCAGCGAACCGCCTCCTTTCTAAGGGGGCGGTCCATGCGGCCTCACAGCGACGTCACTGAGCGGCCGCCCAATAGCAGCGGAGGGGCGGAGCTGAGCGGGACGTAACATCCCACCCACCTCCTTCCTTCCGCATAGCGGCCGGGAGGCAGGTAAGGAGAGCTTCCTCGTTCCTGCGGTATCACATGGAGCGATGTGTGCTGCCGCAGGAACAAGGAACAACCTCGTTACTGCTGCAGTAACGATATTTGAGAATGGACCCCCATGTCACCAATGAGTGATTTTGCACGTTTTTGCAACGATGCAAAATTGCTCATCGGTGTCACACGCAACGGCATCGCTAATGCGGCCGGATGTGCGTCACCAATTCCGTGACCCCAACGAGTTTGCATTAGCGATGTCGTAGCATGTAAAGCCCCCTTAAGTAATGTGTCCATGAGACTTCAGGGATCTCATTCACTTTGCCATGACTAGGAAATCCTTCAGGTTTTGTGAATCTGCTCAGAATAAAATCACGTCCAACTCGACAAATCTTCAACATTTGCACAGACCCTTATATAGATTACCCTGTGCCTAAACAGGGGTTTAAAGAGTAAAGACATTAAAGTGTATGATGCAGAATTTCGGATGTTAGTATTTTGTGTTATTTGCTGTAAAATAATGGCTTTTTTTTCTAACACCTGTAATTCTAGATACTATGCTCATGGACCAAAACATAAGGATTTTATCATGAATTTGGTGAGAAAAGAAACAGAAAAGTGTGATCGATTAGGTGGTTTTCTCACAATAATGAGTATGGCCGGCGGCACTGGCTCTGGCATGGGAACCTTCATTACAAGATGTTTACGTGATGTCTATCCCAACTCTTTATTACTTAATGAGGTTATTTGGCCATATGGGACAGGAGAGGTAAATATGTGTTTTACTTGTATCAAGTGCAGGATA
This sequence comes from Anomaloglossus baeobatrachus, assembly GCF_048569485.1. NCBI lineage: Eukaryota > Metazoa > Chordata > Amphibia > Anura > Aromobatidae > Anomaloglossus > Anomaloglossus baeobatrachus. The sequence goes on along the minus strand of NC_134354.1, from coordinate 427,611,638 downwards.
ATGCTTTGAACTTTTGACTTGAACTTTTGGAAGCATAGACTTTTTATTTCACTCATTTTATTTTACAGCTTGTATCTCTATTCTGTAAATCAGCTTTAAGACTATAAGAAAAAAATTTCCCTACATAACTATTAGCCCTAATTGGTTAACACATTTTAGCCTGATTAATCCATGGCAAAATTCTGGCATACAAGCTTTCAAAGGTCACAAAATTTAGGAGCAAGTCGCAGTCGCATCTACATTTTGTACCTTTTGGCATTTTTGCTCTAGTTTCTCCCAGCTCCATCAAAATGGATGGGGCACTGCGAGCATGACACCACTGCTCATCTACTTCATGCCAAACTGTGACATTCCATACCCCAGAAATCTCACTCCAGTATCTGACTAGAGTGAGATTTCTGATCAGACTAAAGACCGCTTTACACGCTACGACATTGTTAAAGCGATGTTGTTGGGGTCACGGAATTTGTGACGCACATCCGGCCGCGTTAGCGATGTCTTTGCGTGTGACACCTATGAGCGATTTTGAATCGTCGCAAAAATGTTCAAAATCGCTAATCTGTGACATGCCCCCCTATTCCCAATCATCGTTGCTGCTGCAGGTACGATGTTGTTCGTCGCTCCTGCGGCAGCACACATCGCTATGTGTGACACAGCAGGAACGAGGAACCTCACCTTACCTGCGGCCGCCGGCAATGAGGAAGGAAGGAGGTAGGCGGGATGTTACGTCCCGCTCATCTCTGCCCCTCCGCTTCTATTGGCCGGCCGCATAGTGATGTCGCTGGGGCGCTGAACGAACCACCCCCTTAGAAAGGAGGCGGATCGCCGGCCTCAGCGACGTCGCTAGGCAGGTAAGTAGTGTGACGGGTCCTCGCGATGTGCGCCACAGGCAGCGATTTGCCCTTGACGCACAACTGATGGGGGCGGGTACGGACGCTAGCGATATCGGTAACGATATCGCAGCGTGTAAAGCGGCCTTAAGACCTTTTCATGAATCGGGAGTGTCTGACTCCAGTATGTTCCCTTGTAAAGACTGATGTGAAAAATGCCGGGCTTGATGAATCACGCCTATTGACAAATTGTCTTTATGCAGAGAATTGACTGCAACAAAATATTTTTTTTAAAATAAAGTTTGCTGTAGAATCTACAGGTGGAGTATCCATGAATATGTGGGAGTATTTATTGATAAGAAGCAGGAGTCCTGCCGTAAGATCCCAATAGACTTTTTTTTTTAAAAATCAGATACATTTTTATTAAAGAAGCAGGGGCGTAACTACCGCGGTCGCAGGGGTCGCGATTGCGACCGGGCCCGCAGGTTAGGGGCCCGCGCTGCAGATCAGCAGCCGCTCCTGTCATTGAGAGGAGCTGCGCTGTTCCTGCATTTTCAGTAGAAGCGGCCGCGCAGCGTGAGCTCCGCCCCCTCCAGTCTCTGCATGTGATTACTGTACACTGTGCTGCCGGCCTCTGCAGGAGAGACTGTAATATCAGGTGAGGGCAGCAGTGCCGTGACCGGCACATGTGTGTGAGGCAGCACTCCGTGCCTCTCCGTCCCAGCAGCGCAGGCTGTATATACTCTGCCTCCCTTCCATCGCTCTGTGCAGTCACCGACAGCGTCTGATTGTTTATTTACTGATGTGCGACCATGTGGAGAGGGGTGAGCTGTATGGCAGGAAAGTGCATCTGACCTTCATTATGTTCTATGTTATCTTAATGTAAATCGTTCAGGTGTTGCTTTGGACACTTTGGGATTTGGTGTTGGGGAGGGGGGATGAGGCTGATCAGGTGATTGGGGCCATCCCACAGAATCAGTCACACTGTGAGCAGAGGGGAAAGTGTGCAGCAGTTTGATGAAAGCAGCACAGCCATGTCCTGTATCTAAATCCAGCTAAATTACTGTGCACTGCTCTGCTACATACACAGAAGACCTTGTGCACACGTGGCTTTTTTCATGCGTTTTTCCTTGCTTTTTTAATCGATAAAGGCAAGGAAAAATCATCTCCGCAAAGTCTGAGAATCCTGACTTGCTGTGCCCACGCTGTTTCTTGCAGTTTTTGTTGCTGAAAAAAGAAGCAGCGTGTCAGTTGTTTCTGCATTTTTTTTCCTGCTTTTTCACCAATTGACTTCAATGGAGTCAGTGAAAAATGCTGGAAAAAACGCATGTGTAATGCCCACGTTGAATATTTGTGTGTTATATGCTTTTTTGATGTCACTGGGGCTCCCTGCAGGCATTTCCTTATCTCAGTCTTTACTGCAGGACATTACTTCTGGGGAGTCCGGTGATATCACAAGGTGAATCGAGTTCATGCCTGCGGATCACCGGGGTGTCCTGCAGATCCGCTGCCATGAACTCAGTTCACCTTGTGATGTCACCAGGGTTTCCTGCACCTAGGCCTTGTGGTCTTTACCACGGGACCTTGTTGCAGGGAACTCTGGTGACGGAGGTGCCCTGGTTTGTGAGGCGATCCATACCTCAGTAAACCGGGGTCATCATGGTGATGACCCAGGGTTGCCATGGCAGTGATCGGATCCCTGTGATTGCACTACAGGGACCCGATCGCCAGAGAGGGGTAAGCGATTCCTCTCCCTGCCTTCTGAATGTAGCAATCGCATTGATTGCAGCATTTAGAGGGTTAAACTGCCGAGAGTGGCGCGGGTACTGCTCCTGGCAGCGAGAGCCAGGACCTGGCGACCGCAGGGGTACAGAGCTTGAACCCCCATGATCGCCATGACTAAAAAACGCTCAGAAAGAAGTAGGTGAAAAAACACGCAAACGCAATAAAAAATGCTCGTTTTTTTCAGTTGCTTTTTTTCGTTCTAAACGTGTTTTTATGTGCAGATTTTCTGCACATAAAAACGCAATATTGGCCTCAAGTAGATTTGATGCAGTATGTCCTGGGAGGGTGCTTTATCTTTACAATACGTGAGCTGACTTCAGCAGCCAATAGTTGGTGGTTGGGGTGAGGAGAGCAGGCAGGAGCGTAACAATCACAGACACAGAGATTGTTACCAGGTCCAAAGGTACAGGGGACATGCCGACCCCAGCTCCTACTTCAGCTGGATGAGCGTCTGAGGGCGCACATCCAGCTAAAATGCATCACAGCACATAGACCTGCTGGGTCCCTGCACTGCGATACACGCTGCCGGGCAAACAGTGGCTGGCAGCTGACGTCCATACCGTGACTGGGGGCAGAGCATGGTAGTACTGTCATGCTCTATAGCACACACTCTGATGTCAGCTGCAAGCCACTCCGCGCTCGCTACAGAGGACACTTGGTGATGTGGGAGCAGAGGCAAGATGAGTAGAATTTTTATAAAATTATTTATATTTTTTTAATTATGCATTAGAGACAGTCCCAGACCATATATACCAGGATGGGGGACATATATACCAGGATGGGGGACATATATACCAGGATGAGGAACATATACTGTATATCAGGATGGGAGACATATATTAGGATGGGCCCAGGCTGTGCAACATTTTTACTAGGATCGGCCCAGGATTGGATAAATATATACCAGGATGGGGACGTTATATACCATGTATACCAGGATGGGAAACATGTATACCAGGATGCGGACATATATATCAGTATGGGGGACATATGTACCAGGATTGGGAACATACAGGTGCCCATTCATCTGACCAACGTCCGGAGGGGGGCCCAGGTCCAACTTTCGCACCGGGGCCCATCACACTCTAGTTACGCCACTGTAAAGAAGTATATATACAACCGTGCCACAAGCCAGTATTCATACAGATTTGTCATATCAATTACCCCTTTTCTCGCCCCGTCCCCTTCCCTCCCCTCCCAGACAGCATTTCTACTCCCAAGATACTGCATCACATTTGGTATACATATAAATAATCCTCCATCCTTAAGAAATGAAATATCGGAACACTCTAAGTTATAAAATAGTTACTTGTAATACAAAGAACGCAAAACTTATTTAGAGATCCACCATAGATTCACAGTCACAAGATAGAACATTAGTCCATCACTCCGCCTAACCATATTGCAGCCAGGGAGTCCATAGCTTCTCATGCATTTTAGAATTCCCCCTTCTTTCATACACTCCCTATTCCAGCTGTATATTACATTTCACCCTTTTAATGTACTCTCCCCTAGATGGGGGATCTTCTTTAGTCCAAGACCTAGCAATTATCGTCCTTGCCGCATATAGCAGTCTGGCAATGGCAATTTTCATAGTATTTTCCACCCCAATCTCTTCAACATATAAGATCCCAATAGACTTTACTTCGGGTCCCATTACACGTAGCGACGTTCCAGCGATCCCGACAAGGATACGACCTGGTCAGGATCGCTGGTACATCGCTATATGGTCGTTAGTGAGCTGTCAAACAGGCAGATCTAAGTAACGACGCAGGAACAATATGCAGATCCTCGGCGGTCGTTGGGACCCACCAACGATCAGAAAATGAACAAGGATGTTCAGGTACGATCGGAGATATCGCGCGGGAGACGGTCGCTGCTATGTGTCACACATAGCGAGGTCGCTGTTGCATCACAAAATCTGTGACGTTTCAGCGATCTCGCTAACAACATCACTATGTGTGATGGGGGGGGGCTTTAGTGACTCAGATCATTCTTCTATGTTGTTTTAGCTTTGTTTGTACAAACAAAACAGAGCTGACTAATGACACTTTGTACTAATTCGTGTGTGTCTGTGTCACAACTTTTTCTTAAAGTACTCGACTACGTATTTCGAGCCAAAACTAGAATTCGTTCACACATTGCATTTTTGCAGGGTACAATATGCACGTTTGTGTCGCTTTTTTGTAAAGTTTATACTTGCATTTTCACCCATTCATTTGAAATTGTGAAAAGTGCTGCAAAAAACTGTAGAAGTATTGATATTTTGTATTTTGGGAAAAATGTAGCAGTCCTCAAAATGCGCACAGAAAACAACCAACATGTGCATGAGATTTTTGAAATCTCACAGAGAAGGGGAACCATGTTTTCTATGGGAATGGAGCGGTAGTGCATTTACTGTCAGTGGTCACACATGCACACTACCACTCCCATAGACCAATAGAAATATATGGAGAGGTAGACATCCAAGCATACTGCTGTTCCATTTAGAGAGGGGATGTGGTTTATAGCATGGGAGGACACAGGGCTGTGGTTATAAGCCCTGCCACTTGGAGGTTTGATAGTAGGTGGAGAAAAAAAAAGCGTTGGCTTCACCTGGTGGTCTATTCCCCTATTCTAGGACAAAAGGCAGCTCAGCTTTAGCCTAGTTTCCACGTAACAGGCAGGCACAACCTGTATCAGAGCGTCTTCATTTTTTATTTTTTTTTTTATCCATTTTAGTCCTTTCTAAGGTGGCATAGATGTTCCCCACCTGTTTCTTTCGACCTAGGAGGTACACATATTGCACTCCACTATATTGTACCTTTAACATTGCGTCATTATTCTGTCCCTTGAGCTGCTGCCAAAAAGGTCGTTACTGGGCTCCCTTTCACATTGGTACAGGCGCTTTGGTAAGTGCTTAGATGTGATCATCACAGAGCCGCAGGGGGGAAAAGTACTATGTTTCCTTAGAACCATACACTTTTCAGCCATCTAGGTGACTCTTCTTTCTGCGGTAGTGATGGGAAGTTCTCTTGACCCCCTGACTTGTTAAAGCCAAAGCCTTCCTGGGAGGCCTTTTTTAAAGCTGCAAGCCTTCCACTACCAAATCCTACACTACATGAAGGTATTCCCTCGGGCGTGGCCTGGACGGCAATGTGAAGAGACCTGTTTGTGGAGCTCTCCTGCAAACTCCCTTGATAAATCCCTGAATACCGCTGTTATCACTGCCTCAGCCGGCTGTCAGGAAGATAAGGTGGTGAGGACTTATCTGGAGTGAGTCTGGTGGATGCAGAGAGGTGCCATGGTCCGTCACAGGCAAAAAGATAATGGAGGCGGGAAAGTCCCCAGCTCTCAAGATGGTGCCATGATAAGGCAGGAAGCTGAGAAAGTTAATGCAGCCTGTCAGGAGAGGATGCAGATCGCTGCAAGGCTGGAGAAATTTCCCCGGACTTCAGAGAAATCACATCAGCATATAGATAACAGAGGTGAGGAAGGAGAAGATAATGCCAGCTCTGATGATATGGGGGATGGTGAAAAGCAGCAAGATAAGACAGGAGAAGTGGAGAAAGCACATAGTGCACAGGAGGCTCCAGAAAACCCCACTTTAAAGGACGTTTTTGCAGTGGTGTCTTTTTGTAAAGAGGCTCTGACTACCCTGACGAAGCAAGTTAAGGGATTACAGGCAGAGGTTGCTGACATTAAGAAAGACCTCAAGAAAGCAGATCTGAGAACAACGGCTGTAGAGGAGAGAGTGGGGATAACAGAGGATCATATTACAAAACTACAAAAGTCTGAAAAAACATTTGCACAGCAGATAGCTGAAATCATGGCAAAAAATGATGATTTAGAGAACCGCTCTAGAAGAAATAACATCCGAATTGTCGGCATCCCTGAGAAAGCGGAAGGAAGAAACCCCATTGAATATGTAGAAGACTGGCTCAGGGGGAAAATGGGTGCTAATGTCTTATCCAAGCTCTATGCTGTGGAACGTGCACACAGAGTCCCGGTGCAGCCACAACCAACAGGCAGGGGCCCTCGCACTATGCTAGCCAAGCTCCTCAACTACAGAGACAGGGACACTATACTGCGAAAGGCAAGAGACATGGAGGATCTTATGATTGACGGCCAGAGAATTTCCATATACCCGGACTACTCCATTTCTGTTCAAAAGCTACGTATGACTTTTACAGGAGTAAAGAGGCGCCTGCGAGAGATGGGGGTGCAATACTCAATGATGTTCCCGGCAAAGCTAAGAGTGACGGCGTTGGAGCGGGTGCACTTTTTTACAACTCCAGAGGAAGCCATGCAGTGGTTGGACGCAAACGAAAAGCGGATCCGTTTGAAGGAATGAGCTGACTGTCTGAATCTGCAGTGTGTTGGAGAAGGCCGGCTGAGGCTCTACAACATCCTTAGGAGCTTACAGGGGACCCTTCTTGTTTTTTCTTTTTTTTTCTCCTTCCCTTTGGGATTGAGGTAGTATGCAGGGGGAATGCGAAGGGTTTGATGTGAGCTTCGCAGGACATGGGGACTGCCTAATTTGGCGCGGTGGTGGTATTTACAATTTGAGATTCCAGTTTAATTACTGTTCGCCATTTTACTGTTATATTGGTTGAGTGGAATATGATTATACATAGAAAGGGGGGGAGTGGAGAATTGTTGGAAAAGGGACGAGTTTTAAAATGTGTCTAAGAGGGGAAGGCGAGGGAGGTAGGGGGGAATTTAGTAGGGATTATGGACCAGGTTTGGAAAACCCGATGCTTCACGGGAGTACTCGAAAACAGGAGGTGGTGGGGAGTAGGAGGGGAGGGGAGCAGGGGGGGAGGGGGGAAAGGGGTAGGGTAGAGGCAGCATGGGGAGATACTACAAGGTTTGATGGTTTTACTGGGTGGGATAATGGGGGATAGAATTAAGGTGTTGAGTTGGAATATTAGAGGGTTATCAGATAGGTCTAGGAGAGCGGCAATAATTAAATATGTTCAAGACCAGAACCCGTCAGTAATATGTCTACTAGAAACGCATCTAACAAAGGAGACAACACATGTTTTAAATAGGCCTTCTGCACCCATCTCCTATCACTCCACCTTTTCCAACTATGCAAGGGGTGTATCACTGCTGATCCATAACTCTGTGCAATATGAAGAGATAGAAGTGTATGTGGATAAAGAAGGACAGTGTGTGGCCGTCAAGTGTAAAATATTTGGCAGACTCATGTGTATAGCTGCAATATATATACCACCTCCATATAAGTGCACCAAACTAAGGGAGATAAGGGAGTTCTCTGAGAAGGGGGGAGTAATCCCTTTTTTACTGGTGGGGGACTTCAATAATGTGATAGATCTGTACTGGGATAGGAGTAGTAGACCTCCAGGTATCCAGGATAGTTGTATGACTTCGTTTGGCACTCTTATTGGGGAACTTGGAATGGTGGATGCCTGGCGAGTGAGGAATGGGAGGGTATCCTGCTTCTCTTGTTATTCGGCTTCACATAACACTCTGTCCCGCATTGACATGGCTCTAGCTAGTGATCTGATGGATGCAATGATAAGCGACGTGCAATATCTGACAAGAGTGATTTCGGATCATAGCCCAATTCTAGTGTCCATACGACGGGGGACCCTGACAGGGGGAAGGAGGGGAGAGTGGAAGCTTCATCCAGCATGGATCCGTCATATTAATATGGGGAATATAGAACGGGATCTTGGGGATTTCTTTATCCACAACGAGGGTAGCACTGGTCCGCTGGTGGTATGGGATGCGATGAAGGCATACCTCAGGGGGCTCCTGTTCAGGGATATCTGTAAACGTAAAACACAGACGAGGCAGGATGAGAAAGATAGCCTGGAGGCCTTAGATAAGGCAGAGCTGGAAGCAATCCGGAGTACTACTACGGACGCGAAGCAAAATCTTAGGCAGGCGCATGAACAGGTTAATAAGATGCTTTTGGAGAAGGCGGTAAGGAAGCAGGCATTCCAAAAATTGCTTTTTTATGAGGAGGGGGAAAAAATTGGTCATCTATTATCGGTCATAGCTGCAGCTCAAAGGAGTAGTTCATTTGTGCATGGTATGGACACGGTGGAGGGGACACAGGTCACTGAGGTTGAGGAGATCCTTGGGGTCTTTAAAGATTTCTATCGCACGCTATATTCTTCTAGCGGAGAGATGAGGGTGGAAGAGGTGGACTCATTTCTTGAGCGAGGTGAGCTTCCGGTGTTGTCTGTGGCTGATAGAGATAAACTGGAGTCACCTATTACTATTGATGAACTGGAGGGCGCTCTGCATGGCATGAGCAATGACAAGGCACCGGGAGCAGACGGGCTACCAGTTGAAATTTATAAACAGTTAGAAGAAATCCTATTACCCAAACTATTGAAAGTCTTTGAGGTGGCGGAGGGGGAAGGTGTATTGCCTGAATCTATGAGAGAAGCAATAATAGTAGTAATTCCTAAGGAGGATAAAAATCCGAGGCTTCCAGACTCATATAGACCCATCTCGTTATTAACAGCGGACGTGAAGCTTCTGGCTAAGGTGTTGTCAAACCGGCTGACTGGGGTTATATCTAACCTAATCCATATGGACCAATCAGGGTTCATGGCCAATAGGTCGACAGCTGCTAATATCAGGAGATTGTACCTTAATCTACAGTTGCCGCCTGACAACCCTGGCCGGAGGGTGATCGCTTCGCTAGATGCCCAGAAAGCGTTCGATAGTGTTGAGTGGGGGTATCTGTGGAAAGTGTTGCAGCATATGGGTTTTGGCCCACGGTTTGTAAAGTGGGTGCAGCTGTTGTATAATAGGCCTACTGCTAAAGTTAGAGTTAACGGTATGACCTCCTCAGCGTTTGAGTTGCACCGGGGAACGAGACAGGGCTGCCCACTATCGCCGCTCCTATTTGCTATTGCAATAGAGCCTCTGGCGGCGGCCATTAGGAAAACAAAGGAGATCCATGGATTTAAGTATGGGCATTTAGAGGAGAAAATAGCTCTTTATGCTGACGATTTATTACTTTTCTTGGGGGATCCATCAGCCTCATTGGATCATGCCATGCAGATAATAGAGAAATTTGGAGAAGTTTCGGGACTGACCATTAATTGGTCTAAATCGAGCCTCTTTAAAGTGGATGGGGAAGTAGCCTGGACAAATGAGGATACTGGGGCTAACAAATTATAGAATGTGGACGAATTTAAATATCTAGGTATCCAGATATCTCTGCCAGTAGAAAAATACATACAGGTGAACTTATGGCCTCTCCTTAAAAAATTGAGAGCCAAGGTGGATGCCTGGAACAAGCTACATTTGTCAGTTGTTGGAAGGGTTAATTTGCTAAAGATGGTAGTAATGCCTAAACTCCTATACATACTGCACAATGCCCCTGTTTGTATTTCAAGGAAAAGATTTAAAGGGATAAACTCGCTGTTTAGGGACCTGGTGTGGGGTAAAAAGCAGCCTAGGGTGCGATTAGAGACTTTACAAAGGCCGAAGGATGAGGGGGGTCTAGCAATCCCAAATCCGGAATTGTATTATATAGCGGCGCAATGTCAACACCTCAGGGGCTGGTCTGATCGAGAGAAAGATGGGGGCATTAAAGAAGTGCTGGAATACATAGTGGGTAGAAGTCCATTGGTAATGGGACTAGAGGATGGTGCGGTGGGGCTCCTGGGTAGAACGTCTCCTACAATGGCACTTATAAATAAGACCTGGGATAGGCTGAAAAGGGTGAGAGGGGTGACCCGGTTAACTAAGTTTACACCTATCTGGGATAACAGTAATCTCCCAGAGATTCAGAAAATGGGGAATATTGAGGAGTGGAGACGCAAGGGTGTGATATACATGCATCAGATATTGGACGGAGGAATTGTGAAATCGTTCCCGCAGTTACAGAGTGAGTTTCAGTTACCGGCGTCCGGCTGGCTCCACTACAGTCAATTAAAACATGCGATTGCAGCCCAAGCGGCTAAACAAAGTGTGGCCATACAGACTGACCTGGTACTGGAGTATGTGTGTAAGGGCGGAGGAAGCACTAAAGGGATCATTTCTGGCACGTATAAAGATATACTACATACCTTTCTTTTAGACTACCCAATTAAAACTAAATCTAAATGGGAGGAGGAAGTTGGGCCGATAACGGAGGAGGTGTGGGAGAGTATCCTGGAGTATGTCCCTAAACTTTCCATAAGCGAACCGGCCAGACTGTCTCACCTATACGTGATTCACCGGGTATATAGGTCTCCCTTACTGATGTTTAAAATGGGGTTGAAAAGGAATTCGGAGTGTCCAAGGTGTCAGGGATCTGACGCAGGTATTTTTCACATGATGTGGTCTTGTCCGAGACTGGTCTCCTTTTGGACTAAGCTTATCCACAAGATAGGAAGAACATATGGGTGTGTCCTCCCCAGGGAACCAGTGATATGCCTATTGGGATATGTTGAGGAGCTTGGGGTGGAAAATACTATGAAAATTGTCATTGCTAGGCTGCTGTATGCGGCAAGAAAGCTAATCGCCAGGTCCTGGATTAAAAAAGACCCCCCGACCAGGGGAGAGTACATTAAAAGGGTGAAATGTATTCTTCAGCTGGAACAGGGAGTGTATGAAAGAAGGGGGAATGTTAAAATGTTTGAGAAGCTATGGTCTCCTTGGCTGCAATGCGAATAAGACGAGTGATGGACCAATAAACTGGTCTGGGACGGGGATAGCCGTCTGAGACCTCTGATGTGTATGTTTTGTTTTATTTGTGTTACTAGTTGTTCCTCCTGCACAACGGGATGGTTGTTATACTACAGTTGAAGGGTATCCTAAGTGTGTACTAAATGGGATGTAGTATCGGGGAGAAGTGTTGCTGCCAGGGTTGGGGAGGGGGGCGGGAGGGGGAGTTAAAGGGGTAATAGATGTGATAAATTTAATTTGGATGCCGATTTGTTATTCTGTTGTATGTATTCTGTTTTAATAAAAAAGTATCTGATTTAAAAAAAAAGAAGGTATTCCCTCAGTCAAAACATCTTCTGACGTGGACAACGCTTAGTCGAAGAAGGTGGTATCTCTGGGTTTCGCTATCAAATTTACCTCCAAAGAAACATTCCTTTCGCTCTAAAAACTGAACGGTTCCAGAGATACTCATCCAACCTATTCAGTTCCCAAAAAGATCTGTAGTCACATCACTGGAGTCAGGAGAAGTCCTCTCTTGGGTAAACATACATGACACTTTATCTTCACATTCCCATTGTCAATATTTCATTGCTTTGCTGTCAGTTCTCTTCATTTCCAATTTGCCACATTACATATTTTTCGTGACGGGAGGAGAATCTATCCAGTATTTAAAACGCTGTGAATTCTTGCAATACTTCAGATTTATCATTAACAGACCAAAGCTATATCTAATTTAATCCCAACAGGGCTGGGTCGAGGGGTAGAGAGGATTGTCACCTGCCTAAGGTGCTACCTCCTGCCTCCCAGAGGAGGGCACACTTTGGGGGAGGGAGGGGATTGTCATTGCTGAATGCCTGCAGCATTCAGCAACAATCTTATTTTTTTAAGGACACCATGTGGGGACCTGCTGTAGAAGACCTGAGAAGAGGGAATCTGGAGAGAAAGTTGTGGATGTGAAAAGTCATCATGCCGTCTGGACAAGATGGAGAAGAAAAGAAAGAAACAACTCAATCGAAAAAGATGTCACCTATAAGGTACCTGGATGGTATTATTTACTTGTTGATACTGACTATGCTTTATCAGTATTATGGTTTCTGTATGGTCTGCAGTTTGATAAATTCTGATAACAACTCCCAGCATCTACCTAAAACTGTTAAGAACATACAGGGAGTTGTAGATTCATGAGATACAGATGTATATGGGTCTGACTTGACATTACATTTGATTTCTGTACTAAGCTTAGTAATGTATTCATGTACTGATGATAGTAATGTTGTATTTATTTACTGATGGTGGTTCTTGTGATGAATTCATGTACTGATTGAGGTCCTGGTAATGCATTAATGTACTGATGGTGATTCTAGTGCTGTACCTATGCACTGATGGTGCTTCTAGTGACCTATTTATATACTGATTAAGGTTATGGTGCGGTATTATCTACTATTGATGGCTCTGGTGTTCTATGTATGTACTGATGATCATTTTAGTTTCGTGTTCATGTACTGATAATGGATCTGGTGATGAATACAGCACCAGAACTATCCTCTCTACATGAATACATCACCAGAGCCACCGGTAGTGCATGATTACAGTACCAGGACGATAATCACTATATGAATACATTATCAGAACCACCATTAGTACAGGAATATGACACAGAAACCACCATCTGTACATGAAAAAGTCAGGCGAACTATCCTCAGTACAGGAATATGGCACCAGAACCACCATCAGTTTTGTTGCATGACACACTTAAAAACTATCATACGTATACATTTATCTATTGAGGGGTCTGTTTAGTTTCCATTAGGGTATCTGCTAAATGCTGGACACCTTAATTGAAATCAATTGGCCCTCATTATAGTTAAATTATATTCATTTCCATGACTGACTTTGGGTCTGACATTATAATATAGGATGTCAGAGATGGATATCGCAATTTGTCCCTTCTATTGTGTAAATGACAACAATGAATGATTCTATATATAACTTTGAAAATGCACTCCCTGTTGAGCCTAACCCCTAAAGTACATCCCTTTTTGTTAACTTTAGCTGGCATTTTATTGGTTAAAAATTTAACAATTCTAGTTGAAGTGGTCGTCTGAGCTTGTCACCTGACCCACTGGACGGGAGAGGGGGTGCGTTAGGGGTCCTTTTAGCTTTAGTCTCTGACCCATTCCTTTACTTGCTACCCCCCTGATAAACCATAAGCCCCCATCTGCTTTGTCTGCCTAGGGCACCAAAATAATTTGCATTCCAGTACCTGAAATTACTGGGCATGATCTTTCACACTGAGGTAGGAGGAGTGTACTTCCCCCTAGACAAGCACTCTCGCCTTCAAGTCGTAGTTGTCTCATTTGCAGATGCATATCTCCTGCTCCATTTGTTTTTGTTTTTGTTTTTTTTTTCCCTCTCATCCATGACAGCACCACAGAGAGAGGGGATCCGCCCTTCAAAAACAGGAAACCTACAGAATAAAAGGGCGGTACCTCTCCCACACATCAGTTGGTTTCCTGTTCTTAGAGGGGGAACCTCTGAAGCAGTACTACCAGGAAGTAAGAAGAAAGAAGTTCCCAGGCCTCGCTCACCGGGACATGCTGTGGAAAAGGTCCCTGCTGCGGCTGGAGCAAGAGTTCCTGAATTTTCCGCGGTGGGCCCATGGATTCTTTCATGTCGCATGAGGGCGTGAGCCACAGCAACCCCTGGGTGTTCTGGACAGGCTGCTGCTGGGTGCGCATACGCGAGTCTCACATCCACATGGACACATTCTGATGATGCATGCACCCGGGATTGTGTGAACAGAAAGCAGATAGTACTTCTGAGGCACTGGAGGATGCGTGGAGGATGGGGCTGTATCTGGCAGGTCCTGCACGGATTTGAAAGTGTGGTCTGATCACCAGTGGAGAAACTTTTGGCTCCAGACCATTATTCCCTCAGGTCTGCTTTCACACATCCGGCTTGAGCTCTGCGGCTCAATCCGGCTGTGCAAGCTATGCAACGGATGCGGTGAAAACACCGCATCCTTTGCATAAGTTTTTCCCTTGCGGCCCGTCCGGTTTTTGCCGCTTGCGGCATGCTACTGAGCATGCGCAGTGGCAAAAACCGCATGCGGCGGCTGGATGCGGTTTTTGCCGCATCGCGCCGCATCCGGCCGCCATAGGCATGCATTGAAAAATGCACCGCATCGGCCGAATGCGGCGCGATGCGGTTTTTTTTTGCCGCACGAAAAAACGTGCTAGGCAACGTTCCATCCGGCCACCGCAACGGCTAAATCTGCCGCATGTGGCAAAAACCGGATGGAACGCAAGGCCATGCGGCACAATGCGGCACTAATTAAAGTCTATGCAGAAAAAACGCAACCGGCAGCAAAAAAAACCGCTTGCGATTTTCCTGCAAAGTGCCGGAGTGTACCGCATTGCAGAAACCGGAGGTGTGAAAGCAGCCTCAGGCAAGCTGGAACAGCCAGCAATAGAAAGCCTGGCAGGAGCGGTGTAGTAAGGCTGGCATCTGCTCCGATGGACGGTCCTTGTGGAGCACTAGCGGAACCAGCCAGCAGAGTCGTGGATCTGGTTAAAAGGACCCGGGAAAGAAAACTGATTCCACAGCCTCCAGAGGAAACGCGTCATCTGACCCAATTTTTCCTCCTTATCTGGTACCATTAGTGACCCTTTCTGTAAGCGATTTTCATGAAAGTTCACTTTATAAAGGACTCCCCCTTTTTCCTCCTAATGTGTTTGTTAGAAGAGGCCTAGGAAAAGTCTTATAAGAGCAAGAACAGGGAGTTTGCTCTCTGTAGGGACGGTTTACCCAGTTCCTGGCCCAAAATTTCTTTTTCGCTCCTAATTGGGAGACCCAGACAATTGGGTGTATAGCTACTGCCTCCGGAGGCCGCACAAAGTACTACACTTAAAAGTGTAAGGCCCCTCCCCTTCTGGCTATACACCCCCCCGTGGGAGCACGGGTCCCTCAGTTTTTGCTTTGTGCGAAGGAGGTCAGACACGCACGCATAGCTCCACTATTTAGTCAGCAGCAGCTGCTGACTATGTCGGATGGAAGAAAAGAGGGCCCATACAGGGCCCCCAGCATGCTCCCTTCTCACCCCACTTTCTGTCGGTGGTGCTTGTTAAGGTTGAGGTACCCATTGCGGGTACGGAGGCTGGAGCCCACATGCTGATTCCTTCCCCATCCCCATTAGGGCTCTGGGCGAAGTGGGATTTTACCGGTCTCCAGGCACTGAGACCGTGCTCCATCCGCAGCCCCTGGAGAAGCCGCTGGATATGGAGCTGAGTATCGTCAGGGACATGGCCCTGCTCCGTCAAGGTACTCTGTGTCCCCGTGCATACGCGCGCACACCGCAGCATTGCTGGGTGTGTTAGTGCGCCGGGGACAACAGCGCTGCTGCGCTTGTGCCATTTCCTCACTTCAGCTTAGCTGAGTGGGTAGACTCAGGGAGAACGGTCGCGCCGGCCGCTGGGACTGCGACGCGGTTGGGACTTGTGGTGCGCCGGGGACTTCCGCGCTGACCGTGCATATATCACGGCCGCGCTTATTACTACAGTCCCCGGCTTTTGCGGCCTAGTTCGTTCGTTCCCGCCTCCGCACCTGCCAGTCAGGAGGAGGGCGGGACGCTGTACAGAGCATCAGCGCTGAGGGCTGGAGTCTTTTTTACATACTCCAGCCCTCACACCAGGCACAGTAGGACGCAGTTTCCCGCACCTTGTTTGTGGCACGCCCACGGTCCGCCCCTCTTCACAGAACGCCGGCAGCCATTCCTGCCTGCACGCTGAGCTGCAGAGGGGAGACGGGGAGACCCAGACACGGGATTCTACGGCCTCATACCCTCTGTTCAGCGGGCGGTAAGCAGCCCTCAAGGGCTCACCCCCACTTGTGCCGTTTGTATACTGAGTATTTTGTGTTTGCAAATACTTTGTACTGTACGGTCGCTGGTGATTCTCGGCTATATACCCTCCTAGATTACAAGGAGGCAACAGCATGTCGTCCGCAAAACGCAAGGGTGCCAAGGCACAGACATTATATGCTGCCTGTACCGCATGTGGGGCTGCTCTACCGGCAGGTTCCACTGACCCCCATTGTGTGCAGTGCTCGGCCCCTGTGCAACTTGCACAGCCGGGGCCTCTGCTGGACGTGACCCAGAGTGTACCACCTGTGAATGCTGTCCAGGTGACAGGAACGGAGTTTGCAGCTTTTGCTGACAGATTGTCTATGACCATGTCAAAGATTCTTGAAACATTGCAGTCTAGACCAGTAACTCAGACCATGGACACTGTGGCATCATTGCTCCCTGGTCCCCCTCAGCTGGAACACTTCCAAGCTCCGGGGGTGTCACATGCACCCCAGGGTGACGATTCTGACTCAGACAACAGTCCCAGACAACCTAAGCGGGCTCGTTATGAGGGGCCCTCAACTTCGTCTCACTGGTCAGGATCCCAGCGGGACGAATCTATGGGTGATGAGGCGGATGTAACTGATCAAGATTCTGATCCTGGGACCGCTCTCAATCTGGATACACCGGATGGTGACGCCATAGTGAATGATCTTATAGCGTCCATCAGTAGGATGTTAGATATTTCCCCGCCAGCTCCTCCTGCGGAGGAGGCAGCTTCACAGCAGGAGAAATTCCATTTCAGATATCCCAAGCGTAAATTAAGCACTTTTCTGGACCACTCTGACTTTAGAGATGCAATCCAGAAACACCACGCTTATCCTGAGAAGCGGTTTTCTAAACGGCTTAAAGATACACGCTATCCTTTTCCCCCTGACGTGGTCAAGGGTTGGACCCAGTGTCCCAAGGTGGACCCTCCAATCTCCAGGCTTGCAGCTAGATCTTTAGTTGCAGTAGAAGATGGAGCGGCACTTAAAGATGCCACTGACAGGCAGATGGAGCTCTGGCTGAAATCCATCTATGAAGCTATTGGAGCGTCGTTGGCGCCAGCTTTTGCAGCCGTATGGGCACTCCAAGCCATTTCAGCTGGGCTTATACAAGTCGACTCGGTCACACGTACATCTGCCCCACAGGTGGCACCATTGACCTCTCAAATGTCTGCATTCGCGTCTTACGCGATTAATGCTGTCCTGGACTCTACGAGCCGTACGGCGGTGGCGTCAGCCAACTCCGTGGTTTTGCGCAGAGCCCTGTGGTTGAGAGAATGGAAGGCAGATTCTGCTTCCAAGAAGTGCTTAACCAGTTTGCCTTTTTCTCGTGACCGATTGTTTGGGGAGCGTTTGGATGAAATCATTAAACACTCCAAGGGTAAGGACTCATCCTTACCTCAACACAGACAAAACAAGCCCCAACAAAGGAGGGGTCAGTCTGGTTTTCGGTCCTTTCGAGGCTCAGGCAGGTCCCAATTCTCCTCGTCCAAAAGGACTCAAAAGGATCAGAGAGGCTCAGATTCTTGGCGGACTCAGTCACGCCCAAAAAAGACAGCAGGAAGAACCGTTACCAAGACGGCTTCCTCATGACTTTCAGCCTCCTCTCTCCGCATCCTCGGTCGGTGGCAGGCTCTCCCGCTTTGGCGACATTTGGCTGTCACAGGTCAAAGACCGTTGGGTGAGGGACATTCTGTCTCACGGGTACAGGATAGAGTTCAGCTCTCGTCCTCCAACTCGTTTCTTCAGAACTTCCCCACCGCCCGACCGAGCCGATGCTCTGCTGCAGGCGGTGGCCGCTCTAAAGGCGGAAGGAGTGGTGACTTCCGTTCCTCTTCAGGAACAAGGTCACGGTTTTTACTCCAATCTGTTTGTGGTGCCAAAGAAGGACGGGTCCTTTCGGCCCGTCCTGGATCTAAAGTTGCTCAACAAACACGTAAAAACCAGGAGGTTCCGGATGGAATCTCTACGCTCCGTCATAGCCTCAATGTCTCAAGGAGATTTCTTAGCATCAATAGACATCAAAGATGCTTATCTTCACGTGCCGATTGCGCCAGAGCATCAGCGTTTTCTACGCTTCGTTATAGAAAGCGAACACCTGCAGTTCGTAGCGTTACCTTTCGGGCTGGCAACAGCCCCTCGGGTCTTCACCAAGGTCATGGCAGCAGTAGTAGCTGTCCTGCACTCGCAGGGTCACTCCGTGATCCCGTATTTGGACGATCTACTTATAAAGGCACCCTCTCAAGAGGCATGCCAACACAGTCTGGACGTGGCACTGAAGACTCTCCAGAGTTTCGGGTGGATTATCAACTTTTCAAAGTCAAATCTAACCCCGACCCAATCACTAACATATCTTGGCATGGAGTTTCATACTCTCTCAGCGATAGTGAAGCTTCCACTGGACAAACAGTGCTCTCTGCAGACAGGGGTGCAATCTCTCCTGCAGAACCAGTCCCACTCCTTGAGGCGCCTCATGCATTTCCTAGGGAAGATGGTGGCAGCAATGGAAGCAGTCCCTTTCGCGCAGTTTCATCTGCGCCCTCTACAATGGGACATTCTCCGCCAATGGGACGGGAAGTCGACGTCCCTCGACAGGGATGTCTCCCTCTCTCAGGCAGCCAAGGACTCTCTCCGATGGTGGCTTCTTCCCACCTCATTGTCAAAAGGAAAGTCGTTCCTACCCCCATCCTGGGCGGTGGTCACGACAGATGCGAGCCTATCAGGGTGGGGAGCAGTGTTTCTTCACCACAGGGCTCAGGGTACGTGGACTCAGAGAGAGTCCACCCTTCAGATCAATGTTCTGGAAATCAGAGCAGTCTATCTTGCTCTGCGAGCCTTCCAACAGTGGCTGGAGGGCAAGCAGATCCGGATTCAGTCGGACAATTCCACAGCGGTGGCGTACATCAACCAC
This sequence comes from Anomaloglossus baeobatrachus, assembly GCF_048569485.1. NCBI lineage: Eukaryota > Metazoa > Chordata > Amphibia > Anura > Aromobatidae > Anomaloglossus > Anomaloglossus baeobatrachus. Next base: position 427,592,600 of record NC_134354.1, on the reverse strand, counting down.
CAAGGGGGAACACGCAGTCGGCAAGCCTTTCAAGAAGTCCGGCGGATTCTGACGTGGGTGGAAAACACAGCATCCACCATATCCGCAGTTCACATCCCAGGCGTGGAAAACTGGGAAGCAGACTTTCTCAGTCGCCAGGGCATGGACGCAGGGGAATGGTCCCTTCACCCGGACGTGTTTCAGGAGATCTGTCGCCGCTGGGGGATGCCGGACGTCGACCTGATGGCGTCACGGCACAACAACAAGGTCCCGGTTTTCATGGCACGGTCTCACGATCACCGAGCTCTGGCGGCAGACGCCTTAGTTCAGGATTGGTCGCAGTTCCGACTACCTTATGTGTTCCCACCTCTGGCATTATTGCCCAGAGTGCTCCGCAAAATCAGGTCCGACTGCCGTTGCGCCATTCTCGTCGCTCCAGACTGGCCAAGGAGGTCGTGGTACCCGGATCTGTGGCATCTCACGGTAGGACAACCGTGGGCGCTACCAGGCCGTCCAGACTTGCTGTCTCAAGGGCCGTTTTTCCATCTGAATTCTGCGGCCCTGAACCTGACTGTGTGGCCATTGAGTCCTGGATCCTAGGGACCTCAGGTTTATCTCATGATGTTGTTGCCACCATGAGACAGGCTAGGAAACCATCCTCCGCCAAGATCTACCACAGAACGTGGAAGATATTCTTATCTTGGTGCTCTGCTCAGGGAGTTCCTCCCTGGCCATTTGCATTGCCTATTTTTCTTTCCTTCCTGCAGTCTGGGTTGGAAAAAGGTTTGTCGCTTAGCTCCCTTAAAGGACAAGTCTCTGCGCTATCCGTATTCTTTCAGAAGCGCCTGGCGCGACTTCCTAAGGTACGCACGTTCCTGCAAGGGGTTTGTCATATCATTCCCCCTTACAAGCGGCCATTGGAACCCTGGGATCTGAACAAGGTTCTAATTGCTCTCCAGAAGCCACCTTTCGAGCCTATGAAGGAGATTTCCTTTTCTCGGCTTTCACAGAAAGTGGCTTTTCTGGTGGCGGTCACGTCTCTTCGGAGAGTGTCAGAGCTGGCGGCGTTATCTTGCAAATCTCCCTTCCTGGTGTTTCACCAAGACAAGGTAGTACTGCGTACAATTCCAGAGTTTCTTCCCAAGGTGGTATCTTCCTTTCATCTCAATCAGGATATCACCTTACCATCTTTGTGTCCGCATCCAGTTCACCAATTTGAAAAGGGTTTGCATCTGTTGGACCTGGTGAGAGCACTCAAGATCTACATTTCCCGCACGGCGCCTCTGCGCCGTTCGGATGCACTCTTTATCCTGGTCGCTGGTCAGCATAAAGGGTCGCAAGCTTCCAAATCCACCCTTGCGCGGTGGATCAAGGAACCAATTCTTCACGCCTACCGTTCTGCTGGGCTTCCGACTCCTTCTGGACTGAAGGCCCATTCTACCAGAGCCGTGGGTGCGTCCTGGGCATTACGGCATCAGGCTACGGCTCAGCAGGTGTGCCAGGCAGCTACCTGGTCGAGTCTGCACACTTTTACCAAGCATTATCAGGTGCATACCTACGCTTCGGCGGATGCCAGCCTAGGTAGACAAGTCCTGCAGGCGGCGGTGGCCCACCTGTAAGAAAGGGCTGCCTGACAGCCCGATCACGAGGTATTCTTTTACCCACCCAGGGACTGCTTTTGGACGTCCCAATTGTCTGGGTCTCCCAATTAGGAGCGAAAAAGAAGAAGGGAATTTTGTTTACTTACCGTAAATTCCTTTTCTTCTAGCTCCAATTGGGAGACCCAGCACCCGCCCTGTTTTTTTCTTAGGGTATTTGTTTTTCGGGTGCACATGTTGTTCATGTTGATAAGTTACGTTCTCCGATATTGTTTATCGGATTGAATTTGTTTTTGAAACAGTTATTGGCTTTCCTCCTTCTTGCTTTTGCACTAAAACTGAGGGACCCGTGCTCCCACGGGGGGGTGTATAGCCAGAAGGGGAGGGGCCTTACACTTTTAAGTGTAGTACTTTGTGCGGCCTCCGGAGGCAGTAGCTATACACCCAATTGTCTGGGTCTCCCAATTGGAGCTAGAAGAAAAGGAATTTACGGTAAGTAAACAAAATTCCCTTCTTTGTCACTCATGCATATAGCAAATGTTTTTTGAGGAAACCCCTGGCTTCACCTCAGATCTTAGGGCCCTTTATTAGGTCAGAGGTAAAAAGTTCCCTTAGATCCCTATCCATGGGAAAGGAGGATAAAGAGGAAAAAGAGACTTAAAAGATCTTCCCTTCAGTCAGTGTGTCGGACAGATAAGTAGGAGAGTGTGGGTCCTTTCACTCCTCCCATTCATCATCCTCTTCTGACACAATATTGGGGGGCGCCATTGTTTCCCTGTAGAGGATACGGATAGGCTGCTCAGAGCGGTTAGATCCACCATGGGTTAGATGAGCAGAAAGCCTGCCAGACTGTGGAGGACATCATGTTTGGGGCCTTGAGCAGAAGCCGGGTCAGGCCTTCCCAGTCAATGAAAAAATTGAGTCCCTTATCAAGAGAGAGTGAAGCAAAAAAAAAAACTGGGTCCTCTTCCGTCATCCTTCAAAAGGAAATATCCTTTCGACGAATCCGCCACTACATTTTGCATGTGGCTATTTCAAAAGTGGAGGTCCTGAGACCAGCTATCTCGGCGACAAGCATGACCTAGATCCCTGACTGTCTGGTTGATTCATCTTGAAGAGCAGCTCCGGGACAAGGTACCCAAGAAAGAGATCTTGTCCACAATCCCATTGATTCATGGTACAGCACCATTTCTTTCAGACGCATAGGCAGATTTAGCACGACTGGCAGCGAGATCGGCAGCATTGACATGTGCAGCTCATAGGGCTCTTTGCCTCAAAGGTTGGCCTGGGAATATCCAGGCTAAGTCCAAGCTATGCTCCATTCCGTGCGAGGGAGATTACTTATTCAATTCGGTATTGGATGTAATCTTGGAGAAGCTGGAGATAAGAAGAAAGGGTTCCCAAGCCTCTCCTTTCCATCTTGTACGAGTTCCTTTCGGAAGCAAAAAGGGACCCAAAGGAAGCCCCCCAGATCAGGGAAGATGGAATATCAACCAAGGAAAAAAGGACCGAGGTCTTATGTTCACAAGTCCTTCCCCAAAAGAGAAGAAGCCCTTCCAATAATGGGTGTTCCCAGGTAGGGTGAAGACTTTCCGTACTCTTTCCTACCTGGGAAAAGATTTCAACCAGCGGTTGGTTCCTCGCACTAGTGAGGTCCGGCCTAAGTTTGGAATTCCAGTACACGCCTCTGCAGAGGTTCGTGTTAACATTCCCCCCGGACATCCCTAATTGAATAGCAGGCACTGGAAGCAGAGATACTGGAGACAATCAGGTACACGATAAACATACTTTTCCCATGTGTTATATGACGGTCCTGGTCTTGAAGAATGCGTATTATCACGTGCCCATACACGGTAATTACCAGAAATCCTCACAGGTCCGAATACATAAAAAGGGACGATTCGAGACATTCAGTACAGGGCTCTCCCCTTTGGGTTATCAGAAGCTTGCGCATTTTTACCAAACTGGTAGCTGAAGTGATGGCCCGCCTATGGGAGAGGGACACGTTGCTAATCCCTTATCTGGATGACTTCCTGATTTTGGACGCATCTTATCAGTGCAAAGCCCAAATACAAGAAGTCTGCACCACCAGGAGAAACCTGGGTTGGCTGCTGAACTAGAAAAATCAAGATTGGAGCCACAGAGGGTGCAAGTGTTCTTGGAACTCATCCTAGACTCAAATACTCAGGAATGTCATCTTCCAGAGGATAAAATGATGAAGATTCGCATTCAGCTCTCAGAAGCAATGTCCCCCATCATGTCTGTCTGGCGGAACAGGTCTCTCCTGGGGTCAATGACCTCGTGCACCTCTGCAGTCTTCTGGGTCCAAATGCATACCAGAGAATTACAGTGGAATATTCTAGAAGGCGAGGTAGCCCTGGAGGGAGAATTACCACTAAGGATTGCCAATTGTCTCTTTTTGGTGGCAAAACATAAAGACTCCGTCAAGGGCTGTAGTCTGGTGGGACTCAATCTCAAGGATTGTTACTTCAGACACAAGTCCCAGTGGCTGGTGAGCTAAGCTGCAGGACCATCTGATTAAGGGAGAGTGGTCGAAGATGGAGAAATCAGCCTCTTCAAATTTGAAAATAAGTGTTGGTGGTGTAACATGCAATTCCGGTTCCCTTCCCCCCTTCTATTTGTGATTTACCACGTAAGAATTTTTGGACAGTTCTGGACGGTAGCATACATGAACCATCAGGGGGGAACTCATTCCAGGCCCTTATTAGAGACAACCAACGGTATATTTCAGCTTGCGCGGAGCAACTGCAGTCATTAACAACGCAAAGCAGACTTCCTCAGCTGCAATCGGCCAAGACAGGGAGAATGAGCTCCAAATCATTCAGTATTTGCACAGAAAACAGACTTATGGGGGCAGCCGGAAATAACTCTGTTTGCAAACAAATGGAACCATAAAAAATAAAAAAAAATTCTGTCCTCTGGACCCCAGAGATAATCCTCATGTGTTAATGTGGTAGACTCCTTCCTATTAGATAATACTTTATTTTGTCTTATGCTTTTCCTCCAGTAATTCTCATTACAGCAGTCCTCAGGAATATCTGGGAAAACCTGGCAGGTGTAGTCCTAATAGCACCCGTCTAGCTAAAAAAAAACAACCCCAAAACATGGTTTTCCAAGCTAAGGAGGATGTCCATCTCCCACCCAGGAGTGCTTCCGGAGATCCCGAATCTTCTCTTGCAGGGACTTGTCAGAAATCCCCAAGTTTCCAACCTACATCTAACGACATGGACTTTGAGAGGTCACTACTAGAGAGGAAGGGTTTTTCCCCATAACTTGGTGGTAACATTACTCCCAGAGTAGGAAGACGGTTGCGACTAATATTTATGCGAGAACTTGGAATAGATTCCTATCTTCTTCACAGGCCAAGATAGGTAATAAGGTTCCTATCGATCCTGTTTTACAGTTCTCGCAAGGGAGGGTGGAGTTATGTCTCACTACCAGCACCTTAAAAGTCCAAGTTCAGCACAAGGGGCTCTATATAACTACGACCTGGCACATAATCACTTGATGTCCCGGTTTATTAAAGCCTGCTCTAGATCAGCACCTAAACCAAGGGTGCCCTGTGAAATATAAATCTGGTACTATAGGCCCTAGCCAAACCTCCCTTGAGCCCAATGTGACGGTGATCATTTGAGCTGCTTTTCACTCAAGTCCATTCATCTGGTCTCATTAACATTAGCCCGTAGGATAAGTGATGTTCAGGCCGTATTGGTAGATCCCCTTTTTCTCAGATTTTGGATGATAGAGTGATCTTGAAGACATATGCAGAATATCTTCCAAAGGTTGCATCAAAGTTTCATAGATTTCAGATGTGTTTCTTCCGTTCTTTTTTAACAACTCCAAAAATCAGAAAGAGGAGAAGCTACATGCTTTAAATGTCAGGAGGTGCCTGATAAAATACTTAAAGGCCACAGAGTCCTGGAGAATAGATAGATCTTTATTCATCACCTTTCAGGGCCAGAGGAAGGGACATAGGGCTTCTAGATCTACAATGGCCAGGTGTATTAGCAGGGCCATTAGTTTAGCCTATGCTGCAACAGGCAAGACGGATCCTGAGGGGTAAAAAGATCACTCCGCAAGAGCCGTGGCAACCTCCTGAACAGAGAGTCTGATGTATCCATTGAACAGTAAGGTGGCAACATGGTCTTCACCCTCTATTTTTCATAAACACTACCGGTTAGAGCAGTCTTCCTCTTCTGATCTCACCTTTGGTAGAACGGTTCTAGAGGCTGTGGCCCCTCCCTAAAAAAAAAAATCCTTGTTCTTTGTAATTCTCTCTGTGGTGCTGTCATGGGTGATAGGAAAAACGCGTAATCACTTACTGGTAATGTGTTTTTTCAGAACCCATGACCGCACCAGAATATTCCCTCCCTTCACGTTGTGGGGTGTTTTTCTAAAAAAAAAAATATATGTATATATAGAATAATGGATACTGTGTGTATACTTTTAAATTTGGTGTTTGGTGAAGGTTTAAGTTAACAATGTCTACCTGGAGGTCCTCTCATGCTCTGTAATCCAACTGATGCGTGGGAGTGGTACTGCCCTTTTATTCTGTAGGTTTCATGTCCTTCAAGGGCAGATCCCCTCTCTGTAGTGCTGTCATGGCTTCTGAAAAAAAACACATTACCGGTAAGTAATTACGTATTTATTTTTTTAATTTATTTTTATATAAGTGCTCTGGCCAAGATAATCTTAGTCTTTAAGGCAGTACTTTTCACTCAAATTCATACCCATTCATTACAACATTTCACTCTGTCTCTGGAGCAATTCAGTGGACTCCTTGGATCATCACATCCATCTCCCCATTTGTGCAATGCTCTACTTTCTGGCAGATCCTTCCTTCCTTCCTTCCTTTCCAATGGCAAGTGGTAACAACCAATGCCAGTCTCTGGGGCTTGAGAGTAATGCCCAATCATCACACCACACAGAGTCTATGGCCTAAGGCAGAATCCTGCCTCCAAATCAACCTTCTAGAAGCTAAAGCCATTTTTTAGGCTCTCATTCAGGGATGGCAAGCTCATGTGCAGACAGACAATTCAACTTCAGTTGCCTACCTTAATCATCAGGGTGTCAACAAGAACACCTTGAACATGAGATAAACTGCCAAGATTGTTAACTAGGTGGAGCTTCACATTCCAGAGCTCTTTGTGGTCTACATTTCTGTTGTGGTCTTTCTTAGCTGAGAAACCCTGGATCTGGTAAAATGGGCTGTCCACCCAGAGGTCTTCAATCACATCTCCCTTTGCCGGGTCGCCCCCAGTGTAAACCACTTTATGTCCCATCTCTATCACAATGTCTCAACGTATGTTGCTAAGTCCCAATGCTTGAGGGCCTTCAAAGTGGATGCTATGGTCACTCTTTGAACAGACGTCTCTTTGCTCTATCTCTCCCCTCCTCTTCCACTTCTAACCCACTTTCTCCTGCGGGCCAAGGCAAAGAGCTTTCTAGTTATGGCGCCCAACTGGCCTCACTGGGCATGTTACTCTGTCTTTATCTGTTTGGTTTCATGTACTGTAGACCCTTCTTTCTCACCACAAAATTATTAGATTATTTTACAACAACTATTCCTTTACCGGTGTTATTGTTGAAGACAAAATTCTGGAATCCAAAAATGATTCTGACTGTGGTTGTATAGACAATGCTGAAAGTTTGCAAGCATAAATCTGCCAACATTTACCACCGTACTTGGTAGTCCTACTTTCCCTGGTGCAAACACATTCCTAGGATACTTTCTTTTCTTTAGTCTGGTCTGATGTATGACTCAACCTCGCCTTTTTGAGGGGCAGGTATTCTCTGCCCTTTCCATGCTTTTCGAGTGTACACTGGGTTTTCTCAAACAAGTTAAGAATTTCCTTTCGGGGGTGGCTTATTGAGTTCCTCCTTACAGACATTTTGATCATCCCTAGATTGTTCTCTCCACAGTCTGGATCCGGTCAAACTACCTTTTTGCTAAGGCAGCCTTCTGGCATTCCAATTCTTATTTTTGTGATCGCATGATGGGCAACGCAAGGCCCTGTCAGCTTCCTAGAGAACCATTTCCAATGGACCAGGTTGGTAGTTGTGGAAGCATGCAAGGCCAAGGATAAATATCTCATTTTGGACTACCACTCATTCCAAAAGGGTGAGCATCAAATCTGAAAGACTGCTACTTTGGCTTCTATTCACATCTTCATAACATTATACAAGATACATTCTATAGCTTCTGCCAATGTCACCCTGAAGCTTAAAGGACTGCAGGTCACTGTTTGCTAGATGGTCTGTATGGTCAGCTATTTTTTTCCGACTCTAGAATGTTCCATGGTCCTGTGTCACCCAATGCTGTTAACGAGAAAACTGGATATTTGTTCTTCTAGTAGATTCCCTTTCTCATATACTTTGGCTGGAACCCAACTCCCACCCTATTCTTGATGCTGTTGTACGGTGCTCAGTTCTGGTTGTCTGTGGGCAATGTAATTCTTCCGCTTCTGGTTCGGGTCCTCTTTGGTTTCTTCTTATTTGTTACATAATTATTCCTGTTGTTTTCTCTTGCGGTGGGGAGGGGGTTTCTCCTATTTTTTGGCAGAGGTTATAGCCCACCAGGTGGAGCCAATATATGTTTTTTGTTTTGTTTTCACCTATTGTCAAGCCTTCTAGTGGCAGGGCATATATTCTCGGTCCTGTGTTCACCTAATTTTCCAACGAGAGAGATTTTAGGATAAGTACAAAACATTCAAATATGTAGTAGATTTGTTTCAGTTACTTGCCTGATCTATTGATATGAATTGTAAAAGTCTGTGCAGAAAACTGTATTCATAGGTATGAAATCCAGTTTCAGTCATATAATTTTTCCACATATAGCTTGTGTTTTACCCTGGCCAACATAAGTTCACAATGTGAAGTTATTACATTACAATTAATGATCATGTCAAGTTACCACAGACTGACAGCTAACATAGACCGCTGCTGGATTTTTTTTAAAACCCACAGAGACTATAATTAGTTTCAACTGGCAGTAGGATATTGGTGATCTTAAATACCTTTCCAAAAAAAGACATACTGATACGTTCTGTGTAGGGTGCAGGTGTTTGGAGTTGGCTCGGGAGCTGAGCCTGATCCACACAGGGCTAACGCTGGCTGGTACCTGCTGCTAGCAGCAGCATTCAGAGCTAGCTCAGATCGCTACTGTTTAACCATTTAACTGTCATCCATCTCCAACAGTGGTATTTACGTGGTGCAGATAGAGTATGACATTTCTTCGGGTGCCCATCAGTTTCTCCTGAATGTGATCAGTGCGACAATAGGTTATTATAATCAATGTCGCCTCCATCGCATCCTGGGTTTCATACAAGACTGATTTTCATTATATAGTGTAATACCAAACTATTGCAGTATGTAGTACAAGCTAAGTCCTCTATGTGGAATAAAATGTAGTGAAAAGTTTTTTAAAAAATTTGAATCATGCTACTTTTTCTCATTTAGGACTAAATAAATAAAAAGCAGATTGTCTTGTTGCATACAATAGTCCTATCAACATATACAATTATTTTTCCCATAGGATAAATGATATGAAGGAAAAAAATTGAAACCCCAAAGTTTCCATTTTTTAGATGCTGCAGCTTCAACAAGAAATGGAAAACAAATCTATCAAAGCATTGAATAAATCATAAAATGGCCTAAACAAAAACTTCAGTTTGCCATGTCAAAAACAAGTCCATTGAAGAAACTATAAAACAAAGTTACAACTTTTTTTAGGCATTTTTTTTTCTTCACCAAATAAAAAGATCATTGTTAGGTAATTTTTACACAGAGTTAATACTGTAAAAAAGAAAAAAAAATGAAAACGAATTGAGTATTTTTTTATTGCACCCAACATTCATTTTTTTTCCTATTTTTCAGTACAATATATGGTGAAATCAATGGGGTTATTTGAAACTACGCTTCCTCTCCAAAATAAAAGCCCTCATGCTGATTGAACAATAAATGAAAATTATGGTTCCTAGGTGAGAGAAAAATCAAAAGCACAAAAATGAAAATTCATACTGTGGGAAAGGGGTTAATGTTTGAAGGCCACGAGTTGCTTTTTTGCCCTAAACTTACTCTTATGTGATTCTCTAGCATTGTGATGTGTGGTATGTCAATATACCAATAATGCTATAATTGTTTGATTAATGAGGGTATAACAGCCACTATCCTCCTAACCAGATCCCAGTCCTATTTTCACTAAAGATATGGCTGGACCTCTCTAGTAGACACCTTGGAGACTCTGGCAGCGTGATCAATACACAATCGTTTAGTCTGGTGTGAATGTGTGTCTGTACCTGTTCCCCCTTCTATAATTGCCTGTCGGGCCATTCCCAGAAATTTTGTCATTTTTCTCTGGATCACAATTTCCTTCAGTTAGGACTTGTATCTGTTCTTTGTATGTCAGCCAACACCTATCCCCAGCTACGTCACTTCACTACAGTTTCATATTTCGTTTGTTTGTTTTATTTTTTGTAAAGAATCTGTCAGCAGGTTTTTGCTGTGTAATCTGAAAACAGCAGGAGATAAGCACTGAAACAGATTGCAGCAATGTGTCACTTGTTAGGCTGTGTGCTGCTGTTTACTTACAATAAAGGTTTTATCACCAGGTGATTATCACTGCTCAGACTGCAGGGCTCTTCAGTAGAGATGAGAACACAGACTTTAAAAAAACAAAACACAACAGAGTTTCGTGTGTAGATCGAGTGCTCTATGTATGCAAACCACATGTGCGAGCATCGCTGTGCTCAGATACGCTCGGTGCTCAGCCCAGTCTGAGTCACTTGGAGTGTTTGATCGGCTCACACTGGAGCTAACAAGAGCGTGATGGGATGTAGTGTGCACTAAAAACCACCCGCCCCAGGAAGTGATCTGTTTATGGCTGGCTGCACGTGGGCAGAGACAAGAACTGCCCAATTAGTGACTTCAATTGGGATTCATGTCAAGCCGGGCCGCAAACCGAACTTTTCCAAAAGTCTGGCTGCACTTGCCAAACCGAACTTCCACGGGTTTAGTCATCTCTAGTCTTCAGCACAACTCCTCTGATAAGCAGCTTACTGTCAATAGACAATGTACACAGAAATCTGTGGTGTGGCCAGGGTTAGCTTACTTAGCTCTGCTACATCCAAGAACTCTGAGTTACAACTGCCTCACCTAGCAAACTAAATGACATATCGCTGGAATCATGCTCTCTTTGCCTACATCATGCTGCTCTCAGATGGGGGAGCCAAAAACCTGCCGAAAGATTCCATTTAATACCTGTATGTGGTAAAACGGTTTTGTGAACAATACTTGCAGTGTGTGAATGTGTGTATTGTAGCAGGTGAGAGACAAAAATGGTATCGTTATGTCATAAAATGTAGAGAACTATGATAATTTTTTTGCTGACAGAAAAGCATATAGGGCTCCAGTCTAACAGACAATACAGGGTTTGGGCTGTCCAGTCAGGCTCATTAAGAAACTACTATGGTGGCACATTTAAAAAAAAAATGCTTTTCTTAGAGGGCTTATCCTCTCTTATGCCGGCGTCACACGGTACGATCTATCGTGCGATTGCGCGAGTGATCGTACCCGCCTCCGGCGTTTGTGCGTCACGGGCAATTAGTTGCCTGTGGCGCACAAAGTCGTTAACCCCCTGTCACACATACTTACCTCCCTAACAACTTCACTGTGGGTGGCGAACATTCACTTCATGAAGGGGGAGGGACGTCCGGCGTCACAGCGACGTCACACGGCAGCCGGACAATAGAAACGGAGATGAGCGGGTCGTAAACATCCCGCCCACCTCCTTCCTTCCGCATTGCCGGAGGACGCAGGTAAGCTGTGTTTGTCGTTCCCGGGTTTGTCACACGGAGCGATGTGTGCTGCCACGGGAACAATGAAGAACCGGAGCACAGAAGGAGGACCGACATTTTGAAAATGAATGACGTGTCAACGAGCAACGATAAGGTGAGTATTGTTGCTCGTCACAGTCGTTCTGAGGTGTCACAAGGTACGATATCTCTGACGATGCCGGATGTGCGTCACTAACGACGTGACCCCGACGACATATCACCCGATCTATTGTACCGTGTGACGCGGCATTAGAAAACTTTTTATGCTGTACACTACTAGTAATAAAAAAACGAGTAGCTCTTATACCACCTAAGTCTAATGCCGGTTCTCTGTATATAAAGAGCTACACAACTGTCCAATATAGTTTGTTCCAATTCCTCAGCATTTCCAGATATTGTCTTTTTGCCCTCCATCTAACAATTATACCTTAGTATAGTGAAAGGGGAAAAAAAGAAAGGATAAAATATTGTAGGTTATACTTATCATGCAGACTAGTAAAAAACAATCAAACCATGTTTGCCATTCATCACAGACATCCATTATATGTATATAGGTTTGTATCATATTGATGTTTGCTGCTCTGTGTTTCTGTTGCATTGTAGAAACTCAAAAATGAGACTCCTGCAAGAAACTGTTCTGTGATAGACACAAATCGCATCAGATGGACACCATTAAAGGGAATCTGTCAGCAGGTTTTTGCTATGTAAACTGAAGACCGCATGCTGCAAGGGTTAACACATAGAATTTAGGGATGCCTGTCTTGTCAAGGTCCATCTGTTGTTTATTTGCTATGTTTGTATAACCAGCAGGACTTCTCATTCCTCAGACTACAATGTCACGTGCATGGCAGTCCGGCTCACCCCCTCCTCTGATTGACACCTCACTGCCTATGTACAATCTCTATAGAGAGCCTGGTGTGGGCAGGACAGCTCTCTCAGCTCTCTCAGCTCTGCTACATGGCTAAATCTAAAAATTCTGATTGTGTCAGAACGGCTGCAGCCAGTAATCTAAGTGATACATTGTTGGATTCAGGGCCTCTTTGTATACACTATGCTGCTCTCAGATGAGGTAGCAAAACCTGCTAACAGATTCCCTTTAACTCTATTCAGGAGACGGTCATTTTACTGGAAAAAATAGTGAAGCATATTGTACTTTTTTTCCAGCTAAGCCTCTTTCACACATCCATGTATCACGTAACATTATTCACAGACCGGCCTTAGGTTTCCAGACATGAGACCCTCATTTATGCCTTTTGAGGCTTTCATATTTTTGTAAGGAGGCAGTCATGGGTGCTTTAATCACTGTACATACTGACATCACCGTGACACACATGTGTGATTGCGGTATAAAAGTGGTAGAACCAGCAAATTGCCTCCTAATAATGTTATGATGGAGGCTCCAAATGAGGTGTGATTCTAGACTAAAGGCTGCTTTACATGTGTCGATTTCTCGTGCGATTGCATTTGCGATCGCACCCGCCCCCATCGTTTGTGCGGCACGGGCAATTTCTTGCCCGTATCGCACAATTCTGTAACCCCCCGTCACACGTACTTACCTTCCAAACGACCTCGCTGTGGGCGGCGAACATCCACTTCATGAAGGGGGAGGGACGTTCGGCGTCACAGCAACGTCACACAGCGGCCGGCCAATAGAAGCGGAGATAAGCGTAAACATCCCGCCCACCTCCTTCCTTCAGCTTTGCCGGCGGCCGCAGGTAAGCTGCAGTTCATCGTTCCCGGGGTGTCACACGGAGCGATATGTGCTGCCTCGGGAACAATGAACAACCGGACGTTCGATTTTTTTTAAAATGAGCGACGTGTCAACGATGAACAAGAAGGTGAGTATTTCTGCTTGTTCACCGTCGCACGTAGCTGTCACACGCTACGATATCACTAACGATGCCGGATGTGTGTCACTTACGACGTGACCCCGCCGAAATCTCGTTAGATATATCGTAGCGTGTAAAGCCCGCTTTAGTCATGAGTTTAGCAGGATTAGACTGCAATGTAAACCATGAGTCTTCTCAAGCACTCACTGTAAACTAATATCTTAAAAAGTGAGGAATTAAAATGCAAAGTAATTACACCTGAATTTTGGCATAAAACACCTTAATAAGTTACAATATTCAGTCTCAGACAACTCCAATATGGGCGTCGCATGGACAGGGTAATAAAACTTCTTAAAGTCACAGATTTTGGTCCAAGATGTGGTTGCACACCAGTTTTAACCAGCTCGCACGCCACCTGTAAAATGCGCCTGATTCATTAAGTGGTGGGTGGCTCCTAATGAGTCAGGTGCCTCTTACTTCACCACGCCTCTTCATTGACACTTGCGTGTACAAGAGGGCCCTGGTGTTTGGATTTGGGGTGCCCTTTAACTTCACAAAATACTATTCCTAGTTGAAGAATGAATTCCCACTGCTGTTATTTTTTATTGGTGAATACTTATTTATTATACATATGTTTAACCAGTCTCCTCTTCACTCCTAGGTCATTGTTCAGAATTACAATTCCATTTTAACGCTCTCTCACCTCTACCAGTCCTCTGATGCTCTTTTGGTTCATGAGAATGACATTATCCACAAGGTCTGCTCTCAGCGGATGAACATCAAGCAGATATCCTTTCGGGATGTCAATAAAGTCATTGCACACCAGCTTGGCAGTGTATTCCAGCCTGTATACACAGCAGATGGTGCCTCACACTACAGTAGAAATCCTCTGGGTATGTCAATCAGTATATTATGTGCCACCGATTCAATTCCCTAATCTGACATTCCAATAAACTGGAAACATTATAATAACCCTTTAAAGTAATGCATACTATACTTGTTTTCGTCAGATTTGCTAATACACGCTTTTTCCCATTCCTTCCCAGGGGAACTAATGGAGAGCCTGGTTCCACACCCGGAATTCAAGATGTTAGGTCTTCGTAACATTCCTCAAATGTCTGAACACTCCCTGGCGTATAGCACATTTACTTGGCATGGTCTCCTCAAATATCTGAGACAAATGCTCATTGCTAATGCAAAAATGGAAGAAGGTGCGAGCAGTCATTTAGTGGAGCTTAAAATAAATACAGATAACTATGCAGCTTGAATGTGTGTTCTTGTAAGCGTCGTGGGTTTATTTATGTTGGATATTCCTTTGGTGACTTTGGCTACTTCAGTGGAAAAAATACTCCTTCCACATACAGTAAAGAAGCATCTTTACTGGCATATATTGTGGTTGCAGCACCCACAATCCAAACTCCACCAAAATATTTGACAGCAACTCCCCTACTAAAACAGACACTTCTCAGAATCTGTGTCCTCAGCTAGACGTGTAGTTGGCACTTAATACTCTTTCATCTGTTTTGGGCCATTTTAAGCTTTCTGGTTAGAATTTAAGCCCTTTGGAAACAAAAATAATCAACTGTTGCATATGTATATGTGTGTGTAAAAGGAACCTCAGACGTGCGTCCTCAGCAAAGCGTTCAGGGTCAGTAAGGAAAAGTGTTGAAATTACATTTTCTATCCAAACAGATTAAATATCAATTACTATATTTTGAAATTAAAGAGGTTGTTTGGTATCACCCAGAAGTGACCATTGCTGATGAAGTTTCGACCCCCCTCCCAAACTTTCCAAGGATTCTGCACGATCGGCAGATGTGGCTTTTTCATTACGATAGGACTCGTGCACAATGCAATAACAGGTGTGTGTGCTTGGAACGTCATCGGAACCGCTTACTTCATTGCAGAAGTGTCTATAGAAATGTCATCCATTTATTTCTGCATGGTCAGGAAAGTGTTGACAATTCAGTCTTATCCATGGGTACAGACATTATAGACACAGCCATGGATTTCAGGCTGTTAAAACCAAGCATGTAGTCATACATGGTCTATAGACGAACATTGCCGAAGAGGTCATTGACTTTCAATAAGTCAGCTAATAGGATATCTTCTCTGCTAAAGATACCAAGTGCTGACAGGGTCGAGTACAGGGTCAAGCTCTGCTCAAGTGTGCAGTGGTAGCCAGGCACAACACCCAAAACTTTCAATTATTCACAGATATATAAACCATAAGTTACATAATTATTGGTTTACTCTAGGAGTTATCATTTTTATCCATAGGCATCAATTGGCAAGTTCAACTCCCGTCTCAGGAAGCCACAGGAAGAAATTCTTTGACAGCTGGCCTGCAGTTCAATAAATCTGTAGCGAACCTTGCTATATTCCGTGGAAAAGACATAGATGGAGCTTCTCCTGGTGAGCCATGGATTACACAGTATTACACAGTACTATGCACGTACAGGGATCTAGAAGGAGTAAAAGCAAGCATAATACCAAGATATGTCATATTTATTAGGTAAAAAACTGATGAGCTGATACGAGACAAAAATAGAGAAAAATGAGACATACACATGCTCTATACAAGTAGAGAAAGCAATCAGAAAACAAACCCTAGTGATATGAATAGATTTACTAAGAAAAAAGACTGCAGTTAATGAAGTCACCTAGATCAATCACCTACCGTATTTTTCGGACTATAAGACGCACTTTTTCCCCCCTAATGTTAGGGAGAAGTGAGGGGTGCGTCTTATAGTCTGAATGTGGGGCATGTCTGCGGGGAATGAGGGTGCTGCGGTGGCGCGGGTCATCGGGGGCACGAGCAGGCTGTAGCAGCGCCTGCCGTGACCACGTGGGCCCGTTCATTACATATACACGCCCATCCTCCCGCCCATCATCTCTCAGTGCTGAAGCCGGCGCTGACAGGTGGGTGGGATGATGGGTGGGGGATGCGCGCATACTAAACAGCCGGCCCGCATGATCACCCCTGGCAACTACAGCCTGGAGTGATCATGTGTGCGGCTGTATTCACTGCTCCCTGCGCATCATCATCAGCGCGGGGTGCAGTGAATCAGTATACTCACCGGCCACGATCCCTGCAGCATCGCAATGTCCTCCTGTCTGTGCTGGCAGCTGCTGTGTGTGGAGACTAGCGGTGCGCACAGCGATGACGTCATCGCTGTGCTCACGTGTCCACACACAGCCGCGGCTGGCACAGACAAGAGGACATCGCGATGCTGCAGGGATCGTAGCCGGCTCCACTCAGCGGCCCTGCGGCCAGCACTGACTGAGGAGGAGTGATGCTGCAGGAAGTGAGGAAAGGTGAGTATAAACGTTTATTTTTTGTGTGCCACGGGATGCAGGCCATATAGCAGGATGGGGGTATATAGCAGGATGGGGGTATATAGCAGGATGAATAAGAAAAAGAATAGTGCTGGCATTACAAAATACAACTTGTTTATAAAAAACAAAAAACAAACAAGCTTTCTGGAAAAAAAAGTTCCTTTGTCCTTGAGGCTCAAAGTAGCTGTGCCCTAAAAGGCTTAGTACTATTCTCTGCTCATAATTTAATATTTGCATGCCATAAAACATTGCAACATGACTTCCTGCTGACTACAGCATATTGTAATGTAACACTAGTGAAGATGTAGCAGTCCCTCATTGTAAGGCTGTGTTCACATGCTTTATTTATTTATTTTTTGCAGCATTTTGTTGTGCAAATAAAATAGCTCCTTTTTACAGTACCAGCGAAAGCTGAGATTTCAGAACCATCATGCACTCGCTTGTTTATACTTTTTTAATGTCCTGATTAACTGTAGGAGCAGCAGCATTTATAAATTTGCAAGACGTCAATTCTCGCAGCATTGTGCAGCGTTTTCAGTTACTGAAAGCAATGCCAAAGTGAAAGAACACTGTAAAAAAAATCGCAAATGTTTTTGCAGTTTTTTTTTCATGAAAAACAAATTAATTTTTTTAAACATGTACATTAAACAAAGAACACATGTAATCCACACTCAAAAAGCTGTGTAAAAATACATCAAAAATGCTTAAAAACGTGTGTTTTTGACACAGTTTTTTATTGCCAAGAGAGCAAATGTTGGCTGCATAAAAAAACACAGCAGAAACGCTGCATGTGAACAAAGCCTTAGGGATCACAAGTTATGTTCTCTGATAATTTTTTTCTGTATGACTTCATTGCAGAGGGCTTCAGAGATCCAGCGTTATATACTTCTTGGTTGACACCCGATGATGCGTTTAGTATTTGGAAAACTCCAAGAGCTTTTAACAAATATGAGAAGTCTGCCACTTTAATGAGCAATAGTCAAGGCCTCTTGAAGCCTTTAGACAACATTGTTGGAAAAGCGTGGAACATGTTTGCTTCAAAGTAAGAACCTCATGTTTCTTTATTTTTCCTCTTTTTATGTGAGAACACATGCACACTCAGCAGAACAGCCTGGCTGTCTAAGTAGGAGGGGAGAAAGCAGCTGTCAGACACCTCTAGCCAAAGTTTAGCCCCCCAAGAACAAAAGGATTTGGCAGTAAAAATTCATCTGGCCTATTCTTAGCTCTCCTAGCATTTGAAGTCTGTAGGCTCCCATATATGTTAGATTAGCTTATGGGCATCTCAAAATCGGTGGGTACATCTAATGGGTATCACCAGCTTTAATCTGAAAATGTTCTCTACCCATATAATAATAATAATAATTTTATTCATTTATATAGCGCTATTAATTCCACAGCGCTTTACATACATTGGCAACACTGTCCCCATTGGGGCCCACAATCTAAAGTCCCTAACTGTATGTCTTTGGATTGTGGGAGGAAACCGGAGAACCATGAGGAAACCCACGCAAACACGGGGAGAACATACAAACTCCTTGCAGATGGTGTCCTTGGTAGGATTTGAACCCAGGACCCCAGCGCTGCAAGACTGCAGTGCTAACCACTGAGCCACCGTGCCGCCCATATATAATATATCCTATAATGCTTAAATAATACTGTGCCTGCTTATCATTGTAGTACATTATGGAGTTAAATAACCTTCACATATTAGCCCAAACACACAAAATATACTTTTCATATATTTACCCAAATATCATGGCCATGCAATTAACATAACCGTGTTATAATGTAACAACGTGGTGGTTTCTTGCAATGAGGGATGAATGAACCTGAGCTGTATAGTTTGGGGCTCACACTGGACACCTGGTGCTCGAACTTCAATATAGACTTTTTTTAAAAAAAAAAAAGTCTGTGTCGGAGTTTCCGTGCTGTTTGTATGTTAATAGAGTTTTGTTTAAAGGCTGCAGCACAGCCAATCAACAATCTTTTCCTCATGTACGCTGCTGTGAACAAAATAAATAAAAAATGACACGGAGGCTCCCTTATTTTTGATAACCAGTACAGGTAAAGCCAGGGCCGGCTCCAGGTTTTTGTGGGCCCCAGGCGAAAAAGTCTCAGTGGGCCTCATTTACACACAGACACGCACATACAGATACGCACTCATACAGGCATGCGTACATATTTAAAGAGAAATTCAGAAAAATACATATAAACAGACAAATCCATACACAGTCATATACACTGACATACATAGATACACATCATACACTGCTGTATATACATCACAGGAGAGGCTGGGGACATACACATTACTGGGGGCCATACATATTACTGAGGAAAGGGGTATACAGCAATGGGGGGCATACAGCTCTAGAGGGGGGGATACAGCTCTGAGGGGTATACAGCACTGGGGTGGAAGGGACATAGAGCTCTGGGGGGTATATAGTATTGTGGTGGAGGGGACATACGGGTCTGGGTGGTATAGAAAGAAGTATGCAGCCCCTACATTCCTCCATATAACATAATGTACCCGTATTGCTCCACATAATGTAATGCAGCCTAATATTACTCCATATAATGCACCCGCATAGTCCTCCATAGTATTATGCAGCCCCCATAGCCCTCCATATAGAATAATGCACCAAATATTCCTCCATATAATATAATGCACCCCAGATTGCTCCACATAATATAATGCAGCCTCATATTCCTCCATATAGTATTATGCAGCCTCCATGTGGCAGCACCACGCAGCCCCCATGTGGCAGCACCACGCAGCCCCCATGTGGCAGCACCAGGCAGCCCTTATGTGGCAGCACCACGCAGCCCCCATGTGGCAGCACCACGCAGCCCCTATATGGCAATATTATGCAGCCCCATATCGTTTAATGCAGCCCCATAGTCGTCTGGACACCGTGATTAATACATACTTCTCCTTGTTTCCCCCACTGCTCCACTATCCACTGTTCTGCCGCTCTGACAGCTCAGGACACAGGCGCGCAGAGTAATGATGTCTTCGCACTCCTCTGTACTGAGCTGTTAGGCACATTTGCCATACAGACTAATAATCCAAAGCTCAATACAACATTGTATGGATGCTGACAATAAGGCATACAAAACAATTAGCACTTACAGAATGAGTCCCAGTGTTCTGAGTTGTGTATGTGTATAAATAAATACATGATAAATAAGTATATTGCAGAAATAACCACCTCCAGGCAAAAGACAGTACAGACTACTAAGTGCTGACATGATCTATAGTACAATGTGTCAAAAAATCTATTGAATATACTGATACAACTCACCACACAATTAACAGTGGATCAGAAAAAAGCCTCAGGGTGAGAAAGAGTGCTTCCAACATGAAAAGATATTGTCTGCTGGAGAAGCACAGGTCCCTGCAGAAGAGGTGATGCCTCGGGGACAGAGCTGAGTTATCTGTCAAGGCAGGGCCGGCGCCAGCACCCGGCAAACCCGGTCAAATGCCGGGGCCCTGAGCTGCCGGGGGGGCCCACTCGCGGTGGCAGGAGTGGCGCACCGCTACTCAGGGGGGCCCGGTGGCCGCGCTGTCACCGCCCCCCCGCCGAGGATCGAGCTTTCAATTGCATCGGCATCGCAGGTGCCGATAGAATTGAGAGCAATGATGAGAGAGTGAGCGGCGCGCTCTCTTATCATTCTCCCCGCTGTGACTGTCGGCGTTCTTCTGACAGCTCTGCAGAGGACCGCGGTGACGTCATCACTGCGCGCCTGCTGAGAGGTCAGAGCGAGCGACAGCAATGGACGATGCGCCGAGGAGACCGGATCAGCGGGGGAACGAGGAGAAGTGAGCCGCCCCTCTACTGACACTGGGCTCCCCTGACTCACAGGCCGGCCACTACACAGCGGCACTACACATAGGGGCCCGGCAGCCGGCTCTGCGTCTATGTGTAGTGCTGCTGTGTAGTGGCCGAACTGTGAGTCAGGGGAGCCCAGTGTCAGTAGAGGGGCCCCTGACCTGGAGAGGCCACCAGCCGTGTCTGAGCTGCAGGAGTGCTAGTCCTGACCTGCACAGCAGACGGAATCCATCCTGCAGGACCTGCGATGATGTCACGCCCATGTGACTGTGTGGGAGGAGACACAGGAGGCCGGCAGAAAGCAAGAGAACTGAATCCTGAAGGAGATTTGGACACATGATGACTGGTAATAAGAAAAGAGGGGACATGAGGGTGAGGGGGGCTGCAGGGTGAGGGGCATATGAGGGGTACAGACTGTGACAGAAGCATGTGAAGGGGTGCAGAGTGTTTGAGAGGGGTAAGTTGGGGTACAGGCAGGGTGAGATATGTGAGCAGGGTGTGTGAGATATGGGGGTGTATTGTGTGTGATATGGGGGGTGCAGGCTGTATGGGAAGCAGGGTGTGAGAGATATGGGGGTGTAGGCTGTATGGGAAGCAGGGTGTGTGAGATATGGGGGTGTAGTGTATGTGATATGGGGGTGCAGGCTGTATGGGGAGCAGGGTATGCGACATATGGGGGTGTAGTGTGTGGGATATGGGGGGTGCAGGCTGTATGGGGAGCAGTGTGTGTGTGTGTGTGATATGGGGGGTGCAGGCTGTATGGGAAGCAGGGTATGTGACATATGGGGGTGTAGTGTGTGAGATCTGGGGGGTGCAGGCTGTATGGGAAGCAGTGTGTGTGTGTGTGTGTGTGTGTGTGTGTGGGATATGGGGGGTGCAGGCCGTATGGGGAGCAGTGTGTGTGTGTGTGATATGGGGGGTGCAGGCTGTATGGGAAGCAGGGTGTGAGAGATATGGGGGTGTAGGCTGTATGGGAAGCAGGGTGTGTGAGATATGGGGGTGTAGTGTGTGTGATATGGGGGTGCAGGCTGTATGGGGAGCAGGGTATGCGACATATGGGGGTGTAGTGTGTGGGATATGGGGGGTGCAGGCTGTATGGGGAGCAGGGTATGTGACATATGGGGGTGTAGTGTGTGAGATCTGGGGGGTGCAGGCTGTATGGGAAGCAGTGTGTGTGTGTGTGTGTGTGTGTGTGTGTGTGTGTGTGGGATATGGGGGGTGCAGGCTGTATGGGGAGCACGGTGTGAGATATGGGGGTGTAGTGTGTGTGATATGGGGGTGCAGGGTGTGTGACATATGGGGGCAGGGGCGTAACTACCGCGGTTGCAGGGGTCGGAAGGAGAAGAGAGGTACTTGTTTTTTATTTTGCTGGCTGCATGACACAGGGAGGCCTGGAGGGGCCTGGCTCCATGATACATGGAGGTCTATGGGACTGCATAATAAACATGAAGGACACCTTATACATGGACTAGGGGTGCATTATACATGGAGGAGTATGGGGCTGCATAATACAATATGATGATTTATGGCGCTACATTATAATACATATAGCACTATGGGGGCTACATTATAATAAATGGAGAAATATGGAGGCTACCTTGCACATGGACACACATGGGTGTGCGTTATAAAGCATGGAGGACTGTGGTGCAGTATAATATATGGAGTACTATGGGGTGAATTATAATACATGGAGAACTATGGGGGTGCACTATAATATATGACGGGTTATGTGGGACCCTTTATATTATACGGAAGGCTATGTGGCGGCCATTATAGTATTTGGAGATCTATATATAAGGAGGACAAAGATACAAGTATGGGATGGGAATGTTTTGTGCTGAGGGAAAAAGGCTCTTTCCCTCAGCACCCAGCTTTCCCATGCTCTGCTATACATCTCTCAGCACCCAGCTTTCCCATGCTCTGCTATACATCTCTCAGCACCCAGCTTTCCCATGCTCTGCTATACATCTCTCAGCACCCAGCTTTACTCTGTTATGGGAAAGCTGGGTGCTGAGGGAAAGATGGATATCAGAACATGAGAAAGCTGGGTACTGATAGAGGGATTTCAGATCATGGGAAACCTGGGTGCTGAGGGTAAGAGCCAAGTGTCAGCATCATTATCCTGTACCCCGAGTGTCAGTGTCATTATCCCGCACCCTAAGTGTCGGTGTACGTGGAGGGGGGCCCCGGTCCAAATTTTGCACCAGGGCCCATCAAACTCTAGTTACGCCACTGAGTATTAATCACTGTATTCTACATGAGGGTGCCTACTGCTATCTGGCTCTGCACTGTGCTATATACAGGCTATGCTATATACAAGCTGTATGCTACATGAGGGTGCCTACTGCTATCTGGCTCTGCACTGTGCTATATACAGGTTATGCTATATACAAGCTGTATGCTACATGAGGGTGCCTAATGCTATCTGGCTCTGCACTGTGCTGTCTGGGTCTGCACTGTACTATATAGGTCTGTGTACTACAAGAGGATACCTAATGCTATCTGGCTCTGCACTGTGTTATATAGGTGCTGTGTACTACATGAGGGTGCCTAATGCTATCTGGCTCTGCACTGTGGTATTTAGGGGCTGTGTACTACATGAGGGTGCCTAATGCTATCTGGGTCTGCATTGTGCTATATGGGGGCTGCATAGTGCATACGGGGGCTACATAATACTATATGGAGGACAATGGGGGCTTCATAACACAATATGGGGGCTGCATACTACTATACCCCCAGAGTTGTATGTCCCCTCCACCCAGGTGCTGTATGTCCCCCCCCCACCCCAGAGCTGCATGTCACCCCCCACCTCACAGCTGTCCCCCCCCCACCTCAGTCACTGCCCTCCTCTAGAGCTGTATACCCCTTTCCTCAGTAATATGTATTCCCCCCAGTATTGTGTTTGTCCCCAGCCTCTCTTGTGATGTATATACTGCAGTGTTAGTGTGCTCTATGTGCGGCCATGTCTGTTAGACAAGCCGGGAGGTGAATGAGGCTGTTGCCGGCTTCCCAATATTAGAAATATATATACAGGATAAATATATAAAAATAATGTGTGTGTGTGTGTGTGTGTGTGTGTGTGTATGATGTGTATCTATCTGGCAGTGTATATGACTGTGTCTAGATTTATGTCTATTTGTGTGTTTTTGTGAATTTCTCTTTAAATATATATATGTATACGTATGCCTGTATGTGTATGTATCTGTGCATGTCTATGTGTGGATGGGGCCCACTGAGACTCTTTCGCCCAGGGCCCACAAAAACCTGGAGCCGGCCCTGTGTCAAGGGTCTATCAAGGGTCTATTCCGTGTATGGAAGAGGTGCAATGCCGTAGCCATTGGTGTCCCTAGTGATGGAGGCAAACCACATTGGCTGATCAGGGAGCAGGTGACATCACAGTGCCATACAGAGGCCAAACAATGCCCCTCCTTGTTACACATTTCGGAACTGCTCGTGTTCCTTTGTCAGGGAATCCTCTTGCATGGTACTGTGATGTCACCTGCTCCCTGATCAGCCTCGAGGTTTCATAAAAGCTTAAACATCTTTCCACTGACATTCATTGTAAATTACTTATTTATTGACAGCTGGCGTTTTTTGCACAATCATACTTTCTCTATCGCTTTCATTGGGGGACACAGGACCATGGGTGTATGCTGCTGTGACTAGGAGGCTGACACTAAGTAGACATAAAAAAAAGTTAGCTCCTCCCTAGCAGTGTACACCCTGAGCCGGAGGCGGATCTGTGCCAGTTTTTTGCTTAGTGTTGTAGGAGGCTGAAGTGGGCCCATATCTCTGTGGGCCAACCTCAGCCTAGGCTATTCCTTTTTTTCCGTTTTTTTCGTGCTATACGGCGCCGCTCAGCCTTCTCATCTCTTCTAGGTTTTTTGTCTCTTCTGCAGGGTTAAAGTCCCTGCATCAGAGAGAACCCTCGCCTTCTCCTCCCCCATGGGGTACCGTCCCCAGGGTTGTCTGAGGGCTCAAGACACCAGGCCCTATTCCCCCTCCTGCCCCATGGTACCACCCCAGGGGCTGCTTGGGGACCGACATTAATTGTTTAAGGGCACACACTCCCCGTCGACCCCTATGGTACCGTCCCAAGGGGTGCTTCTGGTGGAGGCGACGAGGGATCTCTGCTACCCAGGACCCGATGTCAATCGCAGGCTGCAGCACAGGAGCGCTCACAGCACCAGGCCTCCCCCAGCGTTTCTTCCTTCTACCCTGGGCCCAGGCAGTGGAGTTCTTCAGGCAGCGCAAGAGCACTCTGCAGCGTTTCCCTAGCTCCCCAGCGCTTCCCCCTGGTGGCTCCCAGGGGCAGACTGGACTCACCGGCAGCCGCAGCATCAGAGGATGGGTCCGTGGATCAGAGCGACGCCGCCAGGACACAGGTAGGATCTTCTCCAGCAGCGCTGCGCTCCCGGCGGCCGCTCACTAATTTAGCTCCCGGCTTCGGGCCTACCTCGGGCCGGTGCGCTCCGCCCCACTGTTTGCGCGCGCTTTTCCAGCCACGCCCCCCTCGACTTCTGCCCAGAGACAGCCAGCTCAGTGCTGCAGCACGCCCCCATCCCTCCCAGCGTCCCCTACGATGCAGGATCCAGGGAGAGGATCATAGCTGCAGCGCAGGAGCGCTCAGCAACACCAGGCCTCCCCAGCGTGCACAGGGGATCGTGGTTACACAGCGCAGGAGCGCTCAGCAGTTCGGCAACTCTCCAGCAGGCAGGATGGGACCGAGGATCACAGCGACGCCGGCAGAACGCAGGTAAGACTTCGCTGCGCTCCCGGCGGGCCGCCCACTAATCTAGTCCCCTGCTTCGGCCTACCTCAGACCATCAGGCCTCCGCCTCCCAGTGTTGCGTGCGTGCGCGTGTTTTTTTCCCAAGCATGACCCCTGCAGGTCCTGCCCGGTCCCAAGCCGGCCAGCCCCCCCACTGCAAAAAAAAAAAATGAAGGGCTGTTTTTTCTCTTCAGCAATGCTCCCCCGCAGTTTCTGAGACCTCTGCGGACCTTGGTGGGAGACAGGACCCGGGTGAGTGCTGCTCCTGCTTAGGAACAGACAATATCTCCTTAATTTTTTTCCCCTTTTCTCCTGTCTCCCCCCTAGCGTCACTAGTGTTTTTCTTCTAAGCACCTTATAGCTTTTTTTATGCACGCACAGCCTGCTAGGTAAAATCCTCCGAATCCAGGCTATGCCCCCCGCGCCCCATGTCACCGCCAGCACCCGAGCTCCGCTGCGCTCCCTTTTCCGGAGGGGTAGACCCTCTATCCCAGTCTGTGGACTCTCTCTCAAGGGCGTCTAGGACCATCGCGCAGGCGTTGCAGTCGCTTCCTACGCCCGGCCATGCTCCCCCGGTCCAGCTGGCTCTGGACAACAGTCAGTCTGATCCAGACCCTACCACTGGAGCGCAGAAGGGGACCTGCTGGGCCTCCTTTCAAGCCCTCCCGGAGATCTCATCATCTCCAGGCCCCGAGTGTTCCTCGTGCCCGAGACCGGCAGACCCTTTTTTCAGGAGAAGAGTCGGATGCAGCCTCGATGCTGATTCCAGATCAGAGGGCTGATGTCAGAGGTAGGGTGGATAGTCCGGCCAAAGCGGTAAGTCATACGCTAGAGCTCCAGACGGACTCTGTGGCTTACCCAGTGCTTTCATGTCTCCATAAAACAGGTTAAGCGGGCACACAGGCAATTCGGTGACCATCCAGTCGTTGCTGAAAGTCTGTACAAGCACTGACGACAGCCGGTCAAGATATTCAACAAGGGTAAGTCGTTTGATTTTTTTTTTCCCCCTTCCTGAGGCTCTCAAGAAGGAATGGGCAGGCTCGCCTATGGTCGCTCTGCTGTTTTTTTTCGGCGGTCATCTTCCAGTACTATCTCTCCCGCACGGGGCATCGCTCTGAGACGCCACAGATCAAAACACCGAGAGAGTTGCCCGTTCAGTTTTTCTTCAGACGGCAGACACGGTACTCCTACTGCCCTCGCCGCCATCTAGCTGGCAGCATCCATGATGTCCGGGTCCGATAACCTCCACAACGGTTTTTCGCGCGGGATCGAGCAATCCAGAGTTCACAACCTGGCACACAGTTTGCTCTAGCGGGTGAGTACATACTCATCGCATCTCTGTCAGCAGCTTACTGCCCAGTGAAAGCGGCTAGCAGCACGGGGACCATCTGTCGGGCGATCTGGCGCAGAGCCTAGTATGTGGACGCGGCTTCTAGGATATCACTTACAGCCCTCCCCTTTACAAGAGGCCGTTTGTTTGGGGACTGGCTGGATCAGGTTATCGACGAGATCACGGGAGCTTCGGTTCCACACGCACAAGAAAACCAGGTCCCCGCAGAGGAACAGGAAGATTCCGTACCTCAACGCATGCCCTTTCTGTCGTTTCTCAGCCACGCCAGCCATCGACGACGACGTCCGGATCACAGTGCTACCCCGCAAGATGACTCTTGGTCGTTGCGCGCGGGTGCAGACCAGGTGGAGGGGGGGGCGCCTGTCTCATCCCAATCACGTCTGGCGGACTTGGATCACGGATGCCTGGGTCGGAGAGATGCTGGACTCAGGGTACATAATAGAGTTTTTTCAGCAGGTCTATCGTCGGACATACAGGTCGCACCTAATTTGCCAACAGCACAGATGTTCCTGCGTCTTGCAATAGCAGACGATCATTTTTGGTGATTCCGTACCTGGTCGCCTTGTTGATCAGGGGTTCTTCTTTTTGACGACTGTCTCCTAAGTGTTCAGGTCACCATCGATATCCGGTCCCGACTCGGCTAGCTCATCAATCAGAAGAAGCCCTCTCTGGCCCCGGCCAGCAGGATTACCTGTCTAGGCATGGAGTTCGATACCATCCAAGGACGCTTGTCCCTCCAAAGAGACTTCCAGATCCTCCGTCACTCCAAGCCGGAGAGTCCTCAGTTGGATGGTGGCGGCAATAGAGGCAGTTCCGTTTGCCGCTTCCACCTTCGTCTCCTTCAGCTGACTTGGCCGAACAGATGGTCCTCCCAGGAGAGCCGTCTGCCTATCAATTTTTTTTTAGGGATCAGAGTTTTTTTCTCCGAGCCCTACAGATTTTTTTCAGCCCTTCATACAAGAATCGCCATCCAGAATCCAGTCGGTGATCACCTGGGCGGAACAAGGAGCGTCATGGCGATGACATAGGTGAAGAAGATCTTACAGTGGGCATAGCCTCACCACTCCAGATTTTGTCCGCAATCATTTTCCCCGCCGTGGAGAATTGGGCAGCAGACTATATCAGCAAGGTCTGGCGGCAGGTGAATGATCCCTCAACAGAGAGGCTTTCGAATGGATCTGCCTCAGATGAGATATTCCGAACGTGGACCTGATGGCGTCTCGATTTCACAATCAAGTCACAAGAGTCCTCAAGAGACTCAGAGCAGAGGGCATCCCAGTGACTCTCATTGCCAGGGATTGACCCAGGCAAGCGTTGTTTGCAGAACTCACGCAGCTCATCAGACACCCCATGGTGGTTTCCAGATCGTCTGAACCTCCTGTCACAAAGTCCTCTTTGCCATCAATATTCAGGGGTTCTCAATTTGACCGCATGGCTGTGGAACCATGGCTACTAGCCCAGGCAGGCTTTATCCCACAGGGGTTACAGACCATGGTCAGAACTCAGAAGCCTCCATCTTCAAACATCTACTACCACACCGGAAAGGCCTCCTTTCAAGAGTGTGAGGTCAACATCAACTCATCTACATTGGATTGTCACTCCCAGTGTTACTGGCCTTCCTACAGTCAGGCTTACTGGCGAGTCTCTCGCCAGCAACCTTCAAAGGGCAGGTGTCGGCTCTATCTCTCTTTTCCAGAGAAAATCTTGCATCTCGGCCGCAAGTCAGGACGTTCATCCAAGGAGTCGTCCATCTGGCACCGCTAGATCGTTCCCCGCTAGAACCATGGGACCTCCAGCTGGCTCTAGGGTCGCGTCAATTAGTTCCGTTCGATCCTCATTCTCACGCCTATCCGGGAAGGTGGCTTGGTTGAGGACAGTCACTTCAATCGGAGGAAGGTCTGCTCTGTCAGCCCTCTCATGCGGGTCACTTTTTTCTTGTTTTTTCACCAAGACGAGATTGTTCGGCACCCGTCTCAGTTTTTTTCCTACCGGAAGTAGTATCTGAATGAGGTGATTGTACTTCCATCCTTCGGTCCAGCCTCCATTCGATCCTTGGAGAGGTCTCGGCTTACACCGGATCTAGTGCGAGCTCGGAGGAGTTACGTTTCGAGATCCGCGCCCTTCTGCATCTTGGACGGCCTATTCGTCATGTTTACTGGACCCAGGAGGGGCATGCTGGCGTCCAAGGCTACCACTGCGAATTGGATCAGGCCGACCATTTCAGAGGCCTACAGGTTTAGTCAGGTTTTCTCCAAGGGGTTTAAAAACCTTTCCACCTGTGCAATTGGGGCATCTTGGACAATCAGACGCCAGGCGTCAGCCAAGCAAGTCTACAGAGCCGCCGCGTAGTCGAGCTTTTCTTACCTTTTCCAGGGTTTTCAGGACACAGCAAGGGGCTGTCGCACACCTATGATAAGCCGGTTTACTTTTGCACCAAGCATTCTTACAGTGTTTTGGATATGTCTTGAATCTGTATGATTACTCCTGTACCCACCCAGGGACTGCTTTTGGACGTCCCATGGTCCTGTGTCCCCCAATGAAAGCGATAGAGAAAGAAGGATTTTTGTGTACTCACCGTAAAATCTCTTTCTCGGAGTCTTCATTAGGGGACACAGCACCCACCCTGTTTGGATATTGGGTTGCTCTTAGTTGCCGGATGTTACTGGTACTTTATGGAAACACGTTCTTCTGTCCCCGGCTTATTTATGTTTTTATATACAGTATAGGTTTAGATAAGATACTGTGTGTTTCTTGTTATTACCTTGATTAGTTATGCTTGTTCAGGTTTCTCCTACTACTGCTTGTACACTAAACTGGCATAGATCCGCCTCCGGCTCAGGGTGTACACTGCTAGGGAGGAGCTAACTTTTTTTATGTCTACTTAGTGTCAGCCTCCTAGTCACAG